>NC_139036.1:26971105-27304183 GCF_964662115.1 Mustela nivalis | reverse complement strand
TGGCTGAGTAATATTCATGAGCTCAAAATTTGTATCGTCAGATCTGCCAACTGTATATGTTGTATCATTCTGAAGTTTCACATTTTTGCTCTAATATATGCCTGAAAAATAATTGATTCTAATTTATGACATCATATTTTTAGTGTTCAACTTTGTTTTATTTACCTGAGATTGATTTTGGAGTATGGGAAAAGGTTCTAAATTTGAGGGTTTTTTTTGTGTTCTGTCTAGTTGCTAAGCAGCTAATCCAGTATGAGCCAGGAAATAATTTTCATTATAAAACAGTCCTTTAAAAAATAATTTGAATATGTATAGTAACATCTGTTTTGCCTCATAAATTCTGATTATTCCTTCTTGTAGTCTTGCATCAGAAACGTGTGCATTTTCTCAGAAACTTTCATTGCATCATATGAAGCTGGACTTCCTTATTTTAAATTATTTTGTTCTTTGCTTGTTTGGGAAGTGTTGGTACACTTTTGTTTTTATGTAATAAAACTTCAGAATGTTGTCATCTTGAGGTTGCTTATAAAAACCATGTATGGTTATCAGGAAATTGCTCACAACTGTGAAGTGCTTATTGGGTGGAATAAGGAAAATAAACTAGGCTTATTTTGTGTGTATTATTTGGTGGCCAGATTCAGTTCTTCAAAACAGTTTTAACTGTTTTGTTTTTATTTTTTAACTAGGATCTCAGTTTTTTTTTTTTAAGATTTTTATTTTATTTATTTTTAATTTACTTGACAGGGATAGAGAGAGCACTAGTAGGTAGAGTGGCAGGCAGAGGGAGAGGAAAAGGCACTCTGCCAAGCAGGTATCCCAATGTGGGGCTCGATCCCAGGACTGTAGTGTCATGACCCAAGCCTAAGGTGGACGCTCAACCGACTGAGCCACCCAGGTGCCTCTAGGATCTCAGTTTAAAATATATTTTCTCTTCAGTTTTTATTAGTTCTTTTTCTTATAATGGACCTACAACAAGTAGCCTTATGTCTGAACCAGGGTCTTTGGTTGAAAAGATTTTCCTGTAGTCGAGAATCTCCTTTAGATTTTTGTATCAGGATTTCTTACTAACTGTAAGAAATAGACCCCCCCCCCACTTGATTTCTATAAGTAAAGAACAAAACCAGATAAAAAACAAAATCAGTAAACTACACATTGGAATGAAAAGCAATTTGATGTTTATATAACTCTGTCAAGCTCAAACAAATTTACACTAAGGGATGCCTAGGTGACTGAGTTGTTTAAGTGTCTGACTCTTGATTTCCGCTCAGGTCATAGTCTCAGTATTGTAAGATCAAGCCCCATGTTGGGCTCCACACTCAGCTGGGAGTCTGCTTGAAATTGATTCTCTCTCTCTCTCCCCCTCACCCTCTTCCCTTTTCCATGCTGGTGTGTGCGCTTTCTCTCTCTCTGATAAATATATCTTTAAAAAATTTACATTAAAATAAGTAAGCAGGTGGTACACTAGCTACTATTGCAGTATAGCATTCTCTCTATAACGAACAACAGGTTTGAACTGCATGGTCCACTTATATGCAGATATTTTTCAGTATTATAGTATAGTATTGGATAGTATAGTACTGTAGATACATTTTCTCTTATAATTTTCTTAATATTTTCTTTTCTCTAGTATACTTTATTGTAAGAATACAGTATATAATACATATAACATACTAAATAAGTGTTAATCAGCTGTTTATGTTACTGTTAAAGCTTCTGGTGAACAGTAGGCTACTGGTAGTTAAGTTTTTGGGAAGTCCAGTTGATGCACATTTTCGATTGTGCAGGCAAAGTCATGGGGCTTGGTGCTTTTATTTATTTATTTTTAAAAGATTATTTATTTATTTGACAGACAGAAATCACAAGTAGGCAGAGAAGCAGGCAGAGGAAGAGGAGGAAGCAGGCTCCCTGCTAAGCAGAGAGCTCGATGCAGGGCTCGATCCCAAGACCCCTGGGGTCATGACCTGAGCCGAGAACAGAGGCTTTCAACCACTGAGCCACCCAGGCGCCCCAGCGTGGTGCTTTTAACCTATGTTGTTCAAGGATTAACCATACTGTATTTCTGTTATAGAAAAAAGGGTAGAACTATGTTTTATGAAACGGTAAACTTGATTAGGTGGCATTTTTACATTTAATGTAATTTTGACATTTCATGTCAGCCCTTGCATTGTCTTTTTAAAGTTTTGTTTGTTTATTGTCTGTTGGCTTTTCTGGTTTTTTGAAGTAGGTATATGGGTTTCTTTTTAAAAATGGGCTTAAGATTCTTACCCACTTTCACTTTATTTATTTATTTATTTTTAAAAAGATTTATTTATTTATTTATTTGACAGAGAGATCACAAGTAGGCAGAGAGGCAGGCAGAGAGAGAGAGAGGAAGGGAAGCAGGCTCCCCGCTGAGCAGAGAGCCCGATGCGGGACTCGATCCCAGGATCCCGAGATCATGACCCGAGCCAAAGGCAGTGGCCCAACCCACTGAGCCACCCAGGAACCCCCTTACCCACTTTTATAATAGCAACGTGTTTCTGTCTCTAGGAGAAAGAATTACCACAGTTTTCAACAGTAGACTTAAATTAGAATATTTTCAGAATTCTAGAAATCACGAATCAATAGCAGTCTGTCACCAAATATAACTAAATTATATTTATTTTTCTTAACAGTGTAGTAAAATATTCACTTTACTTTTAAGTGTTGGAATATTAGAATTCTTACTCTAAAAAGTACAAATTAATTTCTTTTTTAAAAAGATTTTGTTTGTTTATTTATTTATTTGTCAGAGAGAGAGCGAGCGCGTGTGCACTCTGCACAGGCAGAGAGGCAGGCTCCCTGCCGAGCAGGGAGCCAGATGCGTGACTTGATCTCAGGACGTTTTGATCATGACCTGAGCCGAAGGCAGCGGCTTAACTGACTGAGCCACCCAGGCATCCCACAAATTAATTTCTTATGTCATTTTGTAACCTACTCTTTTCAGGAGTTTGGGTTCAAGGCCAAGCTCTTTTGGTAACTTCATTCTACTTTTCTTCATATATTAACTCTGTGGAATTATTTTTAGTATTTTAATAAAATTACATATAAAATTTTATTTTTAAAAAGGCCTCTGTATAGATTCTTTTAGTAATCATTTCCTGACGACTTCATAACCATTACCATGAAATCATGGTGTAGAGTAATGAAAAAAGTAATAACATTTTTGTACATAACTAGGACAAGAATTCCTTGGGGGAAATACTGAGTGAATGATTACAGGGAAGGTAATTCTTTAGTTACAGATTAATTGCCTTGAAAGTTAAATTCAGCTTTAAAATGCAGTCATTTTTAAAGAAATAAACTCACTTAAGAAGCTAGATTAACTGAATGATTAGAGCTTGGTTGATAAGGAAAAGTGGAAAAACAATGAACATTTTCTTTATTTAAACAAATTAATGTTCGCTTGTTAAAATAACTTTCTTTTCAGTTTTCTTCACATCATAAACTGGAAATGCTGTTGTCTCTTCCTTTACCTGAATGTTTAGTAGAATAGTAATGACTTTTCCTTTATGCTTATGGGTGAACTGTTAGTGTGTTGCCATGTCAGACACCCGTCTCAAAGTTGTGAATGAGAGTTTAGGATAGAATATGTGTCACTGCTATTAGAAAATCTGAGATCAGGGAACTAGTAAGGAATGATATCTAAAATATTCATGAAAATTAAGTACCAATGGTACATGAATCCTTTCTAGAAAAATTTGAAACTGTTCTATTATCATCATTTTAATTTAAAATTTTCAGATTAAAAACATTTTCAGATTAAAACATTACCAGATTGGTATGCATTTTCTAATCCTCAAGTATTGGTAAATACTCTTGAAATATCAGGAACTCAGTTTTTCAGTTGTAAATGTGTGACTTTCTTTTAAGAATTCAGAATTGCCCACGTCTGACTCTTAACATTTGTGATTTTTTTTTCAGAATTGCTTTTGATATTAGAAGGGATAATGTATGAAATTTTGTTAGATGTTATATGATGTTACCATTAATAGTACTGAAAATGACATTTTTGTCACTTGTTATTTGTGGTTTCCAAGATATGTTTGTTTTCAACAGTATTTCTTCCCAGGTAACAGCAGCATTGAGAATAGCATACTGTTTGTGTTCTTTTTCCACCAGTTTGCCAAGAAGGATGTTAAAAAATTCCAGCTATGTCCACTGTGTGTGGAAAGGATGAGTGATTCCAGATTACATTAATATGTTTTCTTCTGACCAATTTTTTTTTTTAAACGATTTACTTATTTATTTGAGAGTGAGTGAGTTGAGTGTGCAGGCATGCAGGTACTTAGGAGCAGAGGGAGGGGCAGAGGGAGAGGGGGAAGGAGGAAGCAGATTCCCTTCTAAGCCTGTCTTCAGGACTGTGGGACCATGACCTGAGCCAAAATGAAGAGTTGGATGCTTACCTGACTGAGCCATCCCAGGTGTGTGCCCCCTGACCAGTTGTCTTTTTGTTTCCAAATTTCATTAATTTGTTTTCTTCCAAGGTAGTTTTTTTGGTAATGCCTTTTAGCAAAGATCTTAGTTATAAGCAAGGATGAATGAATAAAGAAGGATGAATTGTAGGAAAAATTTATGATTTTTTAGTTAAAAGGCATAAAGAAATAGCTTCCAACCTGAATATTATGAGTTTAGCTAGTACTAATGGTAGAATGGAAAAGGTCTGACTTTTAATTTTCTAGTCACTTGATGGTGTAAATCTATGTTGTTACTGTGGCTTTCTCATTTGTGAAACTCATTGGAGGACTGAACTTTTTTTGTGAACATGTTAGTGAATAATAAAGTTTTTGGAAAGGGGAAGTGCTTAGGATATGTTATAAAAGACTACTCTTTCCTTAAAAATGATTTTATTTATTTATTTGAGAAGACAGCAAGAGCAGGTGGTGGGATAGGGGCAGAGGGAGAAGGAAAGGCAGAATGTCATGTGGGGCTTGATTCCAGGACCCCAAGATCATGACGTGAGCCGAAGGGAGATTCTTAACTGACTGAGCCACCCAGGCGGCCCTATAAAAGACTACTCTTAAAGTGAAATAGAATGGAGGTTATAAATGATTTTAAATTCATGGATATTTAATGGGATTGGCTTAGCACATTTTGGGGCACATTTTCACATGGTGAAAGAAAACATCACTGGTTCTTTTAGGGAACCTGAAAACATATGTGTACTTTGGTGTGGTGGTGGGGGGGGGGGCTTAGTTCTATGTGAGCTGACCTTCCCTTCTTCCTTCCTGTGTTCCTGCCTTCCTGCCTACTTTCCCTCCTCACCTTCCATACCTTCCCAAAACCAAAGTACCAACATAGATATATATGTTATCCTTATTAAACTATGATAACAATCTTTGGAGGCACCTGGGTGGCTCAGTTGGTTAAGTGTCTGCCTTTGGCTGACGTCATGATCTTGGTGTCCTGGGACTGAGCCCTGCATTGGGCTTAGGGCTCCTCCCTCAAAGAGTATGCTTATCATGATAAGCACTGAGTAATGTATAGAATCGTTGAATCTCTCTATTGTATACCTGAAACTGTTAACTATATTGGAATTAAAATTTTAAAAAGGAGTAAAATGCTAGGTTAGATACACCAGCTATTATTAATCTTCGTATCTTTAAGGTTAAAGCACTGATGACAACCTGTCATTACGTTTTGGTTAAATTCACAAAGGAATTTGGGCTACTAGATGTCTTGACTAACTCTCCCCAACCCCTGGAAAAAAGGAAGGTACTTAGAAACATACATTTTAAAGTAGTTGAACTGATGGGTGCCATGTTGCTGATAGCTCAGAAGTTTATGAACCAGGAGAATGATAAATAGTGTGTTTGATTTGAGAAACTGCTGGAAGCAAGTGAATGCACTAGAAAACTTGTCATCAACATATGTTAAATAGTCATTTTGTTATGTTACAGAAAATTAAAAAAGCTAATGAATACTTAAAGGCATTCTTTCCATGACATTTTTAAGACTCTCCTGCAGTGTTTAAGTATACAACAGATTTTCTGTGACAATAAACTAAGTGGTGTCTTTTGTGATTTATATCCTTTTCTTACAGCCAGTTTTCAAAGACACATTTTTGAATTATTTGAAGTTGTTAACTCTAGTGGCATATTTGGTATGCTTCAGAATATAGCTGTCATTCTTAGTAGAAGAAAACTTGTAGAACTTGGATGTTTCCTCATTTGTATTCTAAGTTTATAAGTTACTCCTGTTTGATTCATTGACAAAATAGCTTTGTCTAGCACAGACTCTGTTCTATATTATTTTCTTCTTCACATTTTCATGCTTGTTAATAAAAAGCAAGAGGAGGGAGGAAGCAGAATTTTCTTTCAGACTCCTTCAATTTTTTTATGCAGTATAGCAAAGCTCAAAGCTTAGAGATGCTGGGGAACAGAAGTAGTAGCAGATGGTCCAAACTGATGCTCTGCGAAGATAGGGTGGTTCGTTTTGATTACAGACACTGGCAGTCTGTGAAGTGAAGATATGGAGCCACAATATATTCTAAAACCTGCACTAACCATGTGTGTTGTGGTAAAGCCAAGAACAACTTTGTATGGACATAGTAGAAGAGATGACGATCCACTTTTAGTTTCCACTCACCCACACAGAGCAATACTGTCAACATATCTTTGAGCACTAAGGCCAAGCAGTATATGAATTGCCACACTGTTTTCTGCTTTGAATTACAGCTGATGTGCTCAGGGATGTAAACTAGGTTATAATACAGAGAACTAGATTTATATCTTCTCAGTGCAGTGACAAGAGAAAGGGAGATTTATTTTCTCCATTGTTTAAACAGCTTCTCAAAAATGGGCTATATGGGATTCTTTTAGAAATTTTTGTTTGTTTGAATTTCTGAGACCATGTAAATGATAGTGGATAAAAGGCCAGGGAAAGCATAATTGTGGGAATGTAAATTGGTAGAGTCATTTGGAAGGGAGTTTGGCAGTATTAAGCCAAAAAAATGTGAATGACCTACTGCTTACTAGAGAAGCATATGGGTATGTGTATATATTTCTCCAAGGAGGCATGCCCGTTGAATTTTCATGGCAAGTGTTGTGTGAAGGAAAACATGAGAAACTCCTTAAGTGTCCAACAACATGTGAATAGCTAGATACTCTGTAGTATTATGTAGTGGAATACCATACAGCACATAAAGGAATGAGATCTCTTTATAACAGAGTAAGTTGCACTGTGATATGTATAGTAGGATACAACTGTAAGTTTCACTGGGTATTTATGAAAGTGTGGAAAAAGTTCTGAAAGGAAACAGACCAAACATTGATTATCTCTTGGGAAGGATGAGCGAGAGGTAGGGATTAGGACTAGTAGAAAGAAGTGACTAGGATTTTGAAGTGATGGTGTCTTTAGCCTTATCTGTATGTATTGTTTGAATTTAAAAGAAGAATTAATTTACTTATTAATTTGCATGATAGAAAACATTAAAGCAGTTATCCCCCAGGGGTACCTGGGAGGCTCGGTTGGTTAAACATCCAGCTATTGGTTTTGGTTTATTTATTTATTTTTTTGTTTTGTTTTGTTTTGTTTTTTTAAATTTTATTTTATTTTATTTTATTATTTTTTAAAGATTTTATTTATTTATTTGACAGAGATCACAAATAGGCAGAGAGGCAGGCCGAGAGAGAGGAGGAAGCAGGCTCCCTGCTGAGCAGAGAGCCCGATGCGGGACTCGATCCCAGGACCCTGAGATCATGACCTGAGTCGAAGGCAGCGGCTTAACCCACTGAGCCACCCAGGCGCCCCTGGTTTTGGTTTAAATGGTGGTTTCAGGGTCATGGGATTGAGCCCCACATTGGGTGCCACATTGGGCACAGAGTCTGCTTGAGATTCTTGCTCTGCCTTTCCCCTCCCCGTGCTCAAGTATGCGCTCTCTCTCTCAAATAAATGTTCAAAAAAAAAAAAAATCCCCCAGTACTACCTAATACAATAACTACTTTATTTGCACATTGTCTTTATTTGTATATATATTTGTCTACTTTTAGTAATCTGTTGTTAATTTATTATATTACAAACATGTTTTCATGTTTCTGTGAAGTCTTTATTACCATCTGTAATAATACTTTTAAATTATTTCTTTACCTGAAATTCCCAGGAATTAACCCTGTGATCAAAGGATATAAACATTTCTGGCTCTTCTTAAGTATTGTCATATTATTTTACAAAAGGATTTTACCAGTGTATAATGCTACCAGCAATGGTGAAGTATAAGTTTACCACACCTTACCATTCAAATTTCTTTTTAAAAGCATAACAGGGCACCTGGGTGGCTCAGTGGGTTGAGCCTCTGCCTTCTGCTCAGGTCATGATCTCAGGGTCCTGGGATCAAGCCCCGCATTGGGCTCTCTGCTCTGCTTCCCCCTCTCTCTCTGCTTGCCTCTCTGCCTACTTGTGATCTCTCTCTGTCAAATAAATAAATAAAATCTTGACAAACAAAAAAAGCATAACAAATTAAAGAGTATGGATATTGGAGTTGACTTTGGGGATAAAAGTTCTGCCTCTGCCACTTGTCAACTTTGTGACCTCAGGAAAGTGACTTGACTTTGGTGCTTCAACTTCCTCATCTGTAAAAATGGAATAGTAACAGGATCTACTCTGTAGGATTTTTACAATGATTAAGTGAAATATTTGTAAAACAGCTGGAATGGTGTCAGGTAAAATTTTTTAAAAAATCATAACTTGGAGGATCTTTGGAACAAGACTTTTGTATAGGTTGTATGTTACCTGCCTTGTTAGATACTCTGATTATTTTTCTAAAATTTGTCACTTTTTGTCATTTGAAGCAAAAGCATACTACATAAGTGTATAAATGCATAATTTTTGAGGACAGTGTGTATGTTTTTAATGATAAAAGTGGATTTATCAAATGTAAGAGTTTTTGAGAACGCCATTGTTTGATTTTTTGCCTTTGGGCAGGTAAATACCTAAATTATACCTATTCCAGCACTTTCAGAATTAACATATTCTAAACTTCTTGTTTCTCATCTGAGTTCCATTGAATGGGCTACTAAATGTGATTCCAAATTGGATTTAAGTTAAGGAAAGCTGTGAGGAGATAATACTTGTATTATGGTCACATTTGCATTATGTTCACCTTGGGTGATGACAAACATCATGTGTAGGATAATGAAAAGACATTTTTTTTGAGCCTTTACTGTGAGTCAGTATTGTTCTAGAGGCTGAGGTTCAGTAATAAGTGCAAGTCAGTGAATGAGAGAATAGATAGGACATTTATTTGATCATTTACAAAAATCTAAACTTTATCCAAAAAATTTTGGATAAAACTTTTATCCAGAAGTTTTATCTAAAACCTAAGCTTTATCCAAAAATTCATTATACATCAATAGTTTTTAAGGTTCTTTGATGAAGTGTTGGATACAGGTAAGCCCATTTCTTTGTTCTCAAAGAGCAAAGGGAGATATATAGCTAAATCAGAAAATACAGTATAAAAAGCACAAAAAGTTTCATACTGAGTAAGTGATTATAAGAAAGGTCATTCTGTAGAAGGGACACCTAATTGTAGGTAGTAGGTCATGGAAGCATTCAGAATAGGCTTCTAAAAAATAAAGGAGAGACTTAAATAAAATCTTGAAGGATGTTGGGCCAGTTAGATTAATTGAGGATAAGGGGCAAAGAACATTGTGAAGGTGGTGACAGTGAAGGTAATGTGGTTAGGGAGTGGTAAATAGTTTGTAATACCTGGAGCTTGTGTATATATCTCTGCTTCTGATTCTAAGGTTTACATTTACAATTTTCATCAATTGATTGCTGTCAAAACATTTTAGATTCTTTTGGTCTAAGCCTAGGATTCTCAAGTCTTGTCAAGTGACATTCTTCCTGGCTTTATAACCATGGCATAAGCTATATTTTCTTAGTTTCTGAGATGCCCCATAAAGTAGTCTCAAAGCCTTAGGAAGCATCCTCCTCATCAATATCCTGTTCTCACTAGTTTCTAATGGCCTTTGATATTCTTTATGTACAGAGTAACATTGCCTTTTTCAGCTTCTGCCCTACTTTATTTTTTATTATTTTTTAAAAGATTTTCATTTATTCACTTAGAGAGAATGAGAACAAGCATGTGTGGGATGGGGGAGGGGCAGAGACAGAAGGAGAAGCAGACTCCCTGCTTAGCAGAGCTCAATCCCAGGACCCAGAGATCAGAGATCATGGCCTGAGCCAAAGTCAGACACTTAACTGACAGAGCCACCCAGGTGTCCCAAACCTTGCTTTACTCTTCCTTTGAATTTGGAATTATGCTCATTTTTCTAGTTCTCCTCCTTTGAATTTTGGTTCTCCTGACTTAAAGATGTTTTGAATTACACTCATTTTTCTAGTACTGTTTCTCACTTGTGAGGTTCTGATCTGTAACTGGAATTTTCTGATTGCTTTCTGTACATTGTTACATAGTTAAGTAGCCATTAATTGTTTTTTTATATACTCTCATTATTATTACTATTTTTAAAGATTCATCCATTTATTTTAGAGAGCATGAGCATGAGTGGGGATTGGGGCAGAGGGAGGGAATCCCAAGCAGACCCCCTGGTAAATGGGAAGGCCAACCCTGGCTTGATCTTGTGAGATTATGACTTGAGCTGAAACCAGGAATCAGACACCCAACCAACTGAACTACCTAGGCACCCTTACTCTCTTTATTAGATATACAGATCTAGTCTGGAACTTGTTCTTTTCTGTAATGTATCTAGTACTTAACCTTTGCAGTCTAGTCAGTACCAATCATAATTTAATCATCACTAGTTTGCTTTTTGTGCTTTCTTGAGACATATTTTCAGAAATTTGTTTCTGTTACACATCAAATGTTGGCAAGGATATAGAAGAAATGGAATTCTTAAAAAAAAAAAAAAGAAATGGAATTCTTATTCATTGCTGTATTTTGTGGGAATATAAAATGGTATATCTCCTTTGGAAAAAGGTTTAGCAGTTTCTTATTAAGTTAAATATATAATTAATTGTTTTTTTATATACTCTCATTATTATTACTATTTTTAAAGATTCATCCATTTATTTTATCCCCACTTTCTGGGATTTCTTGTGTATTATTTCTACTTTTATGTTTAGTTGCTTATATTTTACCATTCTTTTTCGTTCTTAAAAAATTTATTTATTTATTTATTTATTTATTTGATGGAGAGAGATTGCAAGTAGGCAGAGAGGCAGGCAGTGGGGGAGACAGAGAGAGAGAGGAGGAAGCAGGCTCCCTGCGGAGCAGAGAGCCCAATGCAGGGCTCGATCCTAGCACCCTGGGATCATGACCTGAGCCGAAGGCAGAGGCTTAACCCACTGAGCCACTCAGGTGCCCTGCCATTTTTTTTCTAACAGATATTTGGAAACTTTGGAGGGATGGTTATCTTTTACTATACCTTCAGAATGCTGTTTTCTATGTTTGAGTTTAAAGTCAAAACAGAACACTGTGAATGCTTAAAGGGATCTGTGAAAATGTCATTTTGGTAGACTCGTTCACTATCAAAGATTAGATTTGTACCAGTGATTTAATAAGGTTAGAGAAACTGTTTAGATTAACTAAATTATTGGAACATGTGGGTTTTTTTGGTTGTTTAAGAGTAAGCCTGGTTTAAAGTACTCTGTAGATTGAGTTCCAAAAGTTTACTGAGAATTGTTAACCTTAAAAATAAAACTGTCGGGCGCCTGGGTGGCTCAGTGGGTTAAGCCGCTGCCTTCGGCTCAGGTCATGATCTCAGGGTCCTGGGATCGAGTCCCGCATCGGGCTCTCTGCTCGGCAGGGAGCCTGCTTCCCTCTCTCTCTCTCTCTCTGCCTGCCTCTCCATCTACTTGTGATTTCTCTCTGTCAAATAAATAAATAAAAAATAAAAAAAATTTAAAAAAAAATAAAACTGTCAATTATTTTACCAGCAAAAGGAAGGCTTTATTCAGGAAGAGTTCTTTATCCAGAACAAGCAAGGTATGGCAAAACCGTAGGCAAGTCCATGGAACAAAATACAAGCATGCCCTTTTATAGATCAAAGGTGGGGAAGTTGGGAGGGCTGTTACAAACAAAAGTCTATGAAAGTAAAATGGGGGATCCAAGTATACTGGCTGTTCATTGCCAGGGTTGTGACAGTCTCTTACTGGTTGGATGTTGCTGTGCACTAAGAAAATTTCTTTCTTCCTGCTGGGATAGTCCAGTAGTATTCACCTTTGAGGAAGGTTCCTCTCTTCCTGTTAGGTCTATAATTGGCAAGAATACTGGGCATGAGCACTCCCCCTCTTGGGCTCCCAACTCCATTCTAAACAGCATTTCCTTTTATTGATTTTCACTGAATATAATATTTATGTCTCCATGGAAACAATCTTGTTATTGCTGATTAGGTTTGTGGCGTACAGAAGTTTTAAGTCATTGTTTAGCTGAAATACTCTACATTTGCAATAAAAAAGTAGTAGAAACAATACTGTGGAATACTAGATGAAGCACAAAAACAGTAAGATTCACAGAGGGATAAGAGTTATTTTTAGGGAACTTTTGTTCATTTGTGAAAAGCTGGGGATTTTTGATACAAGCAGATTCTGTGCTTTTCAAAATCGGCCGCCTTTTTGCACAGTATTACTGTCTGTGAGCTTCATCCATGTTGTTAAATGTATCAACTTTTTCTTCTTTATTGCAGAATAGTATACTATAATATTAATGTCTCATAATTTTTTTGTTGTCTTATTCATGAATGGAATGAATCATCAATCAAGTTACTGTGAACACTTTGTATAAATCTTTTGGGATCATATGTTACCATTTCTCTTAAGTAAATATTGAAATGTGAAATTGCTTAGTCAAAGAACAGGTATATATTTAACTTAGTAAGAAACTGCTAAACCTTTTTCCAAAGGAGATATACCATTTTATATTCCCACAAAATACAGCAATGAATAAGAATTCCATTTCCTCTATATCCTTGCCAACATTTGATGTTCTTCTAATGTTCATTGAATGTTTATTGATTTGGTTATGCTCTTTCATAAAAGCTCATTTAAGTCTTTTCTTGGGTCTCTCAGTTGGGTTCTCTTTCTAATCCATGCTTTCAAGGACGATGAAGAGCCTGATAGAGATCACTCACTGAGACTTGAAGATACAGATGTTCAGAAGCAATTTTAGATACTACTTTTGAATCTGGTATGATTGCTTCTTGGTTTGACCAGGGGTCTTAGCATTGGAATTTTTTTTTTAAAGATTTTATTTATTTATTTGAGAGAGAGACAGAGAGAACAAGAGCTGATAGAGGGCTGGGGCGGGAAGGGGAGAAGCAGACTCCCCATTGAGTAGGGAGCCAGTTGCAGGGCTCGATCCCAGGACCCTGGGATCATGATCTAAGCTGAAGGCAGACACTTAACCCTCTGAGCCACCCAGGCTCCCCTTAGCATTGAATTTTAATGATCTCATTTGCTTTTTATATTCTGATGAACGGAATTCAGAATAGGTATAAAGCTCATTGAATTTAAACTATAATAAGAGTTTGTATTTTGGGATCACAAGTACAACCATAATCAAATCTGCCATTATTTACCACAGAAACAATTTGTATAAACATTGTTATAAGTCCTGTGAGCCATTTCTTTTTCTGAGGGTAACACTGCTTAAGGATCACAATCAGTAGTTAGAGTGTTAGCATTGTCCTTGATTAGTCAAATTAGTCTTTTGGCTTCACTTACAAAATTTGGGAACTTCTTCCCCACTTTCTGGAGGTATTGTAGAAAACTGTGGCTCTCATGAGTCCTTTAATCTTTCTAGAATAAATATATAATTACTAAAATTATTTTTTTACATTGTCTAATAATTTAGAGGTAATTTCCTTTTATACTTCTTGTTAATCTTTAAATATATACTAACCAATTTAGAATAAAAATGAAAGTCTACTTTGAAGGAATTGATCCATTTATACTGTTACAGATTCTAGTTTATAAAACAAATATCAGGCCAGTTTCAGAATTTTCAGTTTTGTGTCATCACTTGATTAAATGTTATAAACGTGTGAGTTTAACGTTTCAACTGTGGTTTGTCCCCTTTCATAAGAAAGAAAACTTAACATCATTTAGCCTGAGAGTCATTCTGAAATTCTGGTGAAGTTGTATTTTTGACAAAGTCACTAGTGGCAAAAAAAAAAAAAAAATTATTATTATTATTATTTTTTTTTTGCTGTTTGTAGGCTATCTCTTGTCCAAGATGTTTCATCTAGGGTACTCTTTATTATCTACTTGAAGTGGCTTTGCAGTAGCTTTTGCTATAGGTAGCCTGCTAGAGAGTCTTTTGGTAGAAAAATTTACCAACCACACTTATAAATTAATATTGGTTGTGATTTCTTTGCTATGCTCCACTTTTTGCTTCTTCTGTGTTTGGACATTCTTACCCTACTTTGGCAGTGAAAAGCATATTTTGTTGTGTTTGTTTACCTCTCTGGTTATCCTCTGATTCAGATTGTTAAATTTTTATCTATGCCTTTGGAACCAAACCATCAAAACAGCAACTCCTGTATTTTAGCATAAACCTGAGTGCAAGACAATGCCTTTGCTCTGTGAGAGAGAAGTAATAGATTACCTAGTGTCTGCTTTTGAGAGACTTAAAATCTGCTTGGAGAGAGAAGATTTAACCTTTACCTTTGGAAAAAAGTTATAGTATAAAGCAGCATATAATAGGAATATAGAACACCAGTACCATGGCCTGTTGTGAAATAATTTACAGCCATTTAATGAGTAATACGAAGTACTGAACTTTGGGGTGGGGGAAGCTTACCTTTAAAAAAGTGGATTAAAGTTCATGTATTTCACATATGCATATGATTTCTTTACTGGAGATGAAAAGATTGTAGTTATAGGGTTCAGGGAATGCCCATGAAATGAAAACCTCCATCCTATCACCACAGAAAAAATTTGATAACTACTGTTATAGAAACCACCCCTGCCAAAAATTGTAGGAGAGATGAGCATTGTATTGTTCTTTCTTTTATACTGAGGTTTTTTGGTTTTTTTTGGTGCCATCACTAAAGTACATATTTTATTTTTTTAAAGATTTTATTTATTTATTTGATAGAGATCACATGTAGACAGAGAGGCAGGCAGAGAGAGAGGAGGAGGAAGCAGGCTTCCTGCTGAGCAGAGAGCCTGATGTGGGGCTCGAACCCAAGACCCTGAGATCATGACCTGAGCCGAAGGCAGAGGCTTACCCCTCTGAGCCACCCAGGTGCCCCCATATTTTATTTTTTAAATTTAAATTTAAATTTTTAAAAAAGATTTTATTTATTTATTTGACAGAGAGATCACAAGTAGGCAGAGAGGCAGGCAGAGAGAGGGGGAAGCAGGCTCCCTGCTGGGCAGGACCCTGAGATTGTAACTTGAGCAGAAGGCAGAGGCTTTAACCCACTTAGCCACCCAGGAACCCCCATATTTTCTTTTCTTTTCAAGAACAGCAAGTTTTAATCTCTTCGAAGATATGATCCTGTAAAAGCCATTTAAATAGCATCTCTAAATCAGAACGGTAGAATTGACCTATTTATTACTGGTACTATACAGATTGTATTAGTGCGCTTGGTGTGCCATAATATACCATATAGACTGGGTAGCTTAAAAAACAAAAGTCCAAGATCAAGGTTCTGGCAGGGTTTGGTTTCTAGTGAAGGCTTTCTTCTTGGCTTACAGATAGCTGCCTTAATCTTGGAGCCTCCAGGGCCTTTCCTCTCTGTGCCTGAACTCTCAAACTCCCTGAAGTCTATTCTTACAAGGATGCTAGTCTTATCTGATCAGGACCCCACCTTTATTTATTTAAAAATTAAAAAAAAATTATTTTTGTAATTTCTACACCCCTCAAGTGGCTTGAAATTATGACTCTGAGATCAAGAATCACACACTCTTCTGACTGAGCTAGCCAGGTGTCCCTTTAGAAAAGTTAAAAAAACTTTTTTTTTATTTAAGGACCCCAACATTAAGACCTCACTAAACTTTAATTTCTTCCCAGATCCAGATGCTTCCTCACTAGGGGTTTACGGTTTCAACATGAGTTTGGTGCTGGGGGTGGTGTGGGGTGGGGGACACACACATATAAATTAAGTCAATTAAGATTCTACCCCTGGTCCTCCAGATTAAAATTCTTGCATCTAAAACGTATTCATTCCATTCCAACAGTCTTAACTCCTTCTAGCATCAACTGTAAGGTCTGAAGCCCATAGTCTCGTCTAAATATCCTCTGAATCCAGTCATAGGTGAGCCTGGAGATAGGATTATTCTGAAGAAAAATTTCTCTCCAGCTATGAACCTGTGAATCTAGACAAAGTTATGTGCTTCTAAAAATTCAATAGTGTGCCAGAAAAGGGTAGATATTCTCATTCCAAAAGGGAGAATTTGGAAAGAGGTGAAGGTTCCAAGCAAGTCCAATACTTAGCAAGGCAAATTCCATTAGTTGTTAGGTTTTGAGAACAATCCTCTTTGGTTCAGTGTGCTGCCTGCCAGGCCCACTGGGGAGTTAGTGCCACTTTCATGGTTCTGTGGAGCAACCCGGTTCCCAGGTACTGGGCCATTACCTTGCTTTTAAGGTACTGGTGGCATCTTGGTTCCCTACTCCCAAACCAAAGAGACTTCGCCTTTTGAAACTGAGGAAGAGCCAGACTTGTCCTCTGGACCTGTGGTGGGAGTGGCAGCCTTCCCATCTCTAAATCCTCTTTGGGGTCAGTCTCCCCTTTTCTGAAGGATAAGTCATGTTTGAAGCTGGGTACCTCTATGGTCTCATTCTGTAGAATCCTGGAAGTCTTACAGCTGTCTCATTCCATACCATTTTTTTTTTTCCTGTTCCCTTTAGTGTCTCAGCTGGCTGGATTTCTGCTGCTATTATCCAGTCTTTATGCCTGGCTTCTGCTGAGATGGTTGATTTATTTGTGGCTCACACCCATACTAATCTCCTTATCACATAGTTCAGCCACACCCTTAGTGTTCTTCCAGAATAAGCTTTATCATTTTGACAGTATGGATAGGCTGAAAATTTTCCTAATCTTCAAGTTCTAGGTCTTTTCTGCTTAACATTTCCTTCATTTTCTTTCTTTCCTCTCACATTTTACTAAAAGGACAAAACAGGTCTTCAACACTTTGCTTAGAAATCTTTTTAGTTAAGTGTCCAATTTTGTCACTCAAAGCTTTATCTTCTGCAAAACATTAGAATCTGAACACAGTTTAGCCAAGTTCTTTGCCTTTTTAAAAATTTTTTATTTATTTTGAGAGAGAGGGGGAGAGAGTGAGTGAGCATAAGTGGGGGGAGGGGCAGAGAGAGAGAATGAATCTCAAGCTGACTCCCTGCTGAGTGTGGAGCCTGATGTGGAGACCTGGAAATCATGACCTGAGCAGAAATCAAGAATCCGATGCTTAACCAACTGAGCCACCCAGGTGCCCCTCTTTGCTGTTTTTTGTTGTTGCTGCTTAAAACAAGGAAACAAGGATCACCTCTCCTTCAATTTCCAATAACATGTTCCTCATTTCTGTCTAGTACCTTACCAGAATGGTCTTTTAATGTTCATATTCCTAACCAACATTCTGTTCATGATTTAAATATTCTTTAGGATTATAGGGACCTTCTCTGTGGCTTTCTTCTCTTGGATTTCTTTCTCACCTTTGAGGGCCTCTCACCTTCTTTCTCACCTTTGAGGGTCATATTTCTATCAATAGTCCTTTCACAGCAATCTAGGCCTTTTATGTATAAAGCTTGTTTACTTATTTTTTTTAGTAATCTCTGCACCCAGTGAGGGGGTCCAGCTCACAGTCCCAAGTTCATGAGTTGCATGTTCTTCCTACTGAGCCAGCCAGGCACCTCTGTGCCTTTTTTAGCATGCAACTCAAAACCCCTCCAGCCTCTACCCATTACCCAGTTCCAAAGCCACTTGATATTCTTAGGTGTTTCTTATAGCAGTACCCAATTTCTCAATAGCAAATTCTGTATTACCTTAGGCGGCCATAACAAAATATCATAGACTGGATGGCTTAAACAACAGAAATCTATTTTCTCACAGTTCTGGAAGCTTGAAAGTCCAAAATTGAGCTTCTGGCAGGGTTTGGTTTCTGGTGAAGACTCTCTTCCTGGTTTACAGATGGCTTCCTTGTCTGAGTCTTCACGAGGCCTTTATCCTGTCTGCAAGCAGGGAGGTGGGGGTGGGGGAGGGAAACACTAGCTTTCTGGTGTTACTTCTTGTATGGATACTAATCCTATCAGCCTCACACTGGTAACCTCAATTAACAGTAATTCTGAACTCCAAATGCTGCCACACTGAAGGTTAGGGCTTCAACGTATGAATTTTGGGAGTGACACATACACTTAGTACCTAAGGGAAATGTAAATACCATGTAAAATATTCAAATTCTTGTAGACTTTATCTTCAGCAGTGACACTGAATACATTTTAGGACCAAGCAGATATTTAGATCCTTTTTTTTTTTTCTTGTCCTTTTATAGCTAATTAATTATCCTTTGAACCCATTGAACCCTGTTACAGTCAATTTTAATGTCTCTTGAATCTGCCTTTAACTCTCATTTCTTGTCTGAATGAGTGCAGTAGCTTCTCAGCTGGTCTTCCCGTCTTTGTGCTGCCAGTGTGGCCTTTTTCTAATCTTTTTAACATCTTAACATGAGTGTGAACATAAATCTGTTACTTATTTGTTTAAAACTGAGGAATAGCTTAAGAGTGTCTTTCCATATGCTTGGACCTGATACCTTTATCAGTTAGGATTAAGTTTGGTTGAATATTAAACAGAAATTTTCTTTCTTTTTTTTTTTTAAGGTTTTTTGTTGTTGTTGTTGTTGTTGTTTTAAATTTCAGAGAGAGATCATGAGCAGGTGGGGAGGTGGATGATGTGGGGCTCCATCCCAGGACCCCAAGACCATGACCTAAGCTGAAGGCAGATGCTTAATTGACTGAGCCCCTCAGGCGCCCTTAAACAGAAAATTTTTCTTTTCTTTCTCTCTTTCTTTCTTTCTTTCTTTCTTTTTTTTTTTTTTTAGGTTTATTTACTTATTTGTCAGAGAGAGAGTACATGAGCCCATGCACGGGTAGGGAAGCCAGGCAGAGGGAGAAGTTGAGTCCCAGGGCCCTGGGATCATGACCTGAGCCCAAGGCAGACGCTTAACAGGCTGAGCCACCTGTTACCTACCTTAACGGGTAACAGCCACTTGTTACTTAGGTGGCTAACAGGTAAGCCACCTTACCACCTAAGTTCACCTTACCCTGAACAGGAAGTTTCTTAAATAAGATCTAGGAGTTACATACAGTTCTGGAGATAGAATATCCAAGGTTGTATGGTAATTTTATGGTCATCTGAGCTTTTTCTTACTTCTTGATTTTACTGTTTGTTGTGTATGGTTTATAACTTCAGGTTCATTTGTTATGTAAGAGAGCTGCTGCAGAGGCAGGCATTGCTTTCTGAGTTCCAGGTGGGAGGAAGAAACTAAAGCAAAGGACATTCATTACTAACTATCTGAAGTTTTTTAAAGGAGTCTTACGCTTTAGCAAATTTTGTTATATTTCATTGACCATTTTTAGTTGCAAGGGAAGCTGGAAAATATAGTTTGTTTGTTTGTTTGTTTTTTTTAGCTGGGAACATTATCACCTTGAATAAAGTAGGGTTCTATGCATTCTAGTTTCATTCCCTGCACCTCTGCTTCTTGCACCCTGTACTCCATTTGTATCAAACTACTTGCAGTTCCCCAATTATCTGTGCTACTTTGTTCTTTTATATGTGTTTTCCTTGCCTGGAATACCCTTTGGCCTTTTTTTTTTTTTTTTTTTTGCTAGGTGAACCCCTTCATTTCAAGAATCAATACCTCTTGGAAGCCTTTCTTAGTCACCATCTCAGAATTAATCACTCCCTACTTTGGGACTCCATTTTACTACTTCCACCATAAAATTCCTATCTGGTATAATGGTTATTTGGTTGTGTGCCGGTCTTACCTTCTGAAATTTGAAGTATTGGAATGTGTGAACTATGTCTTACTCATCTTTACAGTGACTGACACATAGTAGCATTTAATAAATGACTACTGAAAAAAATTAGTTAAAAACACAATTTAAAAAAAAAAAAGAAAGAATGTTATGCTTATAAGCCATGTGTAGTTAAAAACTGCCTGTAGGAACTGCAGATAATGAATATTTAGGATATACAAACTACAACATAATTAGGGAAATTTCTGAATTCCCTAGTTGAATGATCTGAAGATATTTATTGCTTAAGACAAAGTTAGAATTAGTCTTGGTAGCTCTGCTTTGTAAATGAATTTTCATAAATGAATTTTTTTTTTCAGATTATGCTTCACCCTACCCTTTAAAAAAAAAATCAATGACAAAATAGTTATAACTTTAACTAAAAGCTCTGTTTCATCTTTGATTTTCACTTCCAGGGACAGTATATCCATTGCCTTGCTAAGTCATACTTCATTATAGAAGTCATGTTAAGTAAGGGAAAAGAGAAAATTTTCCTTTAAACTGAGGAAGAAATGCTCTAGATAGTCAGACCCTAGAGCCTCAGATCAGGAAGTCACTGGAAGGTAGCCTACTTTTTCTTACCCTTTTGCCATGGACTGCTTTTCCTTCTGTTTCCTCTTTCCCTTCCTTCCTTCCTTCTCTTTTGTAGATCTTAGATGCTGAAGTTCTTACTGGAGAGAGAATTCTTAGTCTCCTTTCCCTCCCTTTTTTTCCCTCTAAGACTAAGTTGCTTCCAGTTTCTGAAATAGTGCCCTTAGATGTAGTGCAGATAGGCTTCTGATCTCTCCCAGTTGGGTAGCAGATCACATACTGTTCCTCTGTCGTCTTCCTTTCAATTTTGTATCTTTTCTAAGATGTTAGTTTGGAAGTTTAAATCTTCCATTTAGCTCTATTTTTGGTTAGAGGTAATATACTATAATAGTTGAGTATTCCTGAAGGAGAGTGGTATGCTTGACTTCTTTTTTGCTAAGTACTATTTTCTTTAGTACCCATGTCTATAACTTGTCTTGCAAAGATCTGTAAATATTTAAAAAGGGGAATATATGATGTTGTATTCTTCAAGTGGCTGTGGAAAGAAGAAAACCTGGTACAAATATATATTGTTCATTATATGGCAGATTATAATTTTGAAAGATGGCTGTGACAAATATCCTATCCCATTTGCTGTTACAATATGACTTTGATACTTCTCCCATGAAAAGTGGGGTCTGTGGTTGCTCCCCTTGAATCTGGGCAGGGTTGTGATATCAGCAGAAGCACAAATGGGGGGAACTGTATGTTTCCCGTGGGGCTGAGCAGGGAGCCCTATGTGGGGCTCAGTCCCAGGACCCTGGGTTCATAACCTGAGCCAAAGACAGAGGCTTAACTGACTGAGCCACTCAGGTGGCCCTTGAATTCCTATTTTTTAGAAAAGTTATACCTTCTTTTTCTTTCACTGACCAGAATAGGACTTAGGTATTTTTTTTTTTTTTTAAGATTTTATTTATTTATTTGACAGAGAGAAATCACAAGTAGATGGAGAGGCAGGCAGAGAGAGAGAGAGGAGGAAGCAGGCTCCCTGCTGAGCAGAGAGCCCGATGCGGGACTCGATCCCAGGACCCTGAGATCATGACCTGAGCCGAAGGCAGCAGCTTAACCCACTGAGCCACCCAGGCGCCCAGGACTTAAGTATTTATTGACAGATTTTAAGCTTTTAAAACCAAGGAAATAAACAAAACGAAAAAACCCTACCAAGGACAATACCTTATCTTTGTATCATCCCCCCCATAGAACCTGACACACTGTTGTCAGTATGTTAGGTGAAGTACACACCTGTTTAGTTTTTATGTTGTTTCATATAGGCTACTCAGAATATGCTTGAATTACTGTGTAACCAGAAACTGCTAGATAAAACTGAAAATTTTTTCTGCTCTTGTTTATATTTTATAAACAAATTAAAAAACTCCCTCTAGAGAAGTCTTGGATTTAGTAAAAACTCAACTAGTCTTGTGTTGTATGTATGATTTATATCAAAGAAGCCCCATTCTTCAGTCTGTTAAAAAGTAGTCTTATTTTTAAAAGGAGTACATGCTGAATTCTTCATGACTTTAGTTCAAGGAGCTTTTGTGATTAGGAGCTTTTGTAGATAAAGTATAGCAAGTGACCGTACCCATGCTTTAAGTAAATATTATGTTTAGCACAGCCTGTAGCCATGAATACAGCCAGATTTACCTGATTGAACCTTTGATCTATTAATGCCAAGTGACTCCTGATTTCTTTTATGTAAGGTTGATAGCAGAATTTATTTTACAAAGGATGACTTTGTTTATAATTTTATAGAATGAATAGGGTACACCCTCTTTACTGCTAGAAATCCTGTCCTCCCAGACTGTCATTTATTGAGCATCCATTATTGTCCTGTCTTTGTCAAGTCCACATACATACCCCGTTTTACAGAAGAGTAAGTGCAATGATACTAAGTAACTTGCCCATGTTCTCACCCCTAGTAAGTGACTTTGTTCAGTTTAAACACATGTATATTTTGTTAACCATTTGGCCAGAGTTTGTTAAAACTGGCAGCTGGCTGGACAGACATACTGAGACAGCATGCTGTTTAAATTTTTTAAAAAATTAGTTGTCAGTGCTTTTAAAGTAGAGAGCTCTCTCTCTCCTTCTCTCTCTGTCTCTCGGTCTTTCACCCCCCCCCCCCCCCCCATATTCTTGGTTTCCTCATTGCTACATTGTAGCAAATGTCTGGAACTTAGTAGCATCTACCCCTTGTAGGAGGATGTGTGGTCTCTAGGGTTCCATATACCCCACCTGGCCCACTTCCTCACTTAGATTGCCCTCCTCCTCCCTGTAGGTATTTCAGTTTTTGAGCTTTGCTCTGTCACTCTTTCTTTCTCCAGTAATTCCCATTATGCTTGAACTTTTATTCCTTAGCAAAGGAGCCACAGAATACTTTTATTCATACAACTTTTCTTTCTGGTGTCAAATCTAGAATAGTCAGATGCGGGGGTGATGTCTAATGTTTCTGGCCTTTTCAGTTGCAATTATGCATGTATTTTCATTTATTTAGATATTTTGTATTGATAATGTTGGTAAAGGATCAGATGAAATGTGATTCAGAAATAGTGGAGGGGGGGCACCTGGGTAGCTCAGTGGGTTAAAGCCTCTGCCTTCGGCTCAGATCATGATCCCAGGATCCTGGGAAAGAGCCCTGCATGGGGCTCTCTGCTTGGCGGGGAGCCTGCTTCCTCCTCCCTCTCTGCCTGCCTCTCTGCCTACTTGTGATCTCTGTCAAATAAATAAAATCTTAAAAAAAAGAAAAAGAAAAAGAAATAGTGGAGGTATAGAAGAAGCATAGGTTTCTTGTTAGCACCCCCTGCTCTGATTATGTGACTCTGATTACGTGGACTGCTGCCTGGACTGAATTCAGCATCCTCCCCTTAGCTCACCAAAGTACGCTGTTGCTTTTGCCCTGCTCAGGAAACCAAGTGATGAGAAAGGATGGGAAAATCTGGGATGGTGGGGTATCCAGGAAGCACAGATTTGTGGCTAGCCCTGTTGTCTATGCCTGAGAGCTTTTCATTTTCTCATCCAAATGAGGAGGTTGATGGCCTGCCTGAAAGCACGTGGGAATTCTTGAAGTTAGTTATCTGTTCTCCTTCTCATCACAACTAACTCAAGTCCAGTCAACTTAGTCCCAGGCAGTTGGTATAATCTGTAAATCTTATCATAGAATACTACAGTTTTCTCTTAAAAACATGATTATAACTGTTGATTAGGTTGTTTTTGTTGGTTATGTTGCTATATTAAGTTTACTATAGGTCAGATAGGTTTTTAGAATGTCATGCTGTACATGATCAAATGTAAGAGGAATTCACAACAAGAAGACCTTTATAGAAGGTATAGAGAAGTAGGGGTGCCTGAGTGGCTCAATCGGTTAAGCATTTGCCTTTGGCTCAGGTTGTGATCATAGGGTCCTGGGATCAAGTCCCACATCAGGTTGTCTGCTTGGAGGGGAGCCTGCTTCTCCCACTCTCTCAGTGTGCAGATCCCGCTGCTCGCTCATGTGCTTGCTTGCTCTCTCTGTCAAATAAATAAAATATTTTTTAAAAAAGATTTAAAAAAGTATATAGACGTAATCACTAGATGTAGCTAGTTGTCTGTTTTGCTGTAAGTTGTGTTTAGAGCACAACTTAGTAGTGTAGTTTTAGAGCAAGCACTCTTCTTCTCTTTTTAGGTGTTCTTCTTGTGCCCAGCTGTGTCTTTTATATTTATTATATTGTCATTATTTATTCATGAATCTGTCTCTTAGCCATGAATTCCTTGAAGGTAGAGTTGATTATTTTTAGGTTTGTATTCCCCATTGCATAGCACAGTGTTTGAGCATATGATAAGTAAGGGCTCAATAGCTTGTAATATTTTAATTTTTATGTTTTGCATTTTAAGATGGTCTTTCTGGAAGGATTCTGTTTCACTAGTGAATACCATAGTCTTTGTTTTATCTCTGGTCCAGTATTGGTCCTTTCTGTGTAATTGCTTTTGCTGCCTCAGTGCTACAGTCAGAAAGTGATTATCAGGTACTTCTTTTTCTTACCAGATCTTGTTATTTGTGAATTGCTAATTCTCAGCAACTAAGGGCAGTCCTGACCATGAACCCAAGTGCATCATGAACCCAAGTGCATTGTACAAAACAGTAGAATTAGCTTGTCTCTTTCTATCTTAAATCCCGGTGCTTGCTTCTCTTCCTTACCAATAAATATTCTTTGCGGCATTCTACCCTCCCTGTGTGCCCCTGCATCCCCAGGATAGGACACTTAGATCTGCATTAAAAATTTGCTCGGCAGATACCCTTCTCTTCAATGATTTTCTAAATGGCATCTGGGAATTCATCTGCTGCCTCTTGGTCAGCAGAAACTGCTTTTCTTGTTGACATTTTTAAAAAAAACATTTTATTTCCTTGATAGAAAGAGACCACGAGTAGGCAGAGAGGCAGGCAGAGAGAGAGAGAGAGAGAGAGAGAGAAGCAGGCTCCCTGCCAAGCAGAGAGCCCGATGCAGGGTTCGATCCCAGGACCCTGAGATCATGACCTGAGCTCTAGGCAGAGGCTTAACCCACTGAGCCACCCAGGCGTCCCCTTGTTGACATGTTTTAAGGCAGACCTCTTTTTTCCAAACCATCCTTTGCTGGGATTAAATTCGTCAGCTTGACTAGATCCTTCCATCTTCCTTTTGCCATAAGCTGTCATCTGGTGACTTTGATTTTTCTTGAATCATGTTAGAGTCTACAGGTATGCCTTTCTTATTAACAACCTGCACCCACATAAAAGCTGCATTTTCAGTACGAGATAAAAAGGTATTTCACAAAAAGTATAAGGTTTTCACTCCTGCTGGCACAGATGTAGAGAGGGTTCATGAATCTACCCCCCACCCCAGCCTTTTTAAAATAATGATCCTTACAGTGGATTCATTTGTCTTCAAATAGTGGGCAGCCGCAGCTGTAGACCTCACTGTGTGGTACATATCAGGCAATTCAGCTTTTTCTTAAAATGGTATGACTTTTCTCTTTCTTGGGAGCACTTCCAGCCCACTAGCAGCACTTCGTATGGCCCCCCTGGTGATACTCAAGGCTTAGGGTTTTGCACTAAATGTGATGAAAAATACATGAGAACCATGAGAGATCACTTTTTACTGTGATACACAATTTACTAGAGAGATTAACTATTCACGAAGAAATGATTAGCAGCACACGGTACTTTAAGCAGATGTTCTGACATTTGAGCTCACTATAATAGCAACAGGAGGTGGCTACAAAATTATTAACAGTTGTACAGTATGTACTACAGTTAATTTTATGCAGTTATGATTTAATACCGCATTTTTACACTTGTTTGCATTTCTCTCAGAATGGCACCAAGTACGGTCTGTAAGTGTGTGTAAGTTTTGATAAATTTTAACTTTTTCTAATTTTGTATATTTTATGATAGTAAATGGTAAAGTAGACAAGTATCTACATATATTTAATGCATTCATGACAGACCTTTCAGTTTTCTTTGATATTTCTAGGCTGTACAGTTCATCTGTTTTTCCAAATTGCAAATCTCTAAAAAATTTTTCAATGTCTTTATTGAAAAGAAAAGTCCACGTATAAGTGGACCGATGCAGTTCAAGCCTGTATTGTTGTACTTTGAAAGGCTTCTCTTTTTTAGGTTGTTAAGAGAAACCTAAAGTAAAACTAATCCTTGAGATTTAATTTTTGAAGGTGAAATACCTCTTCAAGCTATTCCCACTGTGGTCAGATGTATAACTTGTACCGTCCTGCTCTCTTTCTTTTTTTTCTGGAACCCTTCTTCATTTCTAATCTGGTCCTATCCTCTAGGCCTACTGTGTAGTTGTCATCCTGGGGTGTCATATCATGATCAGCCATCCTTTACCTCTCTCATGCTGGAGTCAGTGTTTTCCAGGTCCCTTTTCTTTTGTTTATCCCCTTATTTTGATGAAGAACATTTTCTTACAGCTGCTGGGAAGGGGGTCCAAGAGATTATTGTTACTTTCTCATTACTATATTTTATAGTGCTTATTTGGATGTAATTTTCCTTTTATCCTTCTCTAAGAATATTTGGAAGTTTTAGTATTGTTTTTTTCTTCCTTCTTCATTATTTCTGTTATCCCCACTAACAACCCTTGTTTGTTTTGGTACTTTCCTTGTTGGTATCTTCCTCAATATAATTGAGGATATAATATAATCAGTTTAATTAGTTTTGACAAATGTATTTTCTTGTGTAATCAGCACACCAGGCAAATGTATAAAACATTTCCATCACCTTAGAAGAGTTCCTTCCTACCTCTTTGCAGTCTGTTCCTTATATTTCTACCCACACACCCTTTACTCCACCACTGGTCAGTCACCATCTTTGCCACCATAGTTAGTTTTGCCTCTTTAAGACTTTCATATAATGGGGCGCCTGGGTGGCTCAGTGGGTTAAAGGTTCTGCCTTCGGCTCAGATCATGATCCCAGGGTCCCAGGATCGGGCCCCGCATTGGGCCCTCTGCTCAGCCCTCTGCTCTGCCTCTCCGCCTACTTGTGATCTCTGTCAACTAAATAAAATCTTTAAGAAAAAAAAAAAAAAAAGACTTTCATATAATGTGGTCATATAGTATGTTCTTTTGTGCCTAGTTTCTTTTGCTCAGTATCACTTTTGAGACTCATTTATGTTGCGTGATCAGTTTCTTAATTTCTATTGCAGAATACTACTCCATTGTATGGATATACTACATTTATTCACCTGTGTATGGACAAAGGAGTTGTTTCTAGTGTTTTGGCTATTATTAATACAACTCTTGTGTACATTTTTATACAGTATTTTCATTTCTCTTGGGTAAATAACAAGGAGTAGAATTGCTGGGTTATAGGATAAGTAAGTATATGCTTAAGTTTGTAAGAACTGCCAAACTGCCCATTTATTTTTAAAAGTGTACATTAAACATTGATTGGGTGACTAATGTGTTTGGATTTGTCACTTATGGGATTTTCCTATTGGGTAATTAGTTGGGAACTCAGCCATTTCTAAGAAGGGAATAGAGTCTCCTCTCACTCCATGTCAGTAGCAGTAGGCATATGTTCTGTTATCATTTACTTTTCTTCGGGGAAGAATCCTATTTATTCTGCCTACGTGATACCTATGTCTCAGTAGGGCAAGGAATACAGATGCTCACTTAATCTTGACCTTTTTTCATTTCTTATTATTCTTACAGCTCTCAGGTAAACCTGCTGTTTCCATGTATAGAGCCTTTCTACCTCAGATGCTTTGGAGAATGTATCTCTGGCCTTTTTAAATATATATCTATATCTAAAAGGTTTGTGTGAAAGTTGTAGTTTGTGCCTGACTACGTCCTGCTTCAAGGTTAGACCTGAGGGTCTGGTCTAACCACTTTTCATACAGACTTTCAACCAGTCAGTCTCTCTTTATCCCCCCCCCCCCCATTACCACCTACCCCTCCCACTCCTGCCTTTGGTGGTAATTGGTACCATCAGTTCCTGAGCCTTTTTTGGGGGGGTGCTCTGAATAGGGTAAAATAGGTAAATTAGTTTGCTTCTTGTTCATATTTCTCAACTGCTAGTGCTTAGGTCTTTGGTCTGCATAGATAGGTCACCGCTCCTCCAAACACTTGATGGTCACAGAAAAATTTGACTCATAGGTCCTCACTTTTCTCTTCCCTTTGTTCTTGTGAATTTATATCCTTTTATTCTTGCTGTAGTTTTAGTGAAGTCTAGAGCGACAAAAGATTTTTTTTTTTTAAGATTTTATTTATTTATTTGACAGAGAGATATCACAGTAGATAGAAAAACAGGCAGAGAGAGAGAGAGGGAAACAGGCTCCCTGCTCAGCAGGGAGCCCGATGCGGGACTCGATCCCAGGACCCTGAGATCACGACCCGAGCCGAAGGCAGCGGCTTAACCCACTGAGCCACCCAGGTGCCCCAGGAGATTTTTTTAAAAAAAGATTTTATTTATTTGAGAGAAAGTGTGAGCAGGGGGAGGGGCAAAGGGAGGGGGAGAGAATCCCAGTCGAACTCCTCACTGAGCATGGAGCCCCACATGGGTTTGCTCTCATGACCCTGAGGTCACGACCGGAGCTGAAATCAAGAGTTAGACAGTAAATTGACTGAATCACACAGCTGCACCTGAGAAGAGATTTTTTTAAAAAATGCGTTCAGGGATGCATGGGTGCCTCAAGTTGGTTAAGCATCTCATCTGCCTTTGGCTCAGTTAAGCATTTGCCTTCGGCTCAGGTCATGATCCCAGGGTTCTGGGATCGAGCCATGTATCAGGCACCCTGCTCAGCGGGGAGCCTGTGACTTCCTCTTCCTCCTGCTCCCCTTGTTTATACTCTCACTCTCTTGAATAAATGAATTTTTAAAAAAATGTGTTTAGTTTTCCATTTTTTACCTGAGGTTGTTTTTTCTTTCTAAAACTAAAATAACTACATTAATGTTATGTTTTCCTGCTTTAAAATTTTACTAAGCTTGATCCTAGTCTATTTTCCATCTGCCTAAATTTTTATTTTTTTGTTATTTAATTTTTAAAATAGGTACCATTTATTGAATGTCTGGGTGTAGTAGACCTCACCTATTATATGCTTTATATTCATTAGGCACTTTAGTTTAAATAAAAGTATGTGAAGCTGTTAGAGTATTGGAAGTATGATATAATTTCATTTTATTTCATGTTATTCTCACAGCAGTTATAGGAGGCTGTTCTCATCACACATATATGATAATTACAGCCACAGTAAATAACATTTAGATGGCTTTCTAGAACTCAGGCACTGTTCTGAGCAGTTTGCATTAGTGAACAGAATTCTCCCAGCCACCCAGTAAGGTACATACTCTGCAAACTGCCATCTTACAGAAGGTTCCAGGGATAAGGAATGACCCAGCCGGGATTGCAGTCCTCCTAAATTTTCATTTTTAAGGTTTTCAAAATTTCAGTTGTACAGAAGCGAACACTTTTATGTATGTACTCCTTGTCTACATTTGAGCCAATTGTTAGTCTGTTTATTTTGAATAAATAAAAATGCTGTTTATTTTCAGTAAGTACGGATCTGTGGCAGTATTTTAGTGTTTAATATTCTATTTCTAGTATATACAGTAACTTAGACTCAGTCTGTCTTGTGTTGATAGACATCACTTGCTTTTTATAAGTGCTTTAAAAAGCTCATTACAGGGGTGCCTGGGTGGCTCAGTGGTTTAAGCCTCTGCCTTCAGCTCGGGTCATGATCTCAGGGTCCTGGGATCAAGACCCACATCGGGCTCTCTGCTCGGCGGGGAGCCTGCTTCCCCCTCTCTCTCTGCCTGCCTCTCTGCCTACTTGCAATCTCTGTCTGTCTATCAAATAAATAAATAAATAAATAAATAAATAAATAAAAATCTTTAAAAAAATGCTCATTACAGGGGCGCCCGGGTCGCTTAGTCGGTTAAAGCCTCTGCCTTTGGCTCAGGTCATGATTTCCAGAGTCCTGGGATTGAGTCCTGCTTCGGGCTCTCTGCTCTGCAGGGAGCCTGCTTCTCACTGTCTATCTGCCTGCCTCTCTGCCTTCTTGTGATCTCTGTCTGTCAAATAAATAAATAAAATCTTAAAAAAAAAGAAAAGCTTATTATATACATTTTCTCATGTTATAAATGAGTAAGTTCATTAGTCAATAGTCTGCTATTTTTTAAACATACTACTAAATAGTTCTTCAAATGATCTGAAACCCACAGTGTATGTATCATTTTATATCCCAATGATTGATTTTTCTTATCTCTTCCACTAGACTGTGAGCATTCTAATTTGTTAGTAAAGCTGTTAATGCAATCAGCCATCTTGAAGAAATATGTATTTCAATAACTGAAGTAATTTCTTTACCATTACCATAGTTCATGAGATTGAGCTTTGTTCTGTTCTTTACTTTTGCATTCACTTTTTTTTTTTTTTAAAGGGAGTGTGCACACATCATGGGCGGGGCAGAGGGGAAGGGAGAGAATCTCAAGCAGCCTCCACTTCACACGGGACCTGATCTCATGACCCCGAGATCATGACCCAAGCTGAAATCAAGGACTATATTGAGGATGTTAATAGTATGACTCCAATTTTTAATGAATTAAGCATGTAGTATTTACATTTTTCTCTAGTTACTTATTCAAGTATTAGTTCTTATTTTTATTTTTATTTTTTTGACAGACAGATCACAAGTAGGCAGAGAGACAGGCAGAGAGAGAGAGAGGAGGAGGAAGCAGGCTCCTCGTCGAGCAGAGAGCCTGATGGCGGGGCTCGATCCCAGGACCCTGGCATCATGACCTGAGCTGAAGGCAGAGGCTTTAACCCACTGAGCCACCCAGGCACCCCAGTTCATATTTTCTTATCATTGCCCTACAAATGGTCAGACCCATGTTTCTTTCCCTACTACAAACATTTATTGAATGATAATAGATGTGCCAGAGACTCTTCGGTCCTTATTTTGTTGGTCCTTTCTGCCTTGTGTGAAACTGTAGACCAGTTCCTTTTTCTTGTCCTTTGGAGACTATACTTTCTTGTTTTTCCTGTTCTAACTGTTCCTTATCAATATTCTTAGAGTATTTTTCTTTTTCTGCAGATTCTGTAAGCATTGGTTTCTTACAGTTTTGTCTCTGACTTATTGTGCTTCTTATTTGTGATTTTAATTGTCATCTGTGTGCTGATGACTCTCTTCAAACCTCTCAGCTAAACTTTACACTCATAATTGTAAAAACCCACTGAATTTTCCCAGGTTTTTCATATACAGTATATTCTTACCAGAGTTTATCATCTTTTCTTCCTCACTTATCTTTTCTTAGATTCCCTTTCTACATGATATCACCATCCTTCAAGTTTCCCTGACTAGAACCATGAATATTATCCTAGATTGCTTCTCAGTCAGCCTCCAGGTTCTACTGACTTTTATTCATAGACATTTTCCCAGATGCAGCTTCTCCTTTTCTTCTTGTATTAGTCTACTTTTTGCTTCTCTATACTACTAGTAGAATGGACTGTCTGAATTATATCTGACATGTCCTGTTTCCTGTCTGCGTGGAATTTGTATCTGAATTGTGTCTGACTATATTCCTTCCTATATTATGACAGAGCAAAATTTCTATGACTTGGTCAAATGACTTTTACCCTAGGTTTATAGCTTACTACTTCCTGCCTTGTTTATTTTGTTCTAGTAACATACAATTCCATACACTCCATTCATCCTTGTACTTTGTAACAAACTGTCATCTCTGCCTGGTATACCCTTGTTTCTTTTGCTTTGGTTAGCCTTTACATTTTTATGTAATCATCCTCTCTGTCCAGAGTCTTCTCTTTCTTCCACATGGGCTAAAGGTACCTACCTTTTTTATGTACCTATTTGTGCCTCCATTATGATCCTTGAACTGACTGCATACTATTAAAAAGTATTTTTCTTGTCCTTATAGACAGATACTGTTCTAATTGGTGAAAAAAAAAAGTCTTCAAAATGTCTAAAATAATGACTTGGTAATTTTTTTGATAGCGGATGTCTAAAAATAATTAGGTTGTTACAATAATCAATTCATAGATTATTTTCTTTGTAAACGATGACAAAATCTAAGCTAAACTTGGAGAGTGTCCTCCATATGGATACATAAGTGCTTAAGGAGTATAAGTAATACAATTTTTATCCCAAAGGAAGTTGAAGTATAGTTGGCATACAATATTTTATTAGTTTCAGGTATACAACATAGTGATTCAACATTTATATACATTGTGAGTGCTTGTTATACAATGTTAATACAGTATTAACTATATTCCCAGTGCTGCTCTTTATATCCCTGTGACTTACTTATTTTATAGCTGGAAGTTTGTACCTCTTTATCCCCTTCACCTGTTTTATCCATCCCTTCATCTGTCTCTCTGGCAACCACCAGTTTGTTCTTTGTATTTATGAGTCTGTTTCTGTTTCGTTTGTTTTGTTTCTTGGATTCCACATATAAGTGCAGTCCTACAGTATTTGTCTTTCTCTGTCAGACTTATTTTGCTTAGAATAAATACCCTCGACATCCATCCAAATTGTTGCAAATGGCAAGATTTTGTTCTTTTTCATGGCTGAGTAATATTCTTTATTGCATATATATGTATGTGTATATGTGTATATATATGTATACACATACACACATACCCACACACACACACCTCTTATCTTTATTCATTCATCTGTTTTTAAAAGATTTTATTTCTTCATTTTGAGAGAGAGAGAGTGTAGGCATGTGCTTGTGAGTTGGGGGAGAGGCAGAGATAGAGGGAGAGAGAGAGACTCTCCAGCAGGTTCCATGTTGAGCACAGAGCCCAACACGAGGCTTGGTCTCAGGACCCTGAGATCAAGACATGAGCTGAAATCAAGAGTCAGCCACTTAACTGAGCCATCCAGGCACCCCATACCCATTTATTTTTATTAATTTAATAAATTTAGGTTGCTTCCAAAATTCGGCTCTTGTACATAATGCTGCAATGAACATAGGGGTGCATCTGTCTTTTGAAATCAGTGTTTTTGTTTTCTTTGGCTACTGTGAAGTGTGTGTATGAGGGGGAAATACTCAGAAGTAGACTGCTGAATCATACGGTATTTCTGTTTTTAATTTTTTGAGGAACTTCCGAAATGTTCCATTGTGGCTACACCAATTTACATTCCCACCAACAATGCACAGGGGTTCCCTTTTTTCCACATCCTTGCCAACACTTACTTTTAAAAAAAATGAAGCTTTTGAGAGACTTCTTTTCTATTCTGGTTTCTTACCCTCTTCAATTTCTGAATTGCAGTTACAGATGTAGAGCTGAAACGACTGAAAGATGCCTTTAAGCGGACCTGTGGACTCTCATACTATATGGGCCAGCACTGCTTCATCAGGGAAGTGCTTGGGGATGGAGTGCCTCCAAAAGTTGCTGAGGTAATCTTTGTATTCTCAGCTTTCCTTTGAGATGGTTGTCCACCAGTCTGAGTTCTTGAGGAGCTTTCTGGTCTTAACATGTGTAATCTTCCCTACAGTTATTTTTCTTCCTGAGTAAGTAAACAGGTCTTATTTTAGATGTCAGTATGACTATGTTTTTCAAGGCCAAATGGGAGTAACACGGATCTACAGTTCTTCTGCTTTTATTCTTCTGAGCTTCAGTAGCCACTGATTGTAACCATGGGACCATTTGTATGACTGACTTCTTATTGATATAAACTTCATTATTCTGACATATATATTTTATGTTAGGAGTATGTTTTTAGATCGTGACCTGAGCCGAAGGCAGAGGCTTAACCCACTGAGCCACCCATGTGCCAGGAGTATGTTTTTAAAAATTTTTTGTTAAAGAAAACCTTTCCATAGAGCAAATCCTCATTAAATTAATTCTATAAAATTAAATGTTGTAAATGAAACACTAGCTTATTGGAACTTGTAAAGACTTATTTAATTTCTACTAAATATTTTAGATAGAGATAAGATGTCCTAAGTTGATACAAATATACCCTTTCTAAAAATAGTAAGTTAACTATTTTATAGCTACATACACAGATATGCATTTTGTTTTTCCAAATATGCAATGAGAATAAAACGTTGAAAATGGTAATTTAAACACTGAAAATTATAGGAATTAAAGCTTAGTATATTAACAAAGAACCACGGTTCTTTTTTTTTTTTTTTTTTTTTTTAAAGATTCTTATTTATTTGACAGAGAGAGAGAGAGACAGACAGACAGACAGTGAGAGAGGGAATACAAGCAGGGGGAGTGAGAGAGGTAGAAGCAGGCTTCCTCTGAGCAGGAAGCCTGATGCGGGGCTCTATCTCAGGACAGACACTTAACAAAGGCAAACGCTTAACAACTGAGCTACCCAGGCACCCCCATAATTCACCATTCTTAATTAGTGACAGTTTTTTTTTCTTTTTTTAAAAAACGATTTTATTTATTTATTTGACAGACAGAGATCATAAGTAGGCAGAGAGAGAGAGGTAGGCTCCCTGCTGAGCAGAGAGCTTGATCCCAGGACCCAGACATCATGACCTGAGCTGAAGACAGGCTTAACTCACTGAGCCACCCAGGTGCCCCATAGTGACAGTTTCAATTTCTAACATGGGTTGTGTGCTTTTAAACCTGTGGTTTACATAATACAGAGTTTACATTTCTAAATTTTATCTTTTTTTTTTGGTGGGAATATATATGTTGCATTAATTCTCCTTAATGTATTTGTTTTGTAAAATTATGTACCTCTGCCATTGTTTTGGATTTATGACAAAGTTAACTTTTTTTCTTAATACTATATTGGGTTTTCTTTTTTCAGTGAGTTCTTTTGCCTGTTTCTTTCAATCTTTTTGTCTTAAATGCTTGTATATCAAATTCTGGAATTTATTTTATTTTAGGATATGACTAACAGTGTATGAGATAATATAAATTGGCAGATGAGGAAGGGTCTTCTGAGTCCATAATAATTAAAATATTCCAAATTCAAATATATACTACCTTCAGCCTTTGTCTCCCTTCACCTCCTTTCTTAAAGTCAAAACTGTCAGATTGAATATAATTCATGGTACTGGGAAAAAATTAAGTCAGAATATCTCACTTGTCTTTCTGGATCATATATAAAGATTTACATGTATACATTGAGTTATAAGAGCTCTTTATATATTCTAGATACAAGTCTCTTATAAGATACATGATTTGCAAATATACCCTCCCATTTTGTAGGTTGTCTTTTCACTCTCAAGATGGTACCCTTTGTAACACAAAACTTCTAAACTTTGGTGAAGTCCAACATACTTATTTTTCTTTTTATCATTGTGTTTTATGTATTGTATTTAAGAAATCATGGCCCCTCCCTCCCAAAAAAAGAAAAAAGTAAATAAATCATCGCATAACCCAAGGTCATAAAGATTTATTTTTCTGTTTTTTTCTCTAAGAGTTTCAGCTGTTCAATTTAGGTCTCTTCCATTTTGTATTAATTTTATGTATGGGATAAGGAGTTCAGCTTCATTCTTCTGCAAGTAGTTCTCCAGCTTTTGTACCATTTGTTAAAAAGACTGTTCTTTCCCCGTTGAATTGTCTTGTCACTGTTATTAAAATCGTTGAAAATCAGTTGACCATAAACATAAAGTTTTTATTTCTGGCTCTCAGTTCTTTTCCATTGATATTTGTGTCTCTCTTTGAATCAGTATCACGTTTTCTTGATTACTCTAGTTTTGTAGAAGATTTGAAGTCAAAACATGTTCTTTTTTCTTTTTAAAATTTTATTTTTTTACTAAACAGAGAGCGAGTGGGCACGCCACGCTCTGAAGCATGAGTGAGGGGGAAGCAGAGGGACAAGCAGGCTCCATCCCCTGAGACCCTGAGATCTTGACCTGAGCCACACTCAGGTGCTTTACAGACTGAGCCTCCCAGGTGCCCCCAAAACATGTTATTCTTCTAACTTCCAACTTTAATCTTCTTTTCCAAGTCGTGTCTATTCTAGGTCCTTTGTATTCACATATGAATTTTAGGATCATCTTGTCAATTTATGCAAAAAAAGGCACCTGGGACTTTGATAGGGGATACATAGAATCTGTAAATTGGTTTGGGGAGTATTACCATTTGAACAATATTTTAAGTCTTCTGACTTAACGAAATTAGGAAGTTTTTGCATTTAATTTTTAATTTTTTAAAATGCTTTATAAGGGGTGCCTGGGTGGCTCAGTGGGTTAAGCCGCTGCCTTTGGCTCAGGTCATGATCTCAGGGTCCTGGGATCGAGTCCCGCATCGGGCTCTCTGCTCGGCAGGGAGCCTGCTTCCTCCTCCTCTCTCTCTGCCTGCCTCTCTGCCTGCTTGTGATCTCTCTCTGTCAAATAAATAAATAAAATCTCTAAAAAAAAAATGCTTTATAAGTTTAGTTGTACAACTCAGATGTCTATTGGCTGAACAAAATGTAGTAAATCCATATTAACAGAATATTGTTTGTTAATAAAAGGAATGAAGTTTTTTGATATGTGCATGGACAAACATGCTGAGTCAAAGAAGTCAAACACAGAAGACCCATTTTTAACTCAGTTTTATGAAATGTTAAGAATAGCCAACTCTGTAGAAATGGAAAATATACTTGTTAAAATTCTGGTTGATTTTTTTCTTACTCACGTGTGTAGCAGCTGCATCTTCTTCCTGTGTTCTGCTATTGGAGAGTCAATTCATGCGTCTCGTGTTTTGGAGGAATCTGTCCTTCCTGGGATGCCAAGCTATTTCATTGCCTCTGACAGGCTCAAGAAATATTGTAATATGATAGTTTATTTGGCTTTTTCTGGTTTTTAAGTTAGAAGTAACACTCTTGCGGATACTTTACATTGAAGGTAGAAGTGGAACTCCGTGCAACATCATCTTTATGTGAATCTCTCATAAATTTGATTTCACCCAAAACTGCTTCAGGAATCTTGCTCTGTCCTTTGGACTCTCTGTTAAGAGCCTTCACTAGCTAGAATAATTAAACTAATTATTTTACAAGAGCAATCTTAATGTTAAATTGTAAAGTCCACAATGATAATTTCAAGTTTCAATTCCATTGTAGTTGACACTTTTTTGTGTAAAATCTAGCACTGTGCTAAAACACATGAATTCTGTAAATGCTTTTAGTGATGATATTAACCTTTTTTTGCGATAGTTTTAAAACGCATGATTTCTGTAAATGCTGTTAGTGATGATATTAGCCTTTTTTGCCATTTTATTTACTGACATAGGCTTATTTTAAGTGAGGATGGGTACTAATAGCATGTGGATATTGATTAGTAAGTATAATTCATTGTGTAAATTGTGAAGTATGATAAGGAGCTAATACTTTTATCTTTAATTGATCCCTGGTCTTTTCTCAGGAAAGGAAGTCCTTATAGTTTCTCATACCGTGGTCTCAAAAGGTTGAGTGAACCTCATTTAAGCTCAGTTTTGGAGCAGTTTCAACATTCAGCTTGTGTTTTATTTTAGCTGTCTCTCAAAGATAGATAGACTTTACCAGCTTTTGTGTGTGTTTGGGAATGGGAGAGAATTTATTAGTATAATTCATAGTTGCAGAGACAAAGTTAATTGCTGAAGGAGAAATGCTACATTTTAAATAAAATGGAAGTTATAGGTCTACTCAGGTAGTTTTGAAGCTTGAATTTAGTTTTAATGTGTAGATAGACTCAGAATGGAGGTCTGCATTCTACAGCTTCAGGGAAATAAATTAAATGATTGGATTTATAAATAAAGAGATGGCCTTGTGAGACCTTTCTTAAAATCCTATGGAGAGCTTCAGCCTTAAATTTGGGTGAAGGGGGTCACCCACTCTTGGTGAGATTCTGAAATTAATGTTTTAAGGCACAACTGCATTACTTTAATGCCAGTATCTCTATACGAAAAGCCACAGGAACCGTTTCAGCTGCCAGTTGTGGATAGAGAGAGAACTTCATTCCCTAGTTAATCAGTGTTTTCCTTTAAAGTAAAAGTAATAACATCTTTGAAAAGTAAGGGGAAGGTATTTTTGGAATCTTAGTAGAAAAGGATGATGAATTAAAAAGTAACTTTAGTCCTTAATATGTTAATTAAGAAGCAGTACGAGTTTCTAAATTATTTTCTAGAAGAGAGTCGCTGTATATTTTTAGAGTAAAAGAAAGATTTATTTAGGATTGAACTGAACTCTCATTTTTTTTTTTTTTTAACTTTGTCTGAAGACTTACTGTGATAAATTCTAAGACATTTTGGATAAGGAATAAAAACTCATGACAGTTTACAAGTTTTGGAATTTAAGCATTGATTTCATTTGTCTCATTGTTTCTAGAATAGATTAGTGTAATTAATATTTTGATGCAATTCTGATCTTGCTTGTAATATAACCATGTATTATTTGAGTAGAATATCAGATGAATAGAATTTGAGGGCCTTGAGATAACAAAGTCAAATGAAGTATGGGATAAGTAAATGAAAAATGTGTAATACTTGAAATTGGCCTTTTCTGAACCAAGACCACTAACTCTTAATAATCCAGTGCTTCTTTTGGGTGCCACCCATCCCCCAACTCCTCTCCTCCCAAAGAAATTCTAATAACATAATATTTCCATATAGTATTAATTTGTAATCACTTCCTATTATTTTCACATTCACTTAAAAGTAGTTTTCAGGGGCGCCTGGGTGGCTCAGTGAGTTAAGCCTCTGCCTTTGGCTTGGGTCATGATCTCAGGGGCCTGGAATCGAGTCCCGCATCGGGCCCTCTGCTCTGCAGGGAGTCTGCTTCCTCCTCTCCCTCTCTCTGCCTGCCTGTCTGCCTGCTTGTGATCTCTGTCTGTCAAATAAATAAATAAAACCTTTAAAAAAAATTAAAAGTAGTTTTCACCATTTACAAAATCGGCTAGGCAAGTGAATTTGGAATAGCTACTCATTAACTTTTTTTTTTTTTTTTTTTTAAACGAAAAATTCTTAAATCTCTATCTCAGGATTTATGTCGATTCTGGATGACTGTTGAATATAGTAGTACCGTTCCACCTTTCTCTTTACAGCTGCCGCTGACAGTTTCAGCTCACATTGTTTTTCTCCCATTCCTTACAGGTACTAAAGCCTGCCTCTGCTATGTAACAACATTTTATGAAGTGACGGCTTGTTCATTTAAATCTTGTCTCTGAACCAAGTTGCAGTTCTTGATGGGCCGACTTCATGACTTTTAAAAAATATGCCCCAGAGTGCTGTGCGTATAGTGTAAACTTAATGAGCATTTATTAATGCTTTTTTAAAAGTAGTTATAGATAGGGACACGTGGGTGGCTCAGTGGGTTAAAGCCTCTGCCTTCGGCTCAGGTCATGGTCCCAGGGTCCTGGGTCCAACCCCACATCGGGCCCTCTGCTCAGCAGGGAGCCTGCTTCCTCCTCTCTCTCTGCCTGCTTCTCTCTGATCTCCATCTGTCAAATAAATAAACAAAATCTTAAAAAAAAAGTAGTTATATATATATATATATATGTATATATATATATATATATATAAAATATTATATTATTCTGCAAAATCCTATTACAAGAATGACCAGGGGCACCTGGGTGCCTCAGTGGGTTAAGCCTCTGCCTTCGGCTTAGGTCATGATCTTGGGGTCCTGGGATCGAGCCCCATAATGGGCTCTCTGCCTGGCAGGGAGCCTGCTTCCCCCCCGCCCTGCCTCCTCTCTGCCTACTTGTGATCTTTCCCTCTGTCAAATAAGTTTAAAAAATCTTAAAAAAAAAAAAAAGAATGACCAGAAAACCAATATTTGTGAAGTCAATTAGCTTTGCTAATTTTTGCAATCTTTGAACATTTAACCTTTTCCAAATTAGAGGAAAATGCACATGTTAAGTGAAAGCAATCTTAGAGCCTAAAGTGTTTACAGAGATAGTGATCAACATGTAAAAACAGTTGATTAGTAGAGTATTTTCCACTAGTGGTGGTAAATTTACACTGAAGTGTTCATATTCATTTAGATGCCCCTTGGGACTGGGGACGTAGTTATTGTATAGTCAAGGTTTAGGGGGACTGACCACAGAATTATGATTAGTATTTGTTTTTTTGTTAGTTGATCTGTATTACTTAGTACATTCCTTTATGTTGGATTTACTAGAATGATGGCTAACAACTTTCTTGAGAACGCTAGTCATTGATTGTTAGTGCTAGGTGCTACAGATCATTGACTTTTGTGATATCCAAAATAATTGCTTATATCAGCCAGAGAAGAGTAGCTAACTGTGTAACATTTATTACTGTAAATCCTGATCTTGACATTATAAGCTGACAGGAGAACACTAGGTAGGATACTGGTTTAAAATCTTTCTCTGTAAGCAGAATCTGTAAAACGTTCACCAAACTTGATTTTAATTGCACTGGTTTGTTCTCAGTGTAATATTTATGCTAGTTCATAAGTTTCATGGTTTTTCAGTATTTCTCTTTGAAAGACTAGACAGAAAAGATACCAAGAATTTTATTAGGTGAAAATATTAACAGAATATTCTACCCACTTGTAAAATTATGTATGGACTTAAAAAAAATGCATTATTGTCTTTATGGTTCTTTTTTTAAAATTAAAAAAAAATTTTTTTTATGTCTTTATGGGTCTTAACTGCCAAGTTTTACTCTAGAGTGATTTTTAAATAGCTTCATAAACTATTGAGAAACAGTTTATAGGAGTGCCTGGGTGGCTTATTCAGTTGAGTGTCCAATTCTTGATTTTGGCTCAGGTCATAATTTCAGGACCTTGAGTTTGAGGCTGCAGTGGGGAGTCTCTTGAGGATTCTCTTCCTCTCCCTGTATGCATCAGCTTGTGTGTGTGCACATGCTTGCTCTCAATCTCTCTCTCACTCTCTCTCAAATAAATAAATAAATATTTAAAAAAAAGTTTATAGAAGAACTGACATGTCATTAAGCATAATGGAATTAGTGAACTTCTTATATAAAGCATTATATCAAGTACATTGTGTAAATTACGAATGTTGTAAATTGTATTGCATATGTCAGAGAAGTTACTTATATTAGAACTAAAAAATACTTTTACAGAAAATAACTTACACATAATCACTCAAATCCTTGATGTATTAACTGAGCTACCGATATGACTGGTGTAATTGGTGAAAATAATCAGTATCCTGTTAAAGTCAGTCTTGTTAAACACATCTGTCCAATAGCATCTTCCTTAATTGGCGTAATAAAGGTAAAATAAGGTTAATTTAATTTATAACTATGTTAAAAACTCTGCAAAAATTTAGCTGATAAGATTTAGCTAGGTTTGACTATAGAAATCATAAAATTTAGGGCGCCTGGGTGGCTCAGTTGTTAAGCATCTGCCTTTGGCTCAGGTAATGATCCTGGGGTCCTGGGATCAAGCCCCACATTGGGCTCCCTGCTCCGTGGGAAGCCTGCTTCTCACTCTCCCACTCCCCCTGCTTGTGTTCCCTCTCTGTTGTGTCTGTCTCTGTCAAAGAAATGAATAAACTCTTTAAAAAATTTTTATAAAATAGAAAAATCTTAACATTCATATAAAAATAATTCTAGGGGAGCCTGGTTGGCAGTCGTTAAGTGTCTGCCTTCAGCTCAGGTCATGATCCCAATGTCCTGGGATTGAGCCCCACATGCCAGAGAGCCCGTTTCTCCCTCTCCTACTCCCCCTGCTTGTGTTCCCTCTCTTGCTGTTTGTCTGTCAAATAACTAAATAAAATCTTTAAAAAACAATAATTCTAAATGGTGGGAAAAGCAACTAGTATTTGCTAAACTTGAGTGAATATAGAGGGAGACATCTGAATTCTTAACTTTTTCCCCTTTCTCCCCAGGCCCATAGATGGAATAAAAATAGGCTTATTTTACTGAGGAGCTGCCTAATAAAATTGTCACAGAAATGGAACCATTTTGTTTGCCTTGTATATGGTTGCTATTATCTTCTAAGACTTTCTTCTTTGACTACTGTGAGTAACTACATTCAGTATTTAGATTAAAATGTAGGACCCTGAGATCATGACCTGAGCCGAAGGCAGATGCCTAACAACTGACTGAGTCAACCAGACATCCCATCCATGGGAATGCTTTAAAGAAATTTTGTCCTGTATTTGTAGCTGCTAAAAGTTAGATAATTGAAGTTTTTAATTCTTTTTTTCCCCCCAGTGATGATATACTACTGAAATACATCTCTTCATTGGGTAGTCTTTCCATGACATTCTTTCCTTTAAAATAGAAGCATATTAAAAATATCTGTTCTGTTCATCATAAATACAGTAAAATGTATTCACAATGAAGATTTTCTTTTAACTACTTTGAAAAATTGTACTTGATGACTCAGCAGTAAAAAGGAAGATGTAAAAAAAGGAAGATCTATTGATATAAGCAAAAACATGAACGAATTTCAGAATCACTGTGCTAAGTGAAAGAATCCAAGTAAAAATAGAATATATGCTTATGATTTCATTCATGTAAAATTCTAGAAGTTGCAAAGTTCTCTATCTTGAAAGGAAGCTTACTGGGTGTTGGTGGTGCACGGGGAAGAGGGAGAGAGATTACAGAGGGACATGAGGACAGTTTGGAGTTTACTAGTTTTTTTGATTGTGGCGATAGTTTCAGAGGTATGACATGCCATTACAAAACTGGTCATTTGTATACTTTAAATATGTGCAGTTTATTTAAAAATGGGACTAATAAAAACATTTGCAGTTTATTGTACCTCAGTTATCCCTCAAAAACTTTGTTAAACATTTAATTGGATTTTCAGAAAGAATACTAATACTACTTGGAAAAGAGAGCCTGAAATATAAAAATTGACTCCCTTTCAGTTAGGATATTTGGGTTTTAGTTTTAACTGATTAATTTTTTTTTTTAAGATTTTATTTATTTATTTGACAGACAGAGATCACAAGTAGGCAGAGAGGCAGGCAGAGGGAGAGAGGGGAGAGCAGGCTGCCTGCTGAGCAGAGAGCTGGATGCAGGGCCCGATCTCAGGACCCTGGGTTCATGACCTGAGCCGAAGGCAGAGGCTTTAACCCACTGAGCCACCCAGGTGCCCCCTAACTGATTAATTTATTTCAAGGTCTTTTCCTAGTCACTTAAGCTCTGAGGCAAAAGAACTTCCAAACCTTTGATCACAGTGGTTGTAGGAATTAGGTGTATGAACAGCTTGATTGTAATTAGAAAAGTTAGAAATGCAGTTAAATTTATGTTTTAGTGGTCTTTGAAATCAGCCTGGAATGGAGTAGGAAAGGATGTGGGCTAGGTTAGGCTGGGAAGGTTGAGGCAGTGAAAGGGAAGACTTCTCAATGATAAATTTGGAACTCTGCCTTTTCACTCTTGATTTGAAGTTACATATTGAGTTAAACGTGTAGAAAATTGAAGTTAAAAGCAAGGAGATTCCAGATTGAGATTGTTAGAAATAGAAGGTCCAGGATAATCAGTATCTAAGAAAAGTAAGGATAATAAGGTAGGACAGGGAGCCAGTTGTGAGGACAAGGATCCAATCTTAGTATCATGCATTAAGGTGTGAAAACATGAAGAAGAAAAGCCTCCATAGGCAGAATTCAGAGACACTGACTCCAAGGAGAGCAGTTTTGACTTGAAACCTTGTGGTTGAACCTGAAGCTTCTGGTTTAACAGAAGTTTTGAAGCTTCTTCAAAGCACCTGTGGATTTAAGGAGACTGCAGCTTCTTTATTGGGATGGGACTAGATCAGGGACAGACACTTGCTTTAAAGGAAGCTAGTAGGGTGGCTGGGGGCTCAGTGGGTTAAGCCTCTGCCTTCAGCTCAGGTCATGGTCTCAGGGTCCTGAGATTGAGGCCCACATTGGGCTCTCTGCTCAGCAGGGATCCTGCTTCCCCCTCTCTGTCTGCCTCTCTCCCTACTTGTGATCTCTCTCTCTCTGTCAAATAAATGGGTAAAATCTTAAAAAAAAAAAAAAATAAAGGAAGCTAGTTAGTGGATGGGAAGTTACAACCCAGAATTTCAAAGAAATTAGTTAATTATTTTAAACCACTCCCAAGCTAATTGAGAGAGTATACTAATAATTTACCTCACTAATGTCTAGTGACACTGTAGTTTATACTCTGAGTATGACATGTCATTGTGTATTTGAATACACTTAAATAGACAAGATATCTAGAGATGAGAAAAGAGGTAGAGACCGAATCTCAGAACTTGCTTTTTGGTGTGGTACAAGCAGGAAGTTACCTGAGACAGGCAGAATTAGTAATCTGGTTTGTCCAGTTAATCCTAGGATTAGTTATCAGTTGGACAGTCCATCAGATGTAAATAAGTAATGTATAGAGGTATCCTGGGTTATTTTGTTTTGGCAAGGCTTCTTTGCTTTTGTGCTTGAGGAAGGGAGAGAAGTAATATGGAGTATTCTACTCTCTAAATTTAAGAAGAGTATTAGTAACTTTCTTGTGGACTCTGGTGTTACATAAACACTTTATGATACGGGTTTATGTTTAGCATCTAGAACCGTTTTCTGTGGGATAGATACCTGATGCAGGCTTATGAAGCTCTAGGACAGTTCTTACGTGAAAAAAATAGGGGTTATGGGATAAATATAGTAAGATATACTTCAGAACAGAGCCAATGGCATGTTTTAATTTTTTTCTGAAAATAGTATTTAATTTTTTTCCCTTTAACAGATTTAGCAGCTGATTCTTTAACAATAAAATAATATGGGAGGATAGTAATCTACATAAAGAAAATTTCTGTCTCTTAAAATGTCTTTTTTTTCCATTTTTTATTTTTTAAAGATTTTACTTATTTGTTTGACAGATAGAAATCACAAGTAGGCAGAGAGGCAGGCACAGAGGGAGGAGGAAGCAGGCTCTCCGCTAAGCAGAGAGCCCAATGCGGGGCTTGATCCCAGGACCCTGGGATCATGACCTGAGCCAAAGGCAGAGGCTTTAACCCATTGAGCCCCCCAGGCACCTCTAGAATGTCCTCTTTTATGACACTTGGTAGGTCTTTTTGGGGAAATAGGACTTAAATTATAGATTATTTTATCCTATGTGCATGAATTTTCCTTTGATGATTCTTTGGAGGAGCCTCAAACAGATAGGTGATGTACAGAGTTTCTCATACTGAGAGGTCTGAGAATTGCATGTGACCACAAGCATTAAGTCTCAGTAGAATGAGAAAGTAAACCATGGTGTCCAGTATGGACTCCCAAATCAAATTACAAGAGCAGATGATCTGAAATGCAAGTTTTGATTTATGATTGATCATTAATATCTTAGAAAAAGTTGAGGTTCTATTACTAAGGAAGGAAAGAAAATGGATATTGTGTAGACTTCTAACGGTTTCTGCCACTAACTATCTCACACAAGCTGTATTATGATCCAGAGTGAGTAGCAACAGGAATTTATTTAAATAGATTAGACAGTATTGTGGAGGCAGGTCATTCTTGTATAAATGTAAATTTTATTTAATAAAATTGCCTTTTGGGACACCTGAGTGGTTCAGTAGGTTAAGTGTCTGCCTTCGGCTCAAGTCATGATCCCTAGGTCCTGGGATCAAGTTCCATATTCGGCTCCTTGCTTGGTAAGGAACCTGCTTCTCCCTTTGCCTGCTGCTTCCCCTCCTTGTGCTCTCGCTCGCTCTCTGTGTCTGACAAATAAAATATTTTATATTAAAAAAAGAAAATTGCCTTTTGAAAAATGTATGCAGTGAATGTTCCAGTTATATTATTTAAATTGAATTATAGTGCTCTTGTTTTCAGTTGCTCTGTATTATTGTTTTGAAAGAGTAGGCAATGTATGCTGAAGGCACACTATTTGAAACTTACAGAAGTATTTTTAATGAAAAGTAAAATGAACCTTCTCCATCTTATCCCTATGACCTAGAGTCCTTTCATAGCAGCAACCAGTTATCCTGTTCTGCAAATAAAGTTTGGGTTTTTTTTTTTTTTTTTTTTTTTTTTTAGAGATTTTATTTATTTATTTGAGAAAGAGAGAGAAGAGAACATGAGCGGGGAGGAGAGAAGGAGGCTCCCACTGAGCAGGGAACACAATGTGGGGCTTGATCCCAGGACTCTGGGATCATTACCTGAGCCAAAGGCAGACTTTGAATGACTGAGCCACCAGGCACACCACAAATAAAGTTTTTAAATTATCTTTTTTATCATAGTGATATATGCACGTGGTCATAGCAGAATCAGAAAGAGCTAGTGAAAGACAAGAATCCCCCAACTACTCAATCTCAAGTGTTATGATTATGTAAAATTTTTTTTGCAACATGTTATGCTACAATTTTTTTTAATTTTTAAAATTTTTTTGTTTTTTCCCTGGGGTTAACATTTTCCTTATTTTTTCATTTGCTCAGTTTTCATACCTGTGGCTAAATCATCCCAAACATTCCAACAACTTTTTAGTGTAATTTTTCATGAGTCAAAGGCTAATTTTTAAAAAAGATTTTATTTATTTATTTGATAGAATGACCGCAGGAGCAGGAACACAAGCAGGGGGAATGGAACACAAAGCAGGAAGCCTGATATGGGGCTCCATCCCAGGACCCTGGGATCATGACCTGAGCCCAAGGGAGATGCTTAACCATCTGAGCCACCCAGGCACCCCTCAAAGGCTAATTTTTTACACTGAGCTTCTAAATGTATGTGTAAATATTTTAGTTGTGATACATGCATAAATATGTCATATATATCTGTCTTTCTATTTATTTTTATATCAGGCTGTCTTTCTATCCTTTTATATTCATGAGCTTTTATACTTTCTGGGCTTCTGTATCTTAACTGTGAATAAAAAAACTGATTCAGGATTTAATTAGTAAGTTTTCTTTATTTGCTGTTGAAGTAATGTGGGACATTAAGATAAAATATAGGTGGTGAAATGGGGGTGAATTTTTATCACATCATTTGCATATTGCTAAATTACCATTAATAACAACAGTGGGAAAATACTACATAAAAAATTCCATCTGTGTGAAGCACTTGACCTCAGAGGAAAGAGAAAGGCTTAAGAATTAGATTTTTTTTCCCTTGTTTAATGTGAAAGAAGCTGAGATACTCTTTAACTAGTTAGCATATCTAAACATGTGTTTTGTTTTTTACAGATTCTGGCTAGAATTTAGCTTTTTAAATAGTTTTATAATTTTTAAAACCAGCTTATAGTTAGCATGCTCATAGAAATTAGTAGTAGACAAGATAGTTTGCTTAAGTTACTTTATTTTTTATTTTTTAAAAATATTATTTATTTTTGTGAGAGAGAGGAAGAGCATGGCCAGGCCCGAGTGGGACGGGAGGCGCAGAGGGAGAAGCAGGCCCCCAGCCAAGCATGGAGCCCCATGCGGGACTCTTTCAGAGCCTTGGGATCATTACACTTAACCGACTGAGCCACCCAGGCACCCTTAAGGCATTTTATTTATTTATTTATTTATTTGACAGACAGAGATCACAAGTAGGCAGAGAGGCAAGCAGAGGGAGAGGAGGAAGCAGGCTCCCTGCCAGGCAGAGAGCCTGATGTGGGGCTCAATCCCAGGACCTTGGGATCATGACCTGAGCTGAAGGCAGAGGTTTTAATCCACTGAGACATCCAGGCACCCCCCTCCCCTTAAGTTATTTTATATATGGATGCCAACTTTAATAGTATTCCAGCTTGAAAAATAATTCTCTCATTCATTTCCAAATGACAGAAGCAGTAGGGGTGTTTTGACATTTATAGAAAAAGCAGTATTGACACGGGACGCTTGAGTGCCTCAGTCAGTTAAGCATCTGCCTTTGGCTTGGGAGTCCTGCATCGGGCTCGTAGCTCAGCGGGATGCCGCCTTCTCCTCTACCTGCCTCTCCCCCTTCTTGTGTGCTTGCACATGTGTGCGCTCTCTTTCTGATAAATAAATAAAAGACTTAAAAAAAAAAATCCCAATATTGACATACAATACCACACAGGAGGATTCATTCTGAACTATTTTTCCTATCTTCATTCTTTTTTATTTTTATATTTAACTTTCAAAAATTTTAGATGAGGAGTAAAAAGCTTATGGGAGCAGTCTTCCAGGAAATGTGTTAAGCCAACTTTTCTGTGTAAACCAGATCTCTGCTTTAAATGAAATACTGGTATTGTTTCTTAACAGCCTTTTCCCTAACAGTTTCCTAATTATTGAGATGTAGTACATGTTATTCAACTCACCCCTTTTATTTTATTTTCTTTCTTTAAAAGATTTTATTTATTTGTCAGAGCACAGGGAGGAGGAGCAGCAGGCATATATATATTTTTTAAAGATTTTATTTATTTATTTGACAGAGAGAGATCACAAGTAGACAGGCAGGCAGAGAGAGAGGGAAGCAGGCTCCCCGCTGAGCAGAGAGCCTGATGTGGGACTCGATCCCAGGACCCTGAGATCATGACCCGAGCCGAAGGCAGCGGCTTAACCCACTGAGCCACCCAGGCTATTTCATTTTATTTTTAAGTAATCTCTATATCCAGCATGGGGCTCAGACTCACAACTCAGAGATCAAGAGTTGCACGCGCCAACTGAGCCAGCCAGGTGCACTTCAGTTTACTCGTTTAAACTATATGGTTAATGACTTTCAGTTTGTTCACAGAGTTTTGCAACCATCGCCACAATTAGTTTCATCAGCCCCAGGAGAAACCCTGTACCTTTGTCACCCCTATTTCCTCCATCCCCTCCTCCGTCAGCCCTAGGCTAATATACTAATTTACTTGCCATCTTTATAGATTTATCTCTTCTGGGCATTTCTTAAAAATAGAATCTATAATATATAGTCTTCCGTGACTGGCTTCGTTGACTTAGACGAATGCTGAAAATACGCTGTTGCACTGTGTATCAGTCCTTCATTCCTTCTTATTGGTGAATGATACACACTTGTATGGATGTATCGCATTCTGTTTATTTGTTCATCAGTTGATGGATATTGGGGTTACTTCTACTTTTTTAAAAAAGATTTTATTTTTATTTATTTAATAGCGAGAGAATGCATTCAAGTGGGGGGAACAGCAGGCAGAGAGAGAGGGAGAAGCAGATGCCCTGCTGAGCAGGGAAACTGATGCAGGTTCGATCCCAGCACCCTGGGATCGTGACCTGAGCGGAAGACAGACTCTTAACTGACTAATCCATCCAGGCACCCCATTTCTACTTTTTGGCTATGATAAATAGTGATGCTATGAACATTTTTGTTTGTGTGGGCATATATTTTCATTTCTTTTGGATATGTACTTCGGATGGAATTTCTGGGTCATATATGGTAACTCTGTGTTTAACCTTTTTGAGGGACTGCCAGACTGTTTTCCAAATTGGCTGTACCATTTTACATTACCACTAATGGTGTATGAGGGTTGCAGCTTCTCTACATTCTTGCCAACCTTGTTATTATCTGTGTTTTGGTTAGAGACATCCTAATGGATATGAAGTGGTATCTCATTGTGGTTTTGATTTGCATTTACCTATATAGTGGTATTCTGAAATAAAAAAAATTTTTTAAAAGATTTTATTTATTTGACTGAGAGACAGATCACAAGACAGGGGAGTAGGCGTTGGTGGGGGGTGGAGCAGGCTTCCTGTGAGCAGGGAGCCCGATAAGGGGCTCAATCCCAGGACCCTGAGATCATGACCTGAGCCTAGAGGCAGAAGCTCAACCCACTGAGCCACCCAGGCGCTCCTGAAGAAAAAAATTTTTTTTTTTTTTAAAGATTTTATTTATTTATTTGACAGAGATCACAAGTAGGCAGAGAGGCAGGCAGAGAGAGAGAGAGAGAGAGGGAAGCAGGCTCCCCGTGGAGCAGAGAGCCTGATGCGGGACTCGATCCCAGGACCCCGAGATCATGACCTGAGCTGAAGGCAGCGGCTTAACCCACTGAGCCACCCAGGCGCCCCAGAAGAAAAATTTTTTAATTTTAATTCATTTTTTTAAAAAATTTTATTCATGAGAGAGAGAGAGAGAACATGTGCCTGAGTAGGGGAGGGGCAGAGACAGAGGGAGAAGCAGATTCCTGGTTGAGCAGGGAGCCAGACTTGGGGCTCAGTCCCAGCACCCTGGGATCATGACCTGAGCTGAAGGCAGATGTTTAACCAACCGAGCCACCCAGGCGCACCTTAAGTTTTTAATTTTTAAAAAAGAGTGTTTGAAAATAATCTCCTAACTCTTCAGGGATCCCAATTATATTAGTAGATCTGAAATGTGCAGTAGTGGTTTATACATTCTGTGGTGTGCACGTGTATGGGAATTTGTGTATGACTTAATTGTCTCAAGCCTTTTGAGGGCTCTAAAGAATTGGAGGTTTTCTGTATTTTAGCAATAATATTTTTAAAAATTTAATGTAATAATCATTAATTAAACTTAATGTTGATGTAAAGGATAATCCATATTTCATATTAGGGTTGTATAAGTATAATTCCAAGTCTAAAATGCTTCTTTAATTTAAACTGCAACATATATATTTTCTTGGTTTGTGTGTTGTAATACTTATTAAAATTTTATCTCTCTAAGAACATTGTTTTTAACACATAAATGTGATTTAGATCTGCAGAGGGACATACCCTTCTCACTTTAAAGAAACAGACTGAGATATATCTATTAAATATATCTTGTGAAACAGTAGGCCTGTTTTGTACTTGGTACAAAATTTCAATTTTTTTTCACCATCTAATAAGGACTTATGTGTCGATACTGTTTATTTCTGTTCATTAATTTTATTCAGTAGTTACTGAGAACAAACTCTATGGGCACTTTTTAAAAAAGTGATGACTCAGTTTGTGACAAAGTTGAAATCTAATCATTCTCACTTAATACCACTAGTGTTATGAAAAAAGCTTAAATCTGCTTAAAATAATTAACACTGTGGTGTTAATGATTGATAGAGTTGGCCTTCACAAGGAGTTACCATTTTTTTTTTTAAGATTTTATTTTATTTATTTGACAGACAGAGGTCACAAGTAGGCAGAGAGGCAGGAAGAGAGGAGGGAGCAGGCTCCCTGCTGAGCAGAGAGCCTGCTGTGGGGCTCGATCCCAGGACTCTGGGATCATGACCTGAGCTGAAGGCAGAGTCTTTAACCCAGTGAGCCACCCAGGCACCTTGGAGTTACCACTCTTAAAAGAGCTTTTTTTCCTGCATTTCCCGTTACTAGATACAGGGAAGTGATTTTTTTACTGGATTATTCAGTTCTAAAATTTGCATATGGTTTTTCTTTATGCCTTCTGTTTCTGTACTAAGACTTTCTGTCTTTCCATTCAGCAGTGAGTGTTTGACCTCATTTGTTTTGTCATTTTTATAATAGCTTCTCCAGTGTCTTTGATAGGTCTAAAATCTGTCTCATGTTGTTGATTATCTTTTCCTAACTGAATTAAGGCTTTTCCTGGTTTTTTATATGCTGAGTAATTCTGGATTATATTCCAGACATTTTTAATATTATGTTATGAGTTTTTTAGTCTCTTTAAATCCTATGCAGAGGTTGATACATTTGTTGTATTCAGTCATTGTATTAGATCATTGATTCTGATCATTTAGCAGCAAGTTCCAATCCATCTTCTTCTGGTTGTGGTTCCAGTGTCAGTTGAGTTTCCAAAGCCTGTGCACTGTTATTTGATCTGTTTCATGTGTGCACCACCCAGTGGCCAGTGTGGAACTTGGACAGTGCTCTATCCGGAATTTAAGTCTCAGACTTTGTTGTGATGTTTAAATTCCAGTCCATGAGTGTGCTGTTAAGAGGTGAACCAAGGAGTCAAAAAGAACTTTGCTGCACTCCTCCCTCCTCTCATCGTCCATAGTACTTTCCCTTTCCCTGGAGCTGCCATTTTCAGAAGGCTTTCCACTACTCTGCTTGTGTCCAGAGCTAAGCTATAGGACAACAGAGAGAGAGAGAGAGAGAGAGAGAGAGAGAGAAAGGGAGTTTGGCCTATCCTCTTGGGATAATAGGTGTTCTGATTAGAGAGTGTGATAGGCTGAATAATGTCGCCCCCCCCCCACCCCTCTAATCTCCAGGTCCCAATCCCTTGAACCTGCATATAGCTTGTGTCTGTAGAATTGTATTAATAAATGCCCATGTTCTAAATGCCAGGTTTATTACTTATGACTCTCTGAAGATATTTTTATTTAATTAGGGATGTTTTGGGGCACCTGGGTGGCTCAGTGGGTTAAAGCCTCTGCCTTCGGCTCAGGTCATGATCCCAGGGTCCTGGGATCGACGCCCGCATTGGGCTCTCTGCTCAGCGGGGAGCCTGCTTTCTCCTCCCTCTCTGCCTGCCTCTCTGCCTACTTGTGACCTCTGTCTGTCAAATAAATAAATAAAATCTTTATTTTATTTATTTATTTTTAGATTTTATTTATTTATTTAACAGAGAGAGAGAGATCACAAGTAGGCAGAGAGGCAGGCAGAGAGAGAAGAAGGGAAGCAGGCCCCCTGCTGAACAGAGAGCCTGATGCGGGCCTCGATCCCAGGACCCTGAGATCATGATCCAAGCCCAAGGCAGCGGCTTAACCCACTGAGCCACCCAGGCACCTAATAAATAAAATCTTAAAAAAAAAAAATTAGTCATGTTTTTCTTGATTACAGGAGATAGGTTTATATAATTACATGTTTTTGGTTAAGTCTCCAATTCCAGATTTTCAACAGAGATGACTAAAATTTTACTGTGTGGGTGACATTGTTCTAATGATGATACTGAAAATATTTATAACCTGTCCTCCTTTGTTATGTAATGAATATTCCAGTTGCCCCATTAATTAATAAAGTCCAGCTGTTGATAAAGTATTGGGTACATTCTTATACAAGATGAGTTAGGTGTTGTTTTTCCCATTTCTCATAGAGTTATACAGTATTTATGTAATGGTTGAGTGGTACAGTGTTTAGGTCAATATAAGCTACCAAAGGGTGTAGGTAAGGGCATGAACTGGCATGAGCCTGGGAAGAGCTTGCTGTGAGCGTACCGCTTTTAGTTTGGCAGAGCAGGTCAAGCTAATAACTATATTTTACTCTAGTCTGCTCATTCCTTGTTCAGGCAAGACCTTTTGGCTGCGAAGTTAGTTCTCAGAAGGAACCTTCCTTACTGCCACTTTTACACTTAAGGAGTAGGAATGATAGACTACTAAATCAAAGCATTGTGTGTCTCAGAGGATTTCTAAAAATCTCAGAAAATAAGTCTTCCTTCAAGACCAGACACTTATTAATGAGATAAGGAAGGTGTAGAAGGAGGAAGCAGAGTAAAGCACATGTAAAGAAGACGTATACATCTATTTTCAGTGAGCATTCTACAGAATGTTAGTGCCAAGAAAGACCAGTTCAGTTGTTTATTTCTCTTCCACTGTGTCTCCCATATCTCATTTGATGTCTGGCATGTAAGATGCCCAATAAATATTATGTGGAGTATAAATTTTAATTACTTACCTGGCTCTGTGAATAGGTGTTTCCTCTCTTGAACTAAAAAGTGTTACATTGTTGTTGTTGTTTTTTTAAGATTTATTTATTTATTTGACACAGAGAGGGAGATCACAAGTAGGCAGAGAGGCAGACAGAGGGAGAGGGGGAAGCAGGCTCCCTGCTGAACAGAGAGCCCGATGCGGGGCTCGATTCCAGGACCCTGAGATCATGATCTGAGCCCAAGGCAGAGGCCCAACCCACTGAGCCACCCAGGCGCCCCTGTTTATTGTTTTGAAATAAGTTCAGTTTCTATATGTGTGGATCTTTGTGGAATTATTTTCCTTGGTCATTGTGCCTGTGGGAGGAAATCTAGCTATTAAATCTAGTACTAGGGAGGAAATATTATTGAGAATACATTTAACATAAAATTTTTAAAATGATTTTTTTCCTGGGGTACATTTATTCAAATATTTTGAAAGTTTGTTCTTCCTAAAAGTTTTAATTAAAGTTTGTGTTAAGATAAATACAGATTCACATGCAGTTAATAAGAATAGAGAGGGATCCTTTTTTATACTTTGCTAGTTTCCTCTGAAGGTAACATTTTACAAATGCATATCACAACTAGGATGTTGATACTGATGCTTTCTAACCACTGATTTTAAACTGCTTTCCCCAGTTTGTGTGTGTGTGTATACTCAATTCTATGTAATTCTGTAACTGTGGGGGCTTGTGTATCCACCACCATGGTCAAGATACTAAATAGTTGGTGAAGTTATCAAAGCTTGATATTTTGTTAACCTTTGAATTTTCTGGTGTTAGAGGCTTTTTGTTGTCACAGCGTAGAACCCACGCACAGTATGGTTTGCTGCTGTCCATTTTATTAGTCTTTTCCCAGCAGAATTCCTTTCGTTTCTAGTAATTTGGTTTGGTTTATGGTACTTTTGTTTCCTGAGAATGGAAGTCCCTTTTCAGTTCTATTTGAGGATCCTATCATTTGTCTAGACAACCCTGAGAAAAAGATCAGAAGCTTAATTGTACTGATATTATTAAAGCTGTATATTGGAAAGTTTTGGGACTGAAAAATAGCCCCTATTAGTTTTTCATTGTCTGTCTCTCTCTCTCTCTCTTTTTTTTTTTTTTCTCATAGGGTCAGGATTATTTTTTCATTAATCCCTGGAAACCAGCCTATTTGTTTTGAAAGAGAGTAGGATACTTATTTAATACCTTTAAACTCCAAAGAGATACTATCTGAATTTTTAAATTATCTTGACTCTTTTTCTTACTAGGTCATTTGAGAGTATCATGCTATAATGGCCAAGCTTATTTATTTGTTTTATCCTCTTGTGGATAGTTTCAGCTGAACCCTAAACTGGCAATAACATACTCATATATAGTGACAGTTTGCAGGTGTTACACAAGGTATAAATAAAAGCAACTTATTTATTTGGAAATCAGATCTTTCCCTCAGAGAAACTATTTAACTGTGAAGAACTTTGGCTGTTGTTTATTAATATTATATGCTAGTTATTACCTGCTTTGTAAACATGTCATTTAGTACTTGCAACAACCATGTGTAATTGATTTATCTTATTGGGGATGTTAACTTTAAACACTTAAAGATTGTGTTTGCCTGGTGAATTCACAAATTTTTTTAAAAATTTAATTTATTTATTTGACAGAGAAGAGAGACAGAGTGGGGTTGGTGGACACAACCAGGGAGAGTGGGAGGGGGAGAAGTAGGCTTCCCCTGCGCAGGGAGCGCAATATGGGACTTGACCCCAGAACCCTGAGATCATGACCTGAGCCGAAGGCAGACGCCCAACAACTGAGCCACCTAGGCGTCCTGAATTCACAAATTTTTATCCAATATTTTGTTTAAGTTATATGATGTTTGTCATGATGCAGGTACTAATATTATTACCATTTAATGAATGAGGCAAAGGTACAAGACTTAAGGAGGTTAATTTACTTGCCCAAGGATTAAAGCTAATACATGAGGGGCGCCTGGGTGGCTCAGTGGGTTGAGAATCCACCTTCGGCTTGGGTCGTGATCTTGGGGTCCTGGGATTGAGCCCTGCATCGGGCTGTCTGCTCAGCAGAGAGTCTGCTTCCTCCTCTCTCTCTGCCTGCCTCTCTGCCTACTTGTGATCTCTGTCTGTCAAATAAATAAATCTTTAAAAAAAATTAAAAAGCTAATACGTGAATGCAAGGTTCAAGTCCAAGTATCCAAATTCATATTAGCTACTCTTTTATGTTGTCTCCCACTGATGATGATCATAACTAACATTTATGGACCTTTTTATCATGTGCTTGGCACTGTGTTAAACATGTTATGTAAATTATCTCAGTTCTCACCACGCTTTGTGAGGTTTAGGTGCTGTTACTGTTAATCTTGTTTTCTAGACAGATAAACAGAAGTTACGTAATTTGTCCAAGAACACACAGTCCCTGAGTAGAAGAGCTAGGATTTGATTAATTTGACCTCATGTCTATTTGGTTCTTAACTACTGTGTTGCACTGAAAACTGCAGGCTTATACATTGATTTGTCATGTTACCTCTTTTATATAAAATATATAGCATATATAGAAAACTATCTTGTCTGGTGACTATGACTTCATTTTTCACCCATGTTAGGTCTCTGTTAGTATGATATAGTGCATGAGGGCAATTGGAAAATGCTTATTTTTTTCTTTTTTCTCTCTTGTATTTTTTAACAGATGATAAATTCTCATGGTTTAGATTTTTAAAAAGAACAAAAGGACAATGAAAAATTTCCTTTCCATCCAGTTCCCTGGCCACCTAGTTCTCTTCCTGAAAAGAAGGAAGGATCTTAGCATTTTTTGGCATATTCTATCAAAGTTAAGATGTATATTAACAAATATAAATTGGGATATTTACTCTTTTTTTTAAATTGACATTATATCAGTTTTCTTAGGTTTCTAAAACACTTTGTTACCCTGTAGTTTTGAGTTTTTTTTGCAGTATCTAACTCTTGGGGATTTCTTCTCTTTGCTATTTTGTTGAGGACATTTAATTTCTATTCTCATAAGAAGTTTGAATTAGGGGCGTCTGAGTGGCTCAGTGGGTTGAGGCCTCTGCCTTCAGCTCAGGTCATGATCTCAGAGTCCTGGGATCGAGCCCCGCGTCTGGCTCTCTGCTGAGCAGGGAGCGTGCTTCCCTACCTTTCTCTCTGCCTGCTTCTCTGCCTACTTGTGATTTCAGTCTGTCAAATAAATAAATAAAATCTTAAAAAAAAAAAAAGAAGTTTGAATTATATAATACAGTATTATCAACTGGAGTCACCGTGTTTTACATTAGAACCCGAGATCTTACTCATCTTACAGCTGAAAATTTGTACACTTTTACCCACCTGTCCCTATTTCCCCCAAGCCCCAGTCCTGAAAACCACTTCCGTACTCTGTTTCTTGGAGTGTGAATTGCTTTTCTTTTTTCTCTTCTCCCCTCCCTTCTTTTCTTACTTAAATATTCCATGTGATACTGGGAAGTATTTGTCTTTCTCTGTCTGGCTTATTTCATGTGGTATAATGCCCTCAGGGCTTATCCCTGTTGTCACAAATGACAGGATTTCCTTTCCTCCTGAATAAAATTTCATTGTGTATGTGTGTATTTATCCATACTGTCCCAAATGGCAAGATGCCATTCTTTTTATGGCTGAGTAATACTCCATTGTATATAAATGCCACATCTTTATCCATTGATCTATTGATCTATTGATGGATATAGTGATTCTGTATCTTGGCTATTTGTAAACTACTGCAATGAACATAGGGTGCATATGTATTTTCAAATTAGTGTTTTCATTTTCTTTGGATAAATACTTAGAAATGGAATTGCTGGCAGATGTGAGATGGTATCTCATCGTGGTTTTGATTTGCATTTCCCTGATGATTAGTGATGTTAAGCATCTTTTCATGTGCCTGTTGGCCATCTGTTTGTGTTCTCTATTATATAATGTCCATTCAGCATTCCCACCTTTCCCCCCTTATTTATTTATTTATTTATTTGACAGAGAGAGATCACAAGTAGGCAGAGAGTCAGGCAGAGAGAGAGAGAGGAGGAAGCAGGCTCCCCGCTGAGCAGAGAGCCCGAGGTGGGGCTCAATCCCAGGACCCTGAGATCATGACCCGAGCTGAAGGCACCAGCTTTACCCACTGAGCCACCCAGGAGCCTCCTCTTCCCACTTTTTAATTGGATTGTTTGTTTTTGATAGTGAGTTGTGTAAGTTCTTTATATATTTTGGATATTACCCTCTTATGATTATATAATTTTCAAATAGCTTCTCCCATTCAGTAGGTTGCCTTTTCATTTTGCTCATGGTTTTCCTCACTGCGGGAGTTATTTTTTTTATTTTTTATTTTTTATTTTTTAGTTTGATGGAGTTCCATTTATTTTGGATTTTGTTAACCCTTCCCCAAGGAAACAGATCCAAAAAATACTACTTAGACTCATGTCAAGGACCTTACTAAGTTTTCTTCTGGGAGTTTTATGGTGTCTGGTCTTACATTAAGGTCTTCAATCTATTTTTAGTTTGTGTATGTTATAACAAAAGTAGTCTTGGTTTCATTCTTTTGCATAAACTTGTCCAGTTTTTCCAGCATCCATTTGTTGAAGAGACTGTGTTTTCCCCATTGTATATTCTTTTTCTCCTTTGTTGAGATTAATTGACCAAATAAACATGGGTTTAATTCTAGACTCACTGTTTTGTTCCATTGATCTATGTGTCTGTTTTTGTGCCAATACCGTACTGTTTTGACAGTTTCAGCTTTGTAGTATAGCTTGAAATCTGTGGTTGTGATATCACCAGCTTTGTTGTTCTTACTCTAGGTTGCTTTGGTTATTAGGGGATCTTCTATGGTATCATATAAATTTTAGGATTATTTGTTCTAGTTTTGTGAAGAAGGCCATTGGTGTTTTGATAGGGATTGCATTGGATCTGTATGTTGCTTTGGGTAGTATGGACATTTTAGCAATAATAATTCTTCCATTTCCTGAGCATGGTATATCTGTTCATTTCTTTGTGTTTCTTCAGTTTCTTTTATCAGTGTCTTATAGTTTTCAGAGTTCAGGTCTTTCATCTTCTTGGTTAATTCATTCCTAGGTATTTATTGTTTTTGCTGTGTTTGTCTATAGATGATAGCTTTCCCCCACCAAGATTTATTAATTTATTATAGAGAGAGAAATTGAGCAGGGTGAGGAGCAGAGAGAAAAGGAGAGAGTGTCTTAAGCACACTCCCTGCTGACCACAGAGCCCAGTGCAGAGCTTGATCTCATGACCCTGAGATCAGCACCTGAGTTGAACCCAGGACGGTAAACCAGCTGCACCACCCAGGCGCCCCAGATGATAGCTTTTCTAGTAGTTGTGAGGTGATAGCTCATTGTGGTTTTGATTTTCATTTTTCCAGTGATTAGTGATGCTGAGCACCTTTTCATATACCTATTAGTTATTTGTATGTCTTTGGAAAAATGTCTTGATCCCTCTGCTATTAAGAATCAGGTTTTTGTTTTTGTGCTATTGTACTATATAATAGCATACAACATATGTGTGTTATCATGATATGATTTGCAAATATGTTCTCCCATTCCATAGGTTGCCTTTGCATTCTTTTTTTGGTTTCTTTTGCTGTGCAGAAGCTTTTTAGTTTGATGTAATCCCAACTTGTTTATTTTGTTGTGGTTGCCTAGAATAAATATATGTATCTTTGGCTACTGAGGGAACGAGTAAGAGGGTAATGTCTTGGCACAAAGTTATTATTACCATCCTTCAAAATAGTACTTAGAGGGCACTTGGGTGGCTCAGTCAGTTGGACATCTGCCTTTGGCTTGGGTCACAATCCCAGCATCCTGGGATCAGGTCCTGTATCGGGCTCCCTGCTCAGTAAGGAGCCTGCTTCCCCCCTCCCCCACTCCCTGCATCCTGCTCATGCCCTCTCTGGCTCTTTCTCAAATAAATAAATAAAATGTTAAAAAAATAGTATTTAGAGTCCCTATTTTTTTTTTTTAAGACCTAGGGCAGCAGTGGGATGTGACAGCACCTCACTAGCATTCCCTAGTACTGTTGACTTCTCTGCAGGTTTATTATTGCCAGTAGCCAATGTATATAGCTGGAGGTTGTATATAGCGCTGGAAGTTGTATTCTATGATCAGGTGCTCCATTATTTCTTGAACTGGATTCCTAGAAATGAGAGGAAGGAATGAACAAAAAGGGTAGTCAAGCATGTTACTATCTTGCTTGATTGATCCCATCCTTAGAGGAATGGTAGTCCAGGTTCTGTGAATGTGATTTTGTCTAGATTTATCATTTCTGGGATATAGGGACTTGATAATGTCTCCCGTCCCTACTCCAGTTGCTCACTCTGTTTCTTTAGCTTATTTTTGTCTGCCTAATAATCTCAGCAGTGGAGGCTGGGAAGGATCAGGTAAGGGAGGAGCAATGAGCAGAGACATTCATGTTGTGTTTTTATTATCTGTTTTAACACATGGTACAGGCATATCTCTCTGGAAATAATATTTGTAAATGATGACTGCATTCCTATACTAGCGCCCAAGCTTATTTAGTTCATAATAACACAGGTGGAATACATACATTCACAGTAGTATGCTTTTAAAGTCCTTATAATTATTGTTGTTAATTACTCAGTATTATAGCTACATTATAATTTAGGTAGAATTTTGGAGGTTAGCTAGGGAAATCTGATCATTAATTATGAGGGGAAAAGCATTTTGTATTCTAAATAGTCATTTTCACAAACTGTAGCTGTATAGTATGTTTGTAAGTTGGGAACGATTTCCTTATTCCTTAGAAAATAGAATTACTTGTGAGTTACTTAAGGGTTACCTTTGGGGTAGGTTTTGTTTGATTTTGCTAGTCAGTCTTAAGATTTTCTAAGTAATTCCATGATACTACAGACTTGGACTGGATAAGTGAGTTGGGTCAGGACTCCAGTAAGTCACTTTGTTTGCTGGATCCTCCTGAGCCGAGAGGGCAGAGAAGCATTTGGAATAAAATATATAGAATAAAATTTTCCATTTTAACCATTTTTAAGGACATTTCAATGACATTAATTAAATTCACCTAATTGAATTCATCACTACTATCTTTGTCTAAAATATTCTTATCATCCTAAAGGGAAACTCTGTACCCATTAAGCAGTAAAAAGGCCTTCCCCCAACCCCTTGCCTTACGGTTCGCTATCTGCCTCTGTGAATTTGTTTATTCTAAATATTTCATATAAATGGAATCATACAGTATTTATCTTTTTGTGCAGCTCATTTCACTTTACATAATGTTTTCAAGATCTATCCATGTTGTAGTATGTGTTAGAACTTTCTTTTTATGGCTCAGTAATATCTCATTGTAACTAATAAAAGTGGTTAAGTTTTTTCTCACAATATCCTTCTGTTCAACATTTCTCTTACATTGTTAGTTTATCTTGCTAATTGTTACATTTTTTAAGTTGATGTGACAGATCAGCTTGAAGATGTAGGATGTCTTGAATTCAGTGAAATTTTTGTTTATGGTTTCATCCCGTTTAAATTTGGGGGCATTGAAATAGTTTGGTATATGCCCCTGACCTAGTCCCAGTCTCATTTTCTGTCTTTAGAGATAGTGGTGGAGCTAGAGGCAACTGGGAAATTTGGCACAGTATCATGATCCCAGAGTTTGTGCTACTAGAACCCCCACTGGGAATCTTTCACCCCTTAGAGATGGAATTCAGCTATGTGCATTGGGAAAATGGACCTTTTCCTTCTAGGCCTGTGAATAAGTCCTTTTCTCCTGCTGCTTCTTAACCATAGTTAATATGCATACTAGTTAATCTCATGCTGTTCTCTAGATGGAATTAGATTAGTGAACAGTAGGAGAATATTTAATTCTTTAATCAGTACCAGGCAACATAAAATTGTATTAACTTAAACAAAAAGGTCATAGCTTTCTTAGCTAAAATTTTCAATCTTAATCTTGTTTTTCTATCCTTATATACTGAGTTTTAAAGAAACTCTAAATACATTTCACCCAATTTGATTCTATATGGTTACCTATTTTATTAGACACTTTTGTCCTTTATAAATTTAATACATATGCCTTCTATGTCAAATCCAAATCACTGATAAAAAGATGTTTAATGGGGCGCCTGGGTGGCTCAGTGGTTTAAGCAACTGCCTTCGGCTCAGGTCATGATCTCAGGGTCCTGGGATCGAGCCCCGCATCGGGCTCTCTGCTTGGCAGAGAGCCTGCTTCCCTCTCTCTCTCTCTGCCTGCCTCTCCGTCTACTTGTGATTTCTCTCTGCCAAATAAATAAATAAAATCTTAAAAAAAAAAAAAAAGATGTTTAATAGGGGCACCTGAGTGGTTCAGTCAGTTAAGCATTAGCCTTTGGCTCAGTTCATGATCCCAGGGTCTTGGGATCCAGCCCCACATAGAGCTCCCTGCTCAGTGGGGAGCCTATTTCTCCTTCTCCAGCTTCCCCTGCTAATGCACATACTTACTCTCTGTCAAATGAATAAATAAAATCTTTTCAAAAAAAGATGTTTTACAGTTAGAACTTCCTTCGAGTCTTTTTTCCAAGGAAGATACAAAATTTTTAAATAATATTTTTTGTGTTTATTCTCAGTCATAATTTCATGGCCCTCAGTATGTTTATTAAGTCTGCCGTTTGCCATAATATCTAAAATATAGTATTATGAAATCTTATCAAATACTTGTCTGAAGAAAGTAAGCATATATTTACTTTAATTCTTACTGGTTAATTTGATTACTGTGCCATTTTAAATTTCTGGAACATGATATTTGTTATAACATGGAATCTAACTTTTTTGGTAACTTCTAGGCTAACTTTGGTTTAGGCATATGAGGGAGTTAGTCTCTTTCTTACGTGATCTCGTAGAAAGGTGTATTATTTAAAAATTCACTTTTATAATGGTTTGAATTGAGCCCCTTTTCAAAGTAGTAGAAAAATGTAAGAATTGGCATATTTAATGATTAAAAGATTGCTTTATTCATTTGACTTACATTTCCGTCCTAAGATACTGAGCATCTTTTCCTATGCGTATTGGTCATTTGTATATCTTCATTGGAGAAATCTCTAAGTCATTTGCCCATTATTTGTTTTCTGGTTTATAAAGTCTCCTAGTTTTTGTTTTTGTTTGCTTTTTGTTGTTGAATATAGAATCCTAGGCTGTGTACAGACATTTTTTTTCTTCCTTTCAGCACTTTAAATATGTTCCTTTTATTGTCTTCTGGTTGGCATGTGTTTTTTCTGATTAGAAGTCAGTGATTATTGGGGCGCCTGGGTGGCTCAGTGGGTTAAGCCGCTGCCTTCAGCTCAGGTCATGATCTCAGGGTCCTGGGTTCGAGCCCCGCATTGGGCTCTGTGCTCAGCAGGGAGCCTGCTTCCTCCTCTCTCTCTCTCTCTCTGCCTGCCTCTCTGCCTACTTGTGATCTCTCTCTGTCGAATAAATAAATAAAATCTTAAAAAAAAAAAAAAGAAGTCAGTGATTATTTTTATTTTTGTTTTGCTATGTAAGGTTGCCCATTTTTCCCCCCTCAGTGCTTTCAAATTTTTCATTGTATTTTCATGAATTTATGATATGCTTTAGTTTGTTTTTCTGTATTTATATTGTATGAGTTTCTTCAAGAATCTTAGATCTGCGATGGAACTTGAGAGAAATCTTTTCCACTATCTTTCAAATATGTTGTTTTCTGTCTCCCCTTCCTTTTTCTTGGCCTCCAATTACATGCATGCGAAAATGGTGATTTTTCACATGACTGGAACTCTGATTTTCTCCCTTTTATTTACTTTCCTTCTCCTCACCACCTTCCATTTTTTCTCACTGTACTTCAGTTTGGATAGTTACAATTGTTCTGTTTTTAGGTTCACTGATCTTTTATTTACCAGTGTCACATATGCTTGTTAAGGGTCTACAGTAAACTTTCTCAGGTATTGTTATTTTCTTTTCTCTAAAAATTACATTTTTTTTTTTTTAAATACAGTTTCAGGGGCGCCTGGGTGACCCAGTTGGTTAAGCCTCTGCTTTTGGCTCAGGTCTTGATTTTGGGGTCCTGGGATCAAGCCTTGCTTCCGGGCTCTCCGCTGAGCAGGGAGCCTGCTCCCCCCCCCCCCCCCCCCCCGCCTACTGGTGGTCTCTTCTCTCTGTCAAATAAATAAATAAAATCTTAAAGTTAAATAAATTAAAATAAAATACAGTTTCAGGGGCATCTGGGCGGCTCAATCTGTTAAGTGTTTGCCTTTGGCTCAGGTTATGATCCCGGGGTTCTGGAATTGAGTCCTGAATCTGGCTCCCTGCTCAGAGAGGAGCCTGCTTCTCCTTCTCCCACTTCCTCACTGCTCATGTGTGTACATGCTCACTCACTCTCTCTCAAATAAGTAAAATCTTAAAAATATGTAGTTTCAGTTTTCATGTTTATATCTTCATTTAAATCCTTAAGCTTATTTAATTGTTATTTTCACCTTCTTTCATAGTTTTTATCATCTTTGTCATTCTTTTTTTTAAAGATTTTATTTATTTACTTGACAGAAATCACAAGTAGATGGAGAGGCAGGCAGAGAGAGAGAGAGGGAAGCAGGCTCCCTGCTGAGCAGGGAGCCCGATACGGGACTCGATCCCAGGACCCTGAGATCATGACCTGAGCCTAAGGCAACGGCTTAACCCACTGAGCCACCCAGGTGCCCCATCTTTGTCATTCTTTTGCCTGATTTTATTTCCTCTCTTCTTATATCTAGTATTTTTTATATCTGCTGGATATTATAAAATTTTTTATAAAGATTTTATTTATTCAGTTGAGAGAGAAAGAGCATGAGCAGAGGGGAGAGGCAGAGGGAGAGGGTGAAGTAGACTCCCCACTGAGCAGGAAGCAAGGTGGGGCTTGATCCTGAAACCCCAGATCATGACCTGAGCTGAAGACAGATGCTTAACTATCCAAACCACACAGGTATGCCAGATATTTAAAAAGAGAGAGAGAGAGAGAGAGAGATTTATTTATATATTTTAGAGAACAAGAGAGAGTGAGCATGGGGTAGAGGGTGGAGGGAGAGGGAGCAAGAAACCCAAGCCAACTCTGCTGAGTGTGGAGTCTGCAGCTGGGCTTGATCCCACCACCCTGCAGTCACAACCTGAGCTGAAACCAAAATGTGCCATCTAGGCATCCATAAATTTTTTTTAAAGATTTATTTAACAACAACAACAAAAGATTTATTTATTTTAGAGAGAGAGAGAGGGAGAGAGAATGAGCACGTAAGATGGTACAAACAGGTGGGGCAAAGGGAGAGAAAAATCTTCAAGCCGACTCCCTGCTGAATGCAGAGCCCTACACTGTCTCAGTCTCACCATCCATGAGATCATGACCTGACTGGAGACCAAGGGCCAGATTCTTAACTGACTGAGTCACCCAGGTGCCCCTCTACTGGATGTTATAAACTTTATGTCTTGAGTACTTGAATTTTGTTATCTTCATTTAAGGAGTGCTAGCTCTTTTTTATTCTAGCACACAGTGCAGTTAGTTGCAGATTAGTCTAATCCTTCTGAGGCTTGTTTTAAATTTTTGTTATGTTGGGTCTTGAGTAGTCTCTACTGTAAATCTTGTTTAACTTGAATAGTGAGAACTGATTCTTCTCGAGTTTCTTGTAAATGCACTGGATATTAATGGAGATCTCTCTTCTGAATGGTCAACTCCATATGAGTTTTGAGTACTGTTCAGTTTCCCAATACCTGGTAGTTTTCCCTTAGTATTTGTTCTTTTTTTGTGGAATTTACATTATGCACCTGTACATTATTTGGACTTTCAACGGGTCCTTTATTATTTTCTGAAGCTAAGTCTGATTCTGTCTTATATTTCTATATAGAATTTACAGAAAATGAAAATTTGATTAGTATTATGAAATGCATTTGAATTAAAGAAATATTTAGTTGGAACAGACTCTGCAAAGGCAGTAATGTAAACAAATACTTTTTGTCTTTAAAAGGAAAAAATCTCTGGGGCGCCTGGGTGGCTCAGTGGGTTAAGCCTCTGCCTTCGGCTCAGGTTGTGATTCCAGGGTCTTGGGATGGAGCCCTGCATCAGGCTCTCTGCTCAGCAGGGACCCTGCTAACTTCTTTCTCTCTTTGCCTGCTACTCTGCCTACTTGCGATCTCTGTCAAATAAATAAATAAAATCTTTAAAAAAAATAAAAGGAAAAATCTTTTCAACACATATGTAGAATCAGAGTTTGCATCTGAATAGCAATATTGGAAGTTTTATGGGTATTAACTGTTTTATGTAAATAAATACTTCATGTTTTCATAGATTATGTACTGTGGGTCTTATCGTGTGCTTGAATTATTCTTTGAACCTCACCGACATACAGTGTGACTCATTTTGTGTATTCATGTTATGTATTTGTCTTTAAACTGTGAAGACAATTTTAGGCTTACAGATTGGTAGACTCAAGGTATCAGAGTCTTTGGGAAAGAATGTGGGGTTTTTTTCCCCCACTTTTAGCTTTTATACCTTTTTTTTTTTTTAATGCTGTGTGAGTCAGTATAGATGATATTACACTTTTGTAACATGTTTCCTCTAAAATAGAAGCTTGAGATAACACAAGCTATTTTTCACTCATAAAAATTCTGTTAATGGGGGCACCTGGGTGGCTCAGTGGGTTAAGCCTCTGCCTTCGGCTCAGGTCATGATCTCAGGGTCCTAGGATCAAGCCCCAGATCAAGCCTCGCATCGGGCTCTCTGCTCAGCAGGGAGCCTGCTTCCTCCCTCCCTCTCTCTGCTTGCCTCTCTGCCTACTTGTGATCTCTACCAAATAAGTAAATAAAATCTTTAAAAAAAAAAATCTGTTGATGGAGTTAGGTGATTCTCTGTAACAGTTCCTTTGTGTTTGGTTCAACCTCCAGGCAGTATCAGTTCTTATGGCATTTTACTGCATATCAGAAAGAGCTTCTATAAATCACCAAGGGGGAGAGATGGTCATTCCAGGGAGGGGGTCTCTTGCCTGCAATTAGGTATTTTAGCCCAAAAGTCACATATGTCATTCTATCCCTAACCCTTTGGTCACAAATAGTCATATCTTTTCTATCCTGTGCACACCCACTCTGACCAGTCCTAAAAACAAAGCTGAGTAGTAATGAGCATTGCTCTTAACATTTCATAAATGTTAAAGTATTGTCATATTGTCAGTTGTCACATAACTAGTGCTTTAAAAATAACTTTTTGGGGATAATGAAAAGATAATACACATTAGATACATTAAATGCATGATGATTTCTGAAATATTAATAAAAGGTGGAAATACATATGCCTTAGAATTCAGGAAATATGTTGCTTTTCCTAGGCCTCTTTTCCTCATCTGTCAGATGAACTTTTGAACTCGGTAGCTTTGGAAGGTTATTACTGTTCTTATATTTTGGGAAGTAGGTTACCAGTATGTTTCAGCATTCTAACCAAGCGTATTCATAACAAAATCTTCTGTATTTTAGAAGTACTTGCAAAACTGAAAATCATATCTTACCCAAAATTCCTTGATTAACTTTATCCTTGCTATAATGTCTTTGTATTAAAGTCAGCTAAGTGGTTGGAAATGAAGAGCCTTCATCATCAGATTAAAGCAGTGGGAAAAGGGATGCCAAAAATAAAGTGCTTATGCATTAAGTTTGTGATCATTTGGGATTTTGTAGTTTAATTTTTAATAGATTTCACCAAAATGGTATCATTCTTGCTGGTAATGGCTTTCATTTCATGTAATACTAAAGAATGTATATAAATGTTATATGTTATATGTTATATGTTATATGTTATAGAACTACAAAGTGGTTAAGAGTTCAGTTTCAGGAACCTTCTTGCCCAGGTTTTGAATCTTGAAATTGACTCTGCCACCTCATTAATGTATGACTGGACCATCTCCTTGGGCTCTAGTTTTCCTCAACCACAAAGTGGGGACACCAGTAATACCTTCCTCATGGAATTGTCTTGAGTCTTAATACTTAAAGCACTTACCACCACTGTTATATGGCACATAACAGGTGCTTAAATATTGGCTGTTGTTTTTATAATTATAAAAATAATGAGTTAATGTTGGGTTAAACACTACAGTGCGGTGATTTAGTAAGTAGTTTCTTGCTGAGTGGCAGTGTAAGGATGGAGATACACGAAATACCCTTGTATGTGTGGAATGCAACAGTGTGTGTCCAGTTCCTTTCTCCCATCTTCTGTGCTATTGTCATGTGTTTTAATTTTATGCATGCTATGAACACATTATATTTTTACTCCTGTTCCTTTAGACAGCCGGTTATCTTTTAGAGCAATTAAAAATGAGAAAAAAACTATACTTATATGTACCTTCATTTATGCCATTTCTTTTTCTTTTATTTTCATGTAGGTACATGTATCTAGTTTGGTATTGTAGTTCCTTCAGCCTAAAGTACTTTTCTCCCACTTCTGTGTGGTGCAGCTTTGTTGGTAAGGACTTCTTTTTTTTTTTTTTCCTGAAAAAGTCTATTTAACCTTTCTTTTTGAAAGATATTTTCTCTGAGTCTAGGATTCTCAGTTTTTTCTTCTTAGTGTGGTAAACATGCCACTACACTTCTTCTGGCTTGCGTAGTTTTCAATGAGAAGTGCTTCTCTTTATGTAGTATGTCTTTTTTCTTATCGGTGCCTTAAAGATTTTCTTTTTATCTTTGGTTTTGAGTAGTTTGACTATGATTTCTGTAGTTGGTTTTGGGAAGTCAGAGGTATAATGTATCCTGCCTGTTCTCAGAACAGCTTCTGCCTGTGGTTTTAGTGTCTTTATTAGTTTTGGAAAATTCTCAGCATTTATTATCTCTTCAGATACTTGTTCTGCTCCATTCTCTTTCACTTCTAGGATTTCAGCTGCATGTGTGTTAAATCACTTGATTGTCCCACAGCTCTTGGATTTTGTTTTTTGTTTTTTTCCTTTCTGCTCACCCATATTTCCCCCTCTGTTTCATTTTGGACAGTCTCTTGCTTGATTCTCTTGAGTTTACTTTTGAGCCATTCCAAAGGTTTATTGAACTCTGTGTTCCCCTGATTCTCCTTTGTCAGGGTGGTTTTTTTCTTTCCTTTCTTGTAGAACTTATAATTTGGTTGAAAGATGGGTGTTTTATACGGGACAGTAGAGACTGAGGGCAGTAATATTTATGCCTGGCTATGTCTTTAGCAATGGGCAGTTGAGTCAGTCTCATTGAGCTACATTTTGTATTGCTGGACACCCACAGTGCCTGTTAGGTTTCAAATTCTAGTCTAGAGTTACCTTTTTTAGGGTAAAATCTCATTTGCCAGAGGATTTTTCTTTTCTTTACTTTCCTTTTCTTTTTCCTTTTCCATTCCTTTTCTTCAAGATTTATTTATTTATTTGAGAGAGACTGTGCAGGAGTAGAGGGAGAGAGAGAATCTCAAGCGGACTCCCTGCTGAGAGTTGAGCCGGACCCAAGGATGGATCCTAGCACTCTAAGATCATGACCGGAGGTGAAATCAAGAGTCAGATACTTAACTGAGCCTCCCAGGTTCTCCACCAGAGGATTTTTCTAATGTCTGCTCTACCTTCAACTTTGGATCTTACTTTCTTAGTTGTTACAGTATCTCAGAGAGGGTCTCTGTCCCTAATATTCCCTTCCCAGCAGTAGACTGATACTATTTATTGTCAATGTTTGCTAACACAGTCGGAGGGTGGGTGAGGGTGCTAGAGTGGGAGACAGTCTGTTTTCCATTTATCTGTTTCAGTTCTAGGCAGACAGTATATTCTCAGAGACTTTCTCAGTGGTTCCACCTCTCTCCCAGGGGTAGAGAATCTCTACAGGTCTAGGTCTATGATGTTTTCTATTCCTGCCTCGGGGATAGAGGGTGTTTTCTGTTAGCTTCCTTCAGTTTATGCAGAGTCCAACTAAAAATAGTTATTCCATAGAGTATATCTGTTAAGATTTTATAAATGTTTTTTGTATTCTGATCTGAAGCCATCTCCCTAGGCATTTTCCTAGAGTTTTCTGTCAGTGGCACCAGAGATGGAGAGTTTTTGGCATCAAGAATGTTACTAAATAATATTTGTAAATACCATTTAATAAATAATGTATTTTCACCTTTCATATTGACTCTATAAGTTTTATTTCTTTAATTCTTTTTTTATTGAAGTATAGTTGATACATCATGTTAAATTAGTTTCAGGTGGGGGTGGCTGGGTGGCGTCAGTTGGTTAAGCAACTGCTTTCTACTCAGGTCATGATCTTGGGGTCCTGGGATCGTGTCTTGCATGGGGCTCCTTGATGGGCAGGGAGTCTGCTTCTCCCTCTCTCCTTCTGCCCCTCCCCCTGCCTGGGCTCTCTGTCTTCTTGTCAAATAAATAAAAATAAAATCTTTAAAAAATAATTAGTTTCAGGTGTACAGCATAGTGATTTAACTTCTCTATACATCATGCTGTACTCACAAGTGTAGCTACCATCAGTCACTGTACAATACTGTTACAGTACTATTGATTGTATCCCTTATGTTGCACCTTTTATCCCTATGAGTTGTTCATTCTATAACTGGAAGCCTATATCTCCCACTCCCCTTCACCCATTTTGTGTATCCTCCCCCCACTGCCCCTCTGGCAGCCTTCAGTTTGTTTTCTGTATTTGTGGGTCTGTTTCTGCTTTTTGTTTTATTCATTTGTTTCATTTTTTAGGTTACACATATAAATGAAATCATCTCACTTACCATAATACTTTCCAGCTCCATCCGTGTTGTCACAAATGTCAAGATTTCATCCATTTTGTGTGACTGAGTAATATTTGTGTGTGTTTGTGTGTGTGTGTACACATACAACATCTTCCTTATCCATTCATCTATCAGTGGACACCTGGGTTACATAAAAATAATGCTGCAATAAGCATAGGGGTGGATATATATTTTCAAATTAGTGTTGTCATTTTCTTTGAGTAAGTAGCCAGTAATGGAATTACTGGATCATATGGTATTCCTGTTTTTGATATTTTGAGGAGCCTCCATACCCTTTTCTACAGGGGCTGCACAATTTATAATTTTACCAACAGTGTGCAAGGGCTCCCTGTTTCTCCAGTCCTCACCAACACTTGTTATTTCTTGTGTTTTCTATTCTAGCCATTCTGGCAGGTGTAAAGTGATACCTTTGTGGTTTTGTTTTGCACTTCCCTGATGATTAGTGATCTTGAGCATCTTTTCATGTGTCTTTTGGCTATCTGTATGTCTGTTTTGGAAAAAATGTCCATTCAGATCCTCTGCCCTTTTTATTTCTTAAGTACTCCATGCCCATTGTGGAGCCCAACCTGTGGGGCTTGAGTTCACAACACTGACAAGAATCGGGTGCTTAACTGACTGAGCCACCCAGGTGCCCCATGTCCATTTTTTAATTCTATTATTTGGGTTTTTTTTTTTTTTTTTTTTTTTGGGTATTGAGTTGTATAAAAGTTATTTATATAGTTTGGGTATTAACCCCTTAACGGATACATTATTTTTCAAATATTTTTTCACATTCAGTAGATTCCCTTTTCATTTTGTCGATGGTTTCCATCTCTATGCAAAAGATTTTTATTTTTGTTTCATATTATTTATATTTTATAAATATATTATTAATATTTATTAATATTTATATTAATAGTTTTATATTTGCTTTTGTTTCCCTTGCTTAAAGAAACATATCTTGAAAAAAATGTTACAACATCTGATGTCAAAAGAAATTACTACCTATATTTTCTTTTAGGAGTTTTATGGTTTCATGTTTCACATACAAATCTTCAGTCCATTTTTATTTTATTTTGTTTTGTTTTATTTTATTTTATTTATTTATGTTTTAAAATTTACTTGACAGAGATCACAGGTAGGCAGAGAGCAAGCAGAGAGAGAGGAAGAAGCAGGCTCCCTGCTGAGCAGAGAGCCTGATGTGGGACTCTATCCCAGGACTCTATCTCAGGACCCGGGAATCTTGACCTGAGCTGAAGGCAGAGGCTTTAACCCACTGAGCTACCAAGGCGCCCCATTTTTATTTTATTTTTGTGTTTTGTGTAAGAAGGTGGTCTAGTTTCCCAGACCTGTTCAGTGTTCCCCAGCACCATTTATTGAAGAGACTGTCATATTTTCATTGTACAGTCTTTCCTTTTTTGTCATACATAAATTGATCATTTAAGTATGTGTTTATTTCTGGGCTGTTTATTCTGTTCCACTGATCTTTATATTTTTTTTATGCCAATACTGTTTTGCTTTGATTACTTTAACTTTGTAATATATCTTGAAACCTGAGAGTCCTGGCTTTGTTGTTCTTTCTCAAGGTTGCTTTGAATATTGGGAGATAGGTGGGGGGTCTTTTGTGGTTCCATACAAATTTTAATATTGTTTGTTGTTGGTCTATGAAAGATGATGTTGGTATTTTAATAAGGATTCCATTGAATCTATAGATTCCTTCGGGTTTGAACTACTCTCTAATCATGCATTTTACTGACAAAAATTCTGCATGGCAAGTACTAGGTCAGTTTGGTTGTTTTAAACGATATGGCACTTCTGACACCAAAACTGTGTGTTTTTTCCCCTGTTATCAGTCAGTTTTTCAACTCTCTGGACACCAATTAGATGTTCTACAATTCAGTTCAATTCTGATACTGAGTACCTGGAATTAGTGCTGACCTCACAGGTTTGATCTGCCCCCTACTTAAGATGCCAGTCACAGGTCCTGGACCTTTGTTACTTCTCACTAGTTGGCTGTAAATCTAAGATTCCTCTGACCCCCTCTGTGGGTTCGGTAATTTGTTAGAAATGGTTCACAGAACTCAGGAAGACACTTTAATTACTGTTACCAGTTTATTTTAAAGACGACAGCTCAGTAACAGCCAAATGGAAAGCTTTGCTCATGGAGATGAGGGATGTGGATGGGCAAGGAGGAAGACAAGAGGCAGAACTTCCATTGCCATCTCTGGGTCCACCCTTCCAGCACCGTGAGTGCTCACCAACTGGGAAGCTTTCCAGGCCTTGTGGTGTGTGGGGGTTTTGTTTTTTTAAATTTTATTTATTTACTAGACAGAGAGAGTGAGTCAGAGAGCACAAGCAGGAGGAATGGCAGAGAGGGGGAGAAGCAGGCTCCCCGCTGAGAATGGAGTCCAACCTGGGCTGAAGGCAGATGCTTAACTGACTGAGCCACCCAGGTGCCCAGGTTTAGGGATTTTTATTGTAAGTTCACTTACGTAGGCATGGTTGATTAAATAATTGGCTGTTGATTGGTTATTGGTGATTAACTCTGTTTCCGGACCTTTGGGAGTGAAGCTGAATATTTCAGCCCTCTAATCACATCTTTTCCTTGACTGGTAAACTGACATTTTGAGGCTGTGTAAATTAGGCCCACCTGGAGTCACTTCATTAGCATGTGAATGAACAGGGCTTATTGGATGAATAAGAAAAGATGCTCCTTTCATCTACATCACTCAGGAAGGATTTTTAGAAGCTCTTGTGTCAGGAACCTGGGATAACACCAAATACATATTTCTTATTATATCACAATATCACCCTATGGACTCAATAAAGAATTGTCGAATGAATGAATTTTTGTAATTGTTGTTGCTGTCCCTTTTTTATGCATAGCTCTTTTTATTTTTAATTACCATAATACTCATTTCTAAGAGTATAAAAAATGTCTTTTGTGGTCTCTATATATTTTAATTTTTAGGCCACCTGAGTGGCTCAGTGGGTTAAGCGTCAACCTTTGGCTTGGATCGTAATTTCAGGGTCCTCTGATCAAGCCCTGCATCTGGCTCTCTGCTCACTGGGGAATCTGATTCTCCCTCTCCCTCCCTCTGTGCTCTGTCTCTCAAATAAATAAATAGAAGTCTTTATATTTTACTTTTAAGAAATTGAATATATTTGACATGTAACATTGTGCAAATCGGAGGTATACAACTTGTTAATTTGATACATTTATATATTGTAATAAAGGGGCCCCTGGGTGGCTCAGTGGGCTAAAGCTCTGCCTTCAGCTCAGGTCATGATCTCAGGGTCCTGGGATGGAGCCCTGCTATGGGCTTTCTGCTCAGCAGGGAGCCTGCCTCCCCGCCCCCTGCCTGCCTCTCTGCCTACTTGTGATCTCTGTCAAATTAAAAAATATATATATTGTAATATGATTGCCATTTCATTTTTGAACTTTCACTTAGAGAACGTCCATCTTTTGAATAAAAATGTGTTTAAGTTTTACAGAGATTGAAGGAAATTCTATAATTATACAAAATTATTATCACATCATTGGGGCTTTTGAAGATGGGGGGAGGAGCTTTTATCTTCTTTAGCCTTCATAAGGACTCCATAGAGAAAGAATATTCAGTGTGTGAGCCAGTGATATATGTACCTTAGAATAGATACAGTGTATTTTTAGCTAGTGCAGTAACAAGATGTATGAGAGGAAGAAGAGAAAGAAACAACATCATTGCACTGAAGTTTACCAAAGCCTTACTTGGAGATGGAGACAAGATTTGTTAAAGGTGATATCAGCTTCAAATTCCTCAGCAACTGAAACATCTAATGTTGGCTTTATCATTTTTTTTCCCAGGTGATCTACTGTTCTTTTGGTGGAACATCCAAAGGACTGCACTTCAATAACTTAATCGTTGGACTTGTCCTTCTTACGAGAGGCAGAGATGAAGAGAAAGCAAAATGTAAGCACTTTTATTATCTCAGAGTGATAATACTACATTGGTGTGTAGAATAATTTACGTGAAAATTCTGATGACAGTCAAAGCATTTGAGTTGATATTTCTCCAAAGGAAATACAAAAGTGACCAATAGGCGCTTGAAAAAATGCTCAACATAATCAGGTATTAGGGAAAGATACATTAAAATTAGAGTGCATATCTACCGGAATGGCTGAAACAAAAAAGACAGATTAGGATTGGTGAGGATGGAAAAGTTGCAACGCTCATACGTTGTTTGTTGGGTGTGTAAAATAGGACTGTCACTTTCAGAAAACTGTTAGATAGTACTTCAAACTGTTACACATTGAGTTATCATATGACCTGGCAATTCCACTCCTATGTATATATCCAAGAAAATTGAAAAAATGTTTTCATTAAAAAAATATACCTGAGCATTCACAGAAGCACTGTGCATAATAGTAACAAGACGGAAACAACCCTAGTGGCCATCAACTGATGCATTCACCATAAACAAAATGTATATGTCTATACGATAATACACTACTTGACAATAAGAAGGAATAAAGTACAAATTAATGCTGCAACATGGATTAACCTGAAAATACGATGTTAAAGTTACAAATGCCAGTCACAGTAGGCCACATAGTGTGTAATTTTACATGTATATGAAATGTCTGGATTAAACAAATCCATAGACACAGTTGATTAGTGACTTCCAAGGGCTGGTGGACGACAGGAAAAATGGAAAACAACTGCTAATGAAGGTGGGTTTCTTTTCAGGTTGAAAGTTTTTATTGAAAATTTCCCAGGGAAGGGGCACCTGGGTGGCTCAGTGGGTTAACCTTCTGCCTTCAGCTCAGGTCATGATCCTGGGGTCCTGGGAGTGAGTCCCAAATTGGGCTCCCTGCTCAGCAGGGAGCGTGTTTCTCCCTCTGTTTCCTAGGCTTGTGCTCTCTTCTCTCTCACTCACTCTCTCTCTCAAATAAATAAGTAAAATCTTTAAAAAAAGAAAAATAAGTTTCCCAGTGGAAGTAAAGGCAAGTGTTTCTATTTCATAGGATACACATATAACATTTTGCTCTAAGAATTCCCAGGTTTTTATCCTTGGCCACTGGATGTTGGGTCTTTCTCTCTTCCATCTTCCTTTTCTAACCTGCCTTCTGACTGCTTCCCCCAAATCTCTAAATCCCTGAATTTAGACTTTTTTTTTAAATCATTTTGCTTTTTTACAGTTTTATTGAGGTGTAATTGACTTAAAATAAAATGCAAAATATATAAAGTGTAGATTTTTATATGTTTAGACACATATATACCCATATCATCACAGTTAAGATACTGATCGTATCCTTAAAACCCAATTAGAATTTAACTGTGATCCTGGTTTTTCAAATTAGCATCCCTCTACCAACAAACAAATACTAGAGGCTCCAGGCAGCCAGTAATTAAAAATAACATTTTTAGAGGGTCACAGACATAAGCATATATTAAAATTTTTTCATTTTTTAAGAAAAGATTTTATTTATTTATTTGAGAGAGAGCAAGAGAGTGTAGAAGCAGAGGGGAGAGGGAGGAGGGGAAGCAGACTCCTCTTTGAGCAGGGAGTCCAATGCAGAGCTTGATCCCAGGACCCCAGAATCATGTCGTGAATTGAAGGCAGATGCTTAACTGACTGAGCCACCTACCCAGGTGCCCCTCTTTATTTTTATTATACTGTTGTATTAGTTTTATAGGGATGCCCTACCAAAGTGCTGCAGACTTTCATAAGTGGCTTAAAACAACAGAAACTTACTATCTTACAGTTCTGGAAACTGGAAGTCCAAATTGAAGATACTGGTAGGGCCCTGCGCCCTCTGAAACCTATAAAGAAGAATGCTTCCTTCCTGACTTTTCATGGTGTCATGTGGATGTTCCTTGGCTTATAGCTGCATCACTCCCAATTTCTGCCTGTCTTTACATGGCTTCCTTCTGACTGTGTTTTGTTTTCTCCTCTTACAGTCAGTCATGTTGGATTAGAGCCCACCGTGATGACCTCATATTAACTCGATTACATCTGCAAAGACCCTCTCCCAAATAAGGTCACATTTATGGGTACTGGGCTTTACCGTCTTTAGTGGAGAACACAGTTCAACCCAATGCAGGTGGTCAAAGCACTCGAGCAGATAATCCATCTGAGAAAATTTGCAATGGGATGCAGGAAGGCAGGCAGCGAAACCCACCATGCCTTCAGAGGAATGGAATGTCTCTTCTCTCTTCCTATCTTCTACCTTTCCAAATAAGTTCCCATTCACAAATACCTGGAGGTTGGGTTTCAACATATCTTTCTGGGAGATGCAGTTCAATCCGTAACAGCAATACTTCAAACATACATATAATATGTACATCCACCAAGCTTTATTCTTAACATTATATCATATTTGTTCCAGGTCTTATTTTTTAGGAAATAAAATATTATAGCCAAAGCATGGTGCTATCTCTCTGTATCTCTCCGTGGTTCTATCCCCATTCTTCCCTTTACAGAGGTAACCACTCTGATGAATACAGTGCTCTTTCATTCCTCATGTAGGTCTTTATATAGTTATGATGTTGTAGAAACCCTTAAACATATCTTCACCTGTTTTTCAGATTTTAAACTTTTTTAAGTAAATGGTATACGATACAGATTATTTTGCAGTTTGCTTTTTCCCTGAATATTTTTTATATTTATCCATCTTGAAATACTTACTTCCTTTATTCTAACTGCTATATAATATATCATAGTGTGTGTATATCTCAGTTTACCTATTTTCTTATTGATAGACATTTATCTTTTTTCCCTCTGAGTTTTGCTATTACTGATAATACTCCAGTGAACATTGTTGTATCTCATGCACATGTGTGAAAGTTTCTCAAGGGTGGAAGTTGAGTTGCTTAGAATCTGAATTTCTAGCATATATTCCCTTTGCTAGACTTGGCCAAGTGAATCTCCAAAGTGGTTGCAGTAATTCATATTCTTAGTAACAGTGTATAATAGTTCCTGTTTCTCCCAGTTTATTGCTAACACTTAGTATTGTCACACCTAAATGTTTTTGCAAATGTGCTGTGTTTGAAAAGATACCACATTGCTGTTTTAATTTGTATTGCTGGTTTTCATTTTCTTTCTTTCTTTCTTTTTTTTTTTTTAGGAATAAATTAAATTATATATTTATAAAGTGTTTGGCACTGGTAATCACTCAGTAATATTTACCTCTCTCTTCCTTTCCTACTTCTACCAAGGTATATCTAAGCCATGGTAAGTTTAATTTATTCTTTTTTTTTCCTAGACATTTTTAGTCTTTTTGCAAGTGAATCTGGGAGCTATGTTATACGGGAAGAAATGGAAAGAATGCTCCATGTGGTGGATGGTAAAGTCCCAGATACACTCAGGAAGTGTTTCTCAGAGGTATATTTAAAGATTTACATTTCATCTCTGCTTATTACAAAGTATTAATTCTTAGATGTTTATGTGCAACATATTATTGACATTTTTGTTTTTAATGGTTGATGTTTCAACGGTTTATGTGCTGCGCTCAGAGGTCCATGACACTTAACTAATGCTGTTATTTGTGAATCTGAAAATTCCCAATTCTGCTTTAAAGAAGTGTCTGTACTTACGGTATAATGAAACACACTCTTACATTCTGACACCAACACAACTGGTGATCTGCAGGAAGCTGAGCATTGCTCACATTGTAGTGTCATTGCTTTTCATTGTACAAATGGCCTTGAGCCATCTGTTACTCTGGGACGTGTCAAGGCTTATTTTGTCATTCATTTGACTTAATGGATTTGCATAGTGAAATATTTGGGTCTGAAAAACTTGTTATTTTTTTTTTCTGTTTTCATAAATATATTTTTATTGTAGAAAACCTAAACAATAAAAAAAAAAAGCATATCTTTAACAGAGCATATTCTTCACCCCACCTCCCCTACCCTTTTCATCGGTCTGCTAATATGGGAAAAGTCCCTAGAGATGGTAGAGTAAAAACCCTTTTAGAATTTTCTGATCCTTTCCTGCAGCACACTCAGTGCTGCGTATTTCTTATGGCTGGCTGTTTGACTCATTTGCATTTCACAGATAGGACAGCCCCTTGCTGCTCATAGTTTTATTCAGCTTAATTTAGTCACCTTCCTAACTGTGTAGGCACTGATCGTCAGTACTCGAGCCATATGCATATATGTGGTTCTAACGTCTCTTTGGACCCTCTAGCTTTAGCTTTTCACTATTCTGTCTTTGAGTTTCTTCTGTGTTGATAGCACCTGGAAATTTCCCTTTCTTGCTTTGAGCTCGCTGGTATGGTTTTTGGTCACTTTTATGGTGTTACATTTTACTCAGCATTTCTGTGTGTTTGTTACAAAAGGTTTGGTTTCCTGCATTTTATAAGGGGGATAGGTGGAGATAGGCAGGAGGTGGCTGAGTGGAGTTATTTTGTTTAGGGTAGTTGGGAAAGGCTTGTCAGATAAAGTGACATTTGAACCAAGAATTTAAAGGATGAGAGATACAACCTGCAGATATCTGGGAAAGCATTTTTCAAGAAGAGAATACAGTAAAGGCCCTGAGTGGGGAGCGTGTTTGACATGTCCAAGCAACAAGTAACCTGCCGTAGAGTAAGAGAGTAGTAGGAAATGAAGTTACAGAGGTTGGGGAAGGATGGGGTGGGATGAGGTGGGGAGATTATATGTGGCTCTGTAGGACAGTGTGAGTTCTTTGACTTTTACCCTGAGTGAGATAAAACACTGGAGGGTTTTGGGCAGAGGAATGAATACATGAGGGTTGTTTTCTTGTTTGTTTTTAAGATTATTTATTTGAGAAAGAGTGTGGAGGGGAGGGGCAGTGGGAGAGGGAGAAAGAGAATCTCAAGCTCCACTGAGTGCAGAGCCCACCCGCCTCAATCTGATGACCCCAAGATCATGACCTGAGCCAAAACCAAGAGTAGGACACCTAACTAACTGAGCCAAGGAGCCCCAACATAAGGTTTTTTGTTTGTTTGTTTGTTTGTTTTAATTTATTTGACAGAGAGAAATCACAACTAGGCAGAGAGGCAGGAGGAAGCAGGCTCCCTGTGGAGCAGAGAGACCGATGCGGGGCTCGATCCCAGGACCCTGGGATCATGACCTGAGCTGAAGGCAGAGGCCCCAACCCACTGAGCTACCCAGGCGCCCCCCAACATAAGGTTTTTAAAAACATGATCAGTTTGGCTCTTCTGTAGAGGGTAGGCTAAACAGAGACCACCTGAGGTATCTGAATAATCTAGGTAAGAGGTGGTAGTCATGTAGATCATGGTATAGTTGTGAGGTGATGAGGTTTCAGATTCTGCATTTATTTTAGAGAGAGAGTTGACAGGAATTTTTCTTGTATTGATTATGGGCTGTGGTAGAGAGAGAAGAGGAGATGACTAAGGTGTTTGGCTTGATTTATGAAGTAAATGGAACTTCCTTTAATTACTATGGCTTATATAATTAGAGGTAAAAGTTTGGGGTTTTGATATCAAGGGAGATTAAGAACATAATTAAATTTGAAAATCACTTTAGACATTAAAGTGGAGATGTCAGTTGTGCTTTTTGATATATAATTTAGCGTTCATGAGGTAGGGTTTGTTGGCTTACAGTTGAGGATGAGATCATCTTGGAGTGAATTTAAATAGAAAACAGATTGGAAGACTGAGTCCTGTACTCCAATGTTCAGAGATTAATGAGTTGAAGAAGAATCAAAACAGGAGCCTGAGGAATAACCTGTGAGGAGAACTAAGAGAATAGTGCTCTGGAAGCCAAGTGATGAAAGTGTTTTAAAAGAAAGGAGTACTTACACCAAATAAACTGAAAGGTCAAGTGAGTTGACCTTTGATCATTGAGAAGTGGTTATTAGATTTGGCAGTGTAGAAGAAGGTCACTGGTGTAGGTCCTGTGGAGTTAAAAAAATCACTGGCGTTAGGATACTAAAAGAAGTTGGCTCATAAGAGGATATTGTAAGGGGGGAAGTGGAATGTTTAAAATTGCATTTAATGGAAAGGGAACAGTTACTATAATAAAAAGATCATAAGACTGTTCTTAAGGCTGTGGTTAAGTGTTGTAAGAAGGACAAGATCTTTGGAAGAGGAAAGATCAAAGAAATGAGAGTCCCCAGTTTTGGAATACTCATGAAGAGGCTATTTAAATCACTAGATGCTTGTGATTGGTTAAAAAAAAAAAAAAAAAAAAAAAAACCAAAACAGCAAGGTAAATGTGCTAATTTTTTATCTGATTCAACTATTTGATCTATTAACCTGATGTAATTTCTGAGTAATCTGACTGATTATCATGTCCAAACCTTTGATTTTCAAGTTAACCATGTTTCAGTATAAGTATATATGATATAATACTCATATTAGAATAGATATATTTGGACCTCCCATAACACAACACCTCCCATAACACAACAACAAAAAACCCCCAAAACTATAAAGAGAAGCACTGTGGACCTAGTACCTAGATTTAAGTGACATGGAATGGGTTTCAGCTTTTTCTGTCTTGTGCTTTTATTAGCCTTGATGAAGTTATAAAGGAATCCATGTAGGAGTTGTTGTATTCTTTTCTTACTGAATATTTTCTTACCTTGTCAGTTTTTAAGGTGGAAATTCATATTTTATATTGTTCTTTAAAGATGTATCAGTTTCAGGAGCCTGTTATTTTTAATTGCCCTATGTTAAATTGGAATTTTTTTTCCCTAAACTATTGTGACAATTTATAAAAGGAAACTTCGTGTTTGCTGCCTTTTTTTAGAAGACATCCATGACTCAAAAACATAAAAAGTTGGGTTTAACAGATGGAATTTGGGTGTTACCAGGATTGCAGTGATCTGAATGGATAGATGGAGTTCTGAGATTACTTCATATTTTACTAAGTCAGCCACCAAGTGTGGTGTATAACTTAGGCTTAGAAACTTTTTACTGCCTGGGTTTAGTCATATCCCTGTCACTGTATAACTTAAATATTTCACTTTTTAATGCCTCACTTTTCTCTTGTGTGAAATAGGGATGATAGTAGTATCTCCTATAGAGGGTTACTTTGAAGATTAAATTAATATAAACATGCTTAGGGCTGCCTGGCTCGTTCATTTGGGGGGGGGGGTGACTCTTGATCTCAGGATTGTGAGTTTGAATCCCATGTTGGGTATAGACATTACTTAAAAATATTATTTAAAATTTTAGAACAGTGCTTAGGGAATTGAAAGCAGTATTGACTATATGGGAAGGTGGTAGAAGTGCCTATTTTAATTGGCAACTTCTTTCTTTCTTAGTATGTAAGGGTGCATTTTATAACAATAACATCTTAGCTTCACTGAAACCATTGATACTACTTGTTTCATTGTATCTAAGATCCCATGGATTAGAAGATGTACCTGCATGTATTACAAAGAAAGAAAAAAACCCTGCTAGTTATAACTGAAGGACACTATTGATTTTAAAACTCATCCCAATTTACACATTAACATGTATAAAAATATGTGCAAGCTTTTGGATATATACTGCTAATCCTCTTTCTAGACTAAATGTGGGAAACAGAGAAAGAATATGGGTATGATCCCTGATCTCTGCACATGCTGGCAATGTCCTCTCATGTCCCTGCAGCAGCTCTGAATGCCACCTTCTTCCATTCAGAAAAACAAGACTTTCAGTGTTGTTTTGATTTGGGTTATACTGTTAAATCTTCTGAAACTACTACGTGAAGTATATTACTGTACTTAATAGGATGCTTCCAAATAATGTAGAAATTATTTCTACCATATATCACTTTTAGGTTATGAGTTATTTGTATCCCTTAATATTCTATCAGGATTAGACCCGATAGGCTCCTGAATGTCAGTTTTCATTGTATTTCCATGTGGGTTGCTTCTCTCTTTTTTCCATAGAAACATCTGGCCCTCATTCACCCTAAGTCCTCTTGTCTCCCAGGCAAAGAAATTGATTTACATAGCTATATGATGTTCTTTCTCAGCCCAGATACTTTTTTTAATCCAGGATTTAGAAAGCAAAATATTTGACAAGAAAGCAAAGAAATAGAAATCTACTTGTTTCTTTTTGTATTCTAGTTGACTTATGAATACATGTTTTCAATGATGCCTTCTGGAAGAGGGCCCCAGGACAGTTGTTTTAAATTTGCCCTGGAAATTTAAAAGAGCATTTGAATACTACACATACTTAATTAAAAATGCTACTTATGACAGATTCAGGTGCTGAAGAAGAGGGATAAGGCAAGTAAAAAATTAGCCTTCTTAAATATAGGAAAAAATGCAGTTTATGGATTTCAGGATATACCTTAGTAAATAAAATATGGCTTATTAGTAACAATGTACTGCTTTAATGAATTGATAAAATAATTTACAATTAGCAAATAGATTTTATGGAAGTAGAAGTTCTTAAGTACAGGTATTTTTGAAAGCACTTTGATTTCCAGGTATACAATCTGTAGTGTTATTTAGATTAATCATTCCTTTGTAGATAGTAGAAAGGTAAATGTCAATGAATTGTAAATTTCAGGTTGTGCAAGTTCTAAGCAAGATACGGTAAAATTTGACTAAATCTATGGGTTTGTATTTTTTCCTTTTAGGGTGAAAAGGTAAACTATGAAAAGTTTAGAAATTGGCTTCTTCTAAACAAAGATGCTTTTACCTTCTCTCGTTGGCTACTATCTGGAGGTGTTTATGTGACCCTCACTGATGATAGTGATACTCCCACTTTCTACCAAACTCTAGCTGGAGTCACACATTGTAAGTAATGGCATTTTGTTGTTTTCTATTCACTTTTTAATACAGTTGCCTGGTTATATGACAATATGACTAGTAAGGAGAAATTTATTGTCAGTGGTTTTTTTCTTCCAAAGTGTAAATAATAAAGTACTGGAACACTTGGTACATAGCTGAAAAGGAAAACTCTTTTTCTCTACTCACCAAATACTTTTGTGCTTCATATGTGTGGGAGTTTCCCCCACACAAAGCAATTCACCAATGCTCTGTAGATACCAGTGGATGTTCTACAGTTCAGTTCAGTTCTTACATACTGTCTACCTGGGAGTGAGCACAGACCACACAGATTTAGGGCTAAGTCTATCTGCTGCCCACATCAGAGGCCAATCACAAATCTTGGTTGTTACCAGTGCTTCTGATCAACCAGCTCTAAATGAGATGATCTCCCTCCTTGGGTTGGATAATTTGGTAGAAGAGCTCATAAAACTCAGGGAAACAGTTTATGTTTACTGACAATATATATAAGAAGGATTGTGTTAAAACAATACAGATGAACAGCCAGATGAAGAGATACATAGGGCAAGTTTGGAAGGGTCCCAGGCACCGGAGCTGGGATGCGTCAGTCCTTCTGGCATGGATGTTGATGTTCATCAATCCAGAAGCTCTCCAAAACCCATACTTCTGGAATTTTTATGGAGGCCTTATCACGTATAGGTATGATCAGTTATTAACTCTATTTCCAGTCTCTAGTAGGGCTGAAAGTTCCAAGTTTCTAATTATGGCTTGGCCTTTCTGGTCACCAGCCTCGTTCCAGAAGCCCACCAAGAGTCACCACAAGCATTATAATGAAAGACTGCTATCACCCAGGAAGTTACAAGGGATTTAGGGCGACTTTGTCAGAAACCTTGTCACTCAGGAAGTTAAAAGAGTTTGGTCAAAGACCAAATATTGCTGGGAGCCGGGGGCAGAAACCAATTTCACACTATTTTATAATAGCGCTCTACTTATTGTCCATAACCAAGTGGTATTAGTTTCCTAAAGTTGTTCTAACAAATTAGCTCAGTTCTGGAAACTGAAATCAAGGTGGTAACACGTTCCTCTGAAGGCCCAGGGAAGAATCCTTCCTTGACTCTCCCAGCTTCTGGTGACCCCAAGTTTTGCTTGCGGTCATTTCACTTTACTTTCTGCCCCCATCTTCCAGTGGCCTTCTCTGTATCTCTCTGTGTCCTCACCTTTTCTTATAAGGACACTCGTTACTGGATTTAGGCCCCATTGAACCCACTACTATATAGGCCTTAAGTGTTAATTTCTACTGTTCTTTCCTGTAGGTACAGAAAAATACCTGCACTGGGCTTTTGCTAATGCTGTTTCTTAATACTGGAATCCTTTTCCCTTTCCTTCTCTCCATAAATCCTAGTCATCTTTGAAGACTTAAATCACATGCCCCTTTGTTTCCATGAAACCTTTTCTTTCCCTCCTGTGGGAAATCATCTGTCATTCCTCTGAACTATCATAACACCTTTTTTGTACCCTTCTTGGATGAGCTTACCAATTTCCACCTTTTATTATAATTATTTATAGCATTCTATTTATGTGCACATGTCATCTCTCTTTTTTTAGAGAAAGACACAGTGAGAGTGGGGGTGAGGAAGGGGCAGAGGGAGAAGGAGAGAGAGACTACTGAGCAGGTTCCATGCCCAGTGGGGAGCCTGTGTACATGTCATCTCTCTTAAATCATAGAATCTATATTATTCTTTCCTCTCTCTCCCTCTGTGCCAAGCCTTAAAAATAAGTATTTGTTGACTGAATAGAGTACCTTGGGTGTCAAGTACTGTTTTTATCTGTTGCTTTATGGAACTTAGGACTGGTTATTAATTATACAGCAGCTACTTTTCTGCCCATTTTCATTCCATTCTTACCAGAAGTTCCAACAGATTCTGGCATGAATAGGCAATGAACTTGATTTTACTACTTTTCTGTGCCCTTGTCTTTACTTTTGATAGGAAGCCTCTTTAAAAAAATTGTTTTGCATAAAAAATTAGGGACTTTTTTTTTTACACTCACAGTAAGCTCTAACTTAACGTTAATATTTAAATTGTTAGTATTATGTATATTTTGCTGAACTTTTGGTTTCATATTTGATTGTATGGTAAATTATTTTTCTGTTAATACTGGCTAAGAGTGTGAGTACTCCCCTTTAATGATTTGTGTTAAAGAAAAAATTATTCTGACACTTGTTAAAGTAATAAGGAAGACTTAAATCCAAGACTTCTACAGTAGTCTGTAGTCTCTCTAGTAGTCTAGAGAGAGATGGGTCAAAACAGGGACAGATAAGGAGCTGTAGCCAGGGAGTGAGGTGAGGTGGTCAGAGGAGATGTCAAGGGTAAGGGGAATTCTTCCTAAAGGCAAGCCAAGAACTTACACATCAAAGGTGGGGTTTGAGGAACTTGATCAGATATCAAGGGTAGGCAGACAACTTGGCAGGATTCTTTGCTAAGACTGGATCTGAAAAGACTGGATGGGGGCCAAGTTGGAGGCCTAGTAGAAAGGAGGCCTCAAAGAAGCAGGACTAAAGTGTGGTCAAGGAGAAAGTCTTTTTGTCAGTTTCTTTTCTTTCTTTTTTTTTTAAATTTATTTATTTGACAGACAGAGATCATAAGAAGGCAGAGAGGAAGGAGAAGCAGGCTCCCCGCTGAGCAGAGATTTCCCTGATGTGGGGCTTGATCCCAGGACCCTGGGATCAGGATCATGACCTGAGCCAAAGGCAGAGGCTTTAACCCACTGAGCCACCCGGGCGCCCCCTTTTTGTCAGTTTCTTGAGGTTAAATTAGGTCTGACATACTTTGCAGATGCAAATGCTGCTTATTCCTTATTTTGGAAAGCACTGTAGTATTACGGATTACAGATTTACTTAAATTCAGTCAGAATAATTTTCAAAATGTTAAAAATGTTATCCCATTATGTGGTTCCATTTTTATTTGAAAGTGATCTTTTCTATTTAGCTTTTTATCATTTGGGAAGATTTCTTAAATTTTTAATAGTGTTTGAAAGTTATAATTCCTTTGCCTTGTTAAAAATATTTATCTTGAATTATTTAAAGCAAATATTAATGTAGATGCATTGTTTTACCTGTAATAATGGCCTTCTAATTTCTAAACTGAGTGATTTCTTCTTAGGGGCATTGTATCTACTCATATCTCACTGCAGCATTTTAGCACTATTGACCATTCAGTTTTCATGAAATTCTCTTTTTTGGCTTTTGAAACATTGTAGTTTCCTCGCTTTTGTTATTGTTTGGGTTCTGTTTTTTTTTTGTGGGTTTTTTTTTTTTTTTTTTTTTTTTTAGTTTTCTTCTACCATTTAAATGTAAGTTATTTCTCATGGGTTCACCTTTGGCCCTATTTTCTTCTTAGATGATGTGCATGCTTTTGTTTCACTACAGCCATTTCCATTGCTTTGCCTATCCATCATATCTCTGTGGGTGATACTTTTTTTTTTTTTTTAAGATTTTATTTATTTGACAGACAGAGATCACAAGTAGGCAGAGAGGCAGGCAGAGAGAGGAGGGAGCAGGCTCCCCGCTGAGCAGAGAGCCTGATGCGGGGCTTGATTCCAGGGCCCTGGGATCATGACCTGAGCCAAAGGCAGAGGCTTTAACCCAGTGAGCCACTCAGGTGCCCCTGCAGGTGATTGATGAAGTTTTCTGGTCTTGCTTATCTCAAACTCTATATCATTTTAATCAGTGTCTCCTGAATATTAGTGGAAGGCAAGATTCAGCTGAGTAAACTTGAAGATCAAATTGGCTTTATTCAAATCATGAGCTCAGCAGTATCCTGTCTAGCAAATAGGAGCTCTGAGGAATTGTAAAAAAAAATGAAAGGCCTTTATAGGCAGAAGGAAGCGGGAGTAGGGATAGGAGGATGGAGTTTCTAAAACAGAGTGGATTGTTAGATTGTTTCAGGCAAGGTCATCTTCTTTGGGGGGAATGGCAGGGGTCTGTCAGGCAGAATACTTTATTGGTGCTGATCAGGTAATTCCAGATTGACTGGTTAAAGGTCAAATTTCTGGGAGAGGCTGGAACTACAGTTAGATTAGATATTAAATCTTTGTTTGCTGCGCGAGGCTCAGCACAGGTGACTCCATTTGGGGCCTACTGGTTTTTTTGTTTTGTTTTGTTTTGTTTTTCTTATTCTTTTTCTTTTCATTTCTTACTCTTACTCTTACCAGAGCTCAGATCAAGACAGACACTTAACCAGTTAAACCACCGGGTGCCCCTGTTGTTCCTTTTTAAAACGACGTATATTCTAACATCTTAATCTCATATGTAAAATCAGATTCACGTTTCCTTCTTTCAACCCACCTAAAGGTTTGGAAAGCAAACAATGTGTTCTTCCTCCTGTCTCTTCTGTCGTGGTTAATAGTATTTGTAATTCCAGTCATCCAATTTGAGATTAATTTTGACTTTTCCTTGTCAGGCTTCACATTAGATCCTATCAGTCTTAGCCATATTTCTTACATCTTTCTTTCCTGTTGCCATCATTGCAATATTTGTCCTTATTTATCTGACTATATGTTAATGCTAGGAAAGAATAAAGGACAAATTTGTTGTGTTTGTTGTTGTTTAGTTTACATTAAAAAATATAAACTCTCCCTGCTCCAGAATCTTTGAGGAGTCTTAATGTTCTATAGAACAAAGTGTAGACTTCTTAGTGTGGCTCTAAAGTCTCTTAGTTTCCTATTCTTAATTATCCGTATTCATTTTTTCCTTACATATGTTCTGTGCTTCATCCCCAGAGCACTGCTCAGTCTTCCATAACTATACCCCCATGAGCTTTTACAGCTACCCTATACATCACTCCTAATATTCCTTCAATTAAGATTGTATTTTATCTTTCAGCCCTTGACAATTGAAATACATTGTCCTCAAAGCCCAGTTCGTATGCTTTCTTTTTCTTCATGCTTTCTCCATTTTCTTCAGTTTGAATTAATTACTTTCCATTTGCATTCTTGCACATTTTACATTTAATTAAAGCAATTAAGATGCTTTTTGCCTTACCTTAGAGACATTTGAAAATGGCTTTGATCCCCCCCCAATTCATCTTTGAGTTCATAGTACAATGGACTAAATGCATGTTATTGGACTGGCCAGTATTGAAAAATTTTCAGTCACTAACAGTCTCCTTTCTAAGTGTGATTTACATGTTTGATTTCCCCAGAAGTGAGCGGGGGTATATGCTATTTTAGGATTATAGCACTAAACCTATGCCAAGGAGAAAGGCCAGCATCATGTTTGAATAAGGTTCAGCAGTTTCAGGCGCCTGGGTGGCTCAGTCGATTGACTGCCTTTGTGGCTCACATCATGATCCTGAGTCCTGGTGATCCTAGGGTCCTGGGATGGAGCCCCATGTAGGGCTCCCTGTTCAACAGGGAGTCTGCTTTTCCCTGCCCCCCCCCTTGTTCTTTCTCTTGCTCTCTCGCTCTCTCTCAAATAAACGGGTTTTTTTTTTAAAAAAGGTTCAAAAGTCTCATAGTATTTGAACATTCATATAAAGACATGCCATATTTGGGGGGGGAATGAATTATAATATTTATAAATATAACTGCTGAAGGGTACGAAGTTGGTTCTAAGATCTTCCTTCTGAAACTCTTCGATAAATGATGTGAGATACAAAATTGATTAGCATTAAGGCACATGGAGGATCAGCTTACTATAAATAGGAGGGAATTATTATCTGAACCAATTATTTTATCTGCCCCTGTAGTGTGCCCATTGATTTCCCTGGTGGCCATAGAAATAAGTAGTGTATGGTAAAAGCCTGGAGAAATGGTATGCTTTAAATTTTTTCAGTTATTTATAACATTTTAAATTGCTGGCATCTTAGTTGAATTTTGTCATATTCTTGTGTCTTATAAGAGGAATACATCAAAATAAAAACATTAATCAAATATAAAGCTACTATGGTATATTGGTAGTTACCAGTCTTTATTGAGCTTTAGAATTATTTGGAGAAGGTATTAAAAGTGCAGGTTCCTGGTTCTGTGGTAATAATTGTTATTCAGTGGGCCTTAGGACTATGTACTTGAATAGACATCTAAAGTAATTCTCATGTAGGTGGACCATGAACTACATTTTGAGAAATACTGATAGGATGTTTAGGAGTTCTTCAGACTCTGAGTCAGACACTGGCCCTATCACTTATGTAAGTGTGGGAAATTTATTTAATCTCCCTGAACTTCTTTTTCCTCCTCTGGAAAGAAGGGAAAATGGTACAGTTAAGTTCATGGCATGTAGGGGAGGAAAGCTTCTTTCCTCTACCCATCTTGGGTTCATTGGCAGGGGCCCTTTAAATTAGACTGACAAAAGGTGGGTAATAAGCAAAAAACATAAGTTTATTAACATAGCTTATGCATGGGAGTATTCATTGTGAAGAACTGAAACAGGTGGTTAGAATTTGAATTTATATTGCATCTTGGCAAAGACCAGTAATTTTGTAGAGACCCTTCTCTACAAAGGGAAAAGGACTTTGACTTTGAGCTTCTAGAGGTGGCAAATTATAGGAAGGCAAATTTTTGGAGAAACGAATAGTAGGTAGGGCTGCTTAGTAAGATCTGTTATGTAGATTCATTTATCTAGTGCAATCTCCATGTTGGTAAGGATCTAGACTAGTCTCTGGTGATTACTTCTGTCCTTTCTGATAAAGGGGCAGGGAGGACGCTTTTACAAATTAAGTAAATGGGGGGGGCGGGGTAGTTTGCAGAGAGCTTTTCTCTTACCTGTTTCTTCTCAGTTACTTTCAACTCAATAGAATCCTTATGCCAAAGTGACATATTGGGGGTGGCATGTTGTTCTACCCTTTAGGCGGACATGACATACTTATTTTAAAGGACTCAGCTCGGTGCCTGTTCTGGAATTGGTGCTTTACGATGACTATGCATCCTCTTGTATCACTGAACACTTCACTTGCAAATGTCAGTGAGCTTCACCCCATTATCTCCAGGGAGTAATTGTTTTAGAAGCCAGTAATTTTATAATAGAGGGTTGTAGATCGGTATTAAAATGAACTCATCCACATCTGTGGGAAGAAAATCTTTTTCTTCTAAGTTTTTTTTTATTTTACAATTCATAGAAACAAAGAACCAACATAAACCAGTGGAACAGACAACTCAGTGGGTATGGGCTTCACCAGATAGCTACTTTCTTCATGCGGCTTACTATGAAGTCTTTTTTTTCTTTTTCTTTTTTTTTTTTTTTTAATTTAAAGATTTATTTATTTCTTTGACAGACAGAGATCACAAGTAGGCAGAGAGGCAGGCAGAGAGAGAGAGAGAGGGAAGCAGGCTCCCCACGGAGCCGAGAGCGAGCCTGATGTGAGACTCTATCCCAGGACTCTGGGATGGTGACCTGAGCCAAAGGTAGAGGCTTTAACCCACTGAGCCACCTAGGCACCCCTTACTGTGAAGTCATTATCACAAAGTCAGAATTACTGCTAAATTTCATTTATACATTCTGACATGGGTAGATTTACATTCTGATAGCTATGGTTCATCATAGTATCTATAAATTCTCATTTTCTGGGTAAGCAACTCGCAATTGAATTCTTTGCCAGCTCTCCTACTTGAAGAATATTTGGCACATTAAACTTTTCAAATAATGTATCCTGAATGTGGAAACTTGTGATAAAAAGTAGAGTGTTATTAACTGATTTGTAAGTAGACAGAAAATATTTATTTTAAAGCATCAGTGATTCCTTTTAAATATGTGTAATGAGCCAAGGTATCTAGGAAACAAAAAGGAATTAAAAATTTTCACTTGTAAATAACATTTATATTAGAGTGTAGATGCCTTTAATTACTTTTGCACATACAATTATAAAGTAAAATTTGAAGTCACAGTAAATTGAACACACTTCCATATTTAATCAAATGCTGTTCTCTTTTATGCAAATCACAAAGGAAACTGGGGAGCTATTTGTATTCAATACAGAGTTAGAGTTAGAATACAGTTAAAACTGATCTGATTTATACAAGATTTTAGATTTTGTCATGGCAAGTACATTTTTCAGAACTGCAAATTCCAAATTATTGTTACCTTTTTTTTAATTTAAGAAAGTGAATTGGAACTTTAGCACAAAGTTAAATTTTTAATATTTGAGTAGATCTTAATAAAATTTTTATTAGGGCTGTTACATTTTTCTATCATGATTTGCTATTTAAATACCTATGATGAGATCTGAAGAAGATTAAGATGGTAGAGTAGAAAGATTGTGGGCTTACCTCCTCTCATAGACACACCAAAACTGCAACTACATATAGGACTACTCTTTCTCAGATTGACCTGAAGACTAGCAGAACAGCTAATCCACAACTAAAGATATAAAGAAAAAGCCACTTGAGATAGGTAGGAGGGGGCACAGAGATATGATACAGTCAGGAATGACACCCCCAGTGTGGTAACCCTTAAGCAGAAGGGATATCACAAATGTGGAAGTCCTCCCTGGGGAGCAAGGGATTTCAAGCCCCACATTGGACATCCCCACCCTGGGAACCTGCACTGGGAAGATGAGCTCCCAAAAGGCCTCAGCATAGCTTAACTCCAGAAGAGCTGTTGAAACCCGAAATTCTACCCTTAAAAGTAGTCTGTGCACAGATGCACTCACTCCAAGAGGCAGGAGTTTGAAAATTTCCTGGGTCATATATGAAGATTTATTTGCCTTTTTTAGTGCATGTGCTAAAGGGGCAGGGCTTTGTAGGAACTTTATCTTGAAACAGAAATGCAGGTAGGTGCCATTTTTCTTATTCTCCTACCTAGCTGGCCTGGTGCTGGTAGGTACCATTTCTGACATTCTTCATCTGCTTTGTTAGTACCACTCACCATGCCCCAACATTCCTGCACCCCTAAATTGTTTCCCCCCTCAAGCAGGTGACTTTCTCAAACAGCTTCTCAGCTTATCTCACATACCCCCCTCAAATGGCTCCTACCTCACAGCACCATTGGGTGTCCTCCACCAAGACGACCTGCCATTCTGCATGCAATGTGTGGGTATGGTCTGGACCAGCAACCCCAAACTGACTTCCAGTCCAGAGAGTCAGCCCAACGCATTAGTGTGCTGGTAGCAGCTGCATCTGGTCATTTCAGCCAGTCATGCTAGGGACACTCCTACTTAACAGTGTACTTGCAGCCATCACAGCCCAGTCACAATAGAAAGGCACACACAACCCACAGAGGGGATACCCCTGGAGGGGATACCAGGAGATACCTGGTTTTGATGACCAGGGGGATTGTGCTTCTGGGCCCCACAGGATATGTTGTACATAAGGCCACTCCTCCAAAACTAGGAGATGTGGCTTATCTCATACATGGAAATAAACACAGGTAGAATGAGGAGACATAGGACTATGTTCCAAATGAAAAAAACAAGATGAAACCTCAGAAAAAGAACTAATGAAAAAGAAATAATCTACCTGATAAAGACAAAAATAAAGATGCTCACCGAACTGAGGTGAAGAATGGATAAACACAGTGAAAACATCAACAAAGAGCTAGAAGATATAAAAAAGGACCACTCAGAGGTGAGGAATATAATAACCAAAATGAAAAATACACTAAAGGGAATCAGTGGCAGATTAATAATGCAGAAAAATGGATCAGAATCTGGAAGAGAGAGTGGTTGATACCACCCAAGCTGAACGGCAAAAAGGAAAAAGAATTATTAAAAATGAGCATGGTTTAAGGGACTTCTGGGACAACATCAGGCATATTAATATTTTCATTATGGGGGGTCTGAAAAAGAGAAGGGAGAGAGAAATATGAGAAATATTTTTGAAGAAATAAAAGCGGAAAGCTTAACTTAAATCTTGGGAAGGAAATAGAACATTCAGGTCCAGGAATCAGAGTGCCAAACAAGATAAACCCAAAGAGATCCACAGGAAGAAAGACAGTAATTAACATGTCAAAAATTAGGGGCACCTGGATGGCACAGGTAAGCATTTCACTCTTGGTTTTGGCTCAAGTCATGATTTCAAGGTCATGAGACTAATCCCTGTGGTAAGCTCTGTGCTCAGTGGGGGGCGGGGGGGGTCTGCTTTTCTCCCTCTGCCCCCTGCCTAAATGTCAAAAATTAAAGATCAGAGAGAAACTTAAAAGCAGTAAGAGCAAATACGAGAGAACCCCCATGAGACCATGAGCTGATTTTTCAGCAGAAACTTGGCAGGCCAGGCAGGGTGCCTGGGTGGCTCAGTTGTTGGGTGTCTGCCTTCTGCTCGGGTCATGATCCTGGGGTCCTGGGATCGAGCCCTGCCTGGGGCTCCCTGCCCTGCAGGAGGTCTATTTCTCCCTCTCCCACTCCCCCTGCTTGTGTTCCCCTCTCCTGCTGTCTCTCTCTCTCTCTCTCTCTGTCAAATAAATAAAATCTTTAAAAAAAAAAAAAGAAAGAAAGAAAGAAAGAGAGAGAGAAAGAGAGAAAGAAAGAAAGAAAGAAAGAAAGAGCCGGCCAAAAGGGAGAAGCATGATATGTTCAGTGTGTTATAAGGGAAAAAAATCTATAACTAAGAATACTCTACCCAGCAAGGTTATCACTCAGAATAAAAGGACAGATTGTTTCCCAGATTTCCCAAACAAAAGTTAAGGGGAATTATCACCATTAAACTGGCCTTAAAGGGACTTCTTTAAGTGGGAAAGAACAGGCCATGACTAGAAGTAAGAAAATTATGAAAGAAAAACATCTGGTAAAAGCAAAAATATAGTAAAAGTAGTACAATCACTTGTAATGCTAGTATGAAAGTGAAAAGACAAAGTAGTAAATAAAGTCTCCTATTTCTACAATAATTAGTTAAGGGATACTCAGAATAAAAAATAAAATATGACATCAAAAACATAAATGTGGGGACAGATGGTAAAAATGTCGTGTGTTTAGAATACATTTGAACAGGGCGCCTGGGTGGCTCAGTGGGTTAAGCCGCTGCCTTCGGCTCAGGTCATGATCTCAGGGTCCTGGGATTGAGTCCCGCATTGGGCTCTCTGCTCAGCAGGGAGCCTGCTTCCCTTCCTCTCTCTCTATCTGCCTCTCCGTCTACTTGTGATTTCTCTCTGTCAAATAAATAAATAAAATCTTAAAAAAAAAAAAAGAATACATTTGAACATACATGACTACAAACTTAAAATAGATTACTGTATACATATTTGGATGTTACATATATGAATCTCATGGTAATCACAAACCAAAAACCTGTAATAGATACAGAGAAAATAAAGAGAAGGGAGTCCAGACATCATACTTAAAGAAGGTCCTCCAGTTTTCAGAGTATAAGTCTCCTCTCTGCTCGATTAAATTTAATCCCTAGATATTTCATTCTTTTTAATGGTCGTATATAAATCGGACTGTTTTCTTAATTTCTCTTCCTGATAATTCATTATTAGTACAGATTGAGCACTTACTGGAGGAGGTACTATGTGTACTCTGTGTATATTATCTTGTTTAATCCTCGTGCTCTCTCTGAGGTTTATTTTATCCATATTCTAAAGATGAGGAAGCGAAGGCTATGTGAAGTTAAAGACCCTCTCTCAGGATCAGATGGCTAATCGGTGCCAAACTGGGATGAAGACAGTTTATTGACATGCACTCTTGTTATTCTCCAATCTTTTATGAGTAGCTTGTAATTATAGATAAAAGGAGTTGGTCATGTGGTTATTGTGGTTGTGGTGCTCCATCTCCTTCAGACTCACTTCAGGCAGTCTTTGCAGATTCACTTTTCCAATTTCCGTCCCCCCCCCCCTTGAGATACTTGCAATGATTATTTTTTATATCTCTTCAATAATTAATTTCATTTGATCCAGGCAAGATCCTTGAATGATTGTATATTTACCAATAGTGAAATGGGCAGTAGAAGAACTAGGATTTTAAGAACTGTGTTTTAAAAATGAGATATTTTCTTTAATGTTGATTATATTTTCATATAATTTAGCTATATTTTTGGCAGAAAATGTGTGTTCTTGATTTCCTTTTCTCTTTCTTTCTTCCTTTCCTTTCTCCCCACCCTTCCCCTTTCCTTGCCCTTTCTTCCTCTTCCCTCCCCTCCCCTCCCCTTCCCTTCTTCTTCTTCTTCTTCTTTTGTTGTTGTTGTTGTTGTTGTTGTTGTTTTTTACTTATTTTAAGTAGGCTCCCAGCCCAGCTGTGGAGCCCAGCATGGGACTTGAACTCCCATTCCTGATATCAAGACCTGAGCTGAGATCAAGAGTCAGACACGTAGCTGACTGAGCCACCCAGGTGTCCCTGTGCTTATTCTTTCTTGTAAAATATCTCTCTAAATAAACCAAGAATGAGTTTTTGGGATTTCCTTAAAATGTAACATAAGAATGAATAAGCCTATTAAGTCTAATTTCTTTTTAGTAGTAGAATCTGGATTTTGAGGTAATTAATGTAGTATTTTGGGCTAATTTTAGGGCGATGGAATTCATTTTGATCATTTTTCTTTTCGTATCAAACTTAAATTTATACTGTCTCTATTTTAGCATTATTATTATATTCCCTTGCCACATTTTAGTTGGTACTGTTAGCACCTTCTTTCGATAAGCAAAAAAGTACTTCAGTGATTCCTTGACCATAAACCCCTAGTAAATCTGCTTGTCCCTTCTTCATTATCCTCTTATCTGGTTGTACAGGACGTAAGGATTACAGCCCTTATAGCTGTTTTAAGTAGATCTCAGAAGGTCATTGCGTTTGTGAACAGGTTGCTTCCTCAACAGTGTTAAAGAACTGTGTTACTGTTTGAAAATACTTGAATATTTTGCCTGGTTTTTTTTTTGTTGTTGTTGTTCTGTTTTAAATGAGAATCCAGCTCTGGCCTTAAAGACCTATTTCTGCAGCTGCAGCCTCTGGTAAGGTGAGACTTCATTAGGATGGCCCAAAATGTAGGCCAGGAATTGTTTAGAATGCTGGGAGTATGGTGTGCTGCTGTTGTGAACCAGAAAAAATTATACCTGTAGGTGGGTGATAAATTCAATCCTATTTAACTAGTAAAGTGTAAGTTTGGGATTGACCTAGGAATTCCAAGTAGAGTAATTACTGCAGTCATAACCTTTAACTTCTTTAAGTGAAAATAAAGTTAGTTCCCTTCCTTCTTCCCAGGAATTCAGCTGCCAATTCATGTAAAATGTTTGGGTAATACTAATACACATAATTTACTTTAGCTTGCTTTTGGCAAGTATTCGGTAATGACTTGCATGCAGTCTGTAACCAGAATGTGAACAGATCACATAAGCTTGAAAGGGAACTGTAAAGCATAGTTTTAATTGACCATGACAGTCTGATCCTGATCATTTTTTTTCTTTTAAATATCTTCTATATGTCTTTCCACATTTCTCCTTAAGCAAAGAAATTGTGTTTTTAAAGGCAGTTAATGTAATTTTCTAATTTAGTGTATTGTGTAGACACCAGTTAATCAGAAGTTCTTATTGAACATATGCTCAGTACCAAGAATTACAGAATAAGAACAGTTTCTGTCAAGGCTGCTGTCTTTCTTGTTTTGTTTCAGGGTCAGATTTTTTATGTGTAGATCTATTACTTGGAAGAAAGTTTAGAATTTGAGAAAGCTGTTTCTCTGCAGAAACAGAAGAGGGTTCTCTTTTATATATTATAAATAGAGTGAACAGATATCTAACTTTGGAAAAGGAAACAGTAGTCCTGTCTTAATTTATCAGACTCCTGTGATTTCTCTCCTTATGGTTAAATTTTTATTTTTTTGAAGTTTTATTTGTTTATTGAGAGAGGAAGAAAGAGAGAGAGTGTCCACATGAGAGTGGAGGAGGGTCAGAGGGAGAAGCAGATTCCCCACTGAGAGGAGTTAAATTTTTAAATATTCCATTTTATTAAATTCAGTTGTCTAGGTATTTGAAGTTGAAAAAATCTGTTTTAAAAAATCGAAAGTTACATGCTCATTAGAAGTTCTGCATATTTAAAAATTTATTTCCTGTTTCAAAATGATTGGATCCTTTCAAAGATTGATTCATCAGAAGGTTACAATGTAGTATATTCAGTATTTAATTAAGAAGAAATGTGTACTCTTGTATGAAAATTTTATCTTTTTTGTATCTCAGTCTTGATGATTTTGATGTAAATTTTTTAAAAATTTAGCCCATTGATGATTTGACTCTGTGAACAATGATTTTCTATATTTTGAGAAATCCTATAGTAGTATAGATGATACAATGAAAGTATTGGAAATAATCTTCCCATACAACCTAGGTGACATTTAGTTTAAATACATGTACATTCAGGAGTGCCTGAACTGGGTGGTTCAGTCAGTTAAGTGTCAGACTCTTGATTTTGGCTCAGATCGTGATCTCAGGGTTGTAGGCTCGAGCCCCCGAGCTCAGCAAGGAGTCTGCTTGGGACTCTCTCTCTTCTTCTCCCTTTTTTCCTCCCCATGCTCATGTCTAGCTCTGTCTTATGCATGCACATGCTCTTTCTCTCTCTTTCTCTCTCTAAAACAAATAAATCCTTAAGTAAATAAATACATGTATATTCAAATATATATAGTTATATGAGAACATACAATTATATGTTTTTTCTTTTTCCTTTTTTTGGTTACCTATATTTTAAATAATTTTTCATGTAACAAAATATATCACTAGTCTAGTGAAAGCAAGTAATATAAATTTAAAAATTTTGGCGCTTAGGTATCTAAGTCAGTTAAGCGTGACTTCAGCTAAGATGATCTCTCATTCCTAGGACCAAGCATCTGGTCCCTGCTCAGTGGGAAATCTACTTCTCCCTCTCTCCCTGCCCCACCTCCTGCTTGTGCTTGCTTTCTCTCTCATGTAAATATATATTTTTTTAATTTAAAAATTAAATTAGGGGCGCCTGGGTGGTTCAGTGGGTTAAGCCTCTGCCTTCGGCTCAGGTCATGATTTCAGGGTTCTGGGATCGAGTTCTGCATCGGGCTCTCTGCTCAGCAGGGAGCCTGCTTTCTCCTCTCTCTCTCTCTGCTTGCCTCTGCCCACTTGTGATCTCTCTCTGTCAAATAAATAAATAAATAAAATCTTTAAAGATTATATTAGTATTATTAGTATTTTTAGTTTTAACTTTTGAAAACATGTTATAACTTTGTCATTCAGTTGTAACTCAGTTACAACTCAGTTGTTCATAGTTACTTTTAATAATTAATCAGTAATTAGTTCTTTTTAAATGCCAAAATACAGGATAACTTCATTGTCATTCTGAGAATCTCTTTTCCTAGATTTTGTAGATGATTAAGAAGACTATTCTAGGGATAGCCAAGTTACGAAATTTCCAAGAGAGCATTCTTCTTTGTAAAATGGGGACAAGTTAGAATCAGTGTACTTCACCCCAGGTACATACTGTTAAGGCCTTTTTTTGTTTTAACCTATGGCAGGTATAGTCATTTCCATGTACCTGTTCTGCTTCAGAGTTAATTAGAACACGGTCTTTCTCAAAATCTCAGTTCTTCTGTCTGATGATGTGTAATAATGTGCACAACTTTCTCTATTCCTAGTGCAGATTTATTTTTATTTTTATATTTTACTTTCTTTTTTTTCTTTTTTTTTTTTTTTTTTTAGATTTGATTTATTTATTTGACAGACAGAGATCACAGGTAGGCAGAGAGAGGAGGAAGCAGGCTCCAGGCTGAGCAGAGAACCCGACTTGAGGCTCGATCCCAGGACCCTGGGACCATGACCTGAGCTGAAGGCAGAGGCTTTAATCCACTGAGCCACACAGGCGCCCCTATATTTTACTTTCAAAAGAATTTCACTCTTAGATCTTTAAAGTAAAAACCTCTTTTAGGTTTCAGGTATAGAGAACATCAGGGCAGAATATGGAGTATGAAGGGAAAATAGAGAGATGTTAGCTTTAAGTCTTGGAAGCCCCATGAAAATAAGCAAAAGGAATATTTTTCTTAAAATTTTGTGAAAGTTGGTAGAATATATGTTTTCCTTCACCTTCTTATAACTATAATATTAACACAAATACAGTACAGGTATGCATGTTGATTTGGCTGTCTCTTAATTATCTTGTTGATGAATGAAAAAGTTTTCCCCCTAAATTTGTGCTAAAACTATAAAAGAATAGAGGACGAGTCCTTTGAAAGCAGTGGAAATTTAGAGAACATTGTTCTTGTCTTCCTAGTTAACTTGTAAGTTATTGGAGGCCAAGGTTCCCTACTGATACCAATCTTCATTTTTTATCATAATTAACACTATTCTGAATATATATATTCTGGATTCAACAAATAATTCTTGTTCATCAAAAAAATATTCTGTGAGTGTTCAAAATGTACCAGGTTTTATTCTGAGTGCTTAGAATATCGCAGTGAACAAAACAGACCATAGACCTTACCTCAAGGAAGATATGTTCCAGTTGGGGGAGGCAACCAACAAACAAAACAAGTAATTTATGCCAGATATTGATAAATATTGGGACCAAAGTAAAGCAGGGAAAAGGCATGGAGGAGTATCTTCAGGTTGGGTGCAGTTCAGATGGTATGGGAAGTGACATTTGAATAAAGAGCTGAAGGAGCTGTTGGAGTAGCCATGCAAGTATCTTCAGGAAGAATGTTCAAAAGTTTTGAAGCAGAGAAGTAGCATGATTGTGTTTAAATTTTTCTTCTGAACTGATTTATTTTATTTTTAAATTATTAAAAAAAAATTTTTATTTATTCATTTGAAAGGGAGAGACAGAGAGAGGATGAGTAGGGGAGGCAGAGGCAGAGGGAGAAACACACTCTCCACTGAGCGGGGAACCCAACATGGGGCTCGATCCCAGGACCCTGAGATCATGAGCCGAAGACAGACACTTAACCATCTGAGCCACTAAGGCTCCCCTGATTTTTTTTGATTATTAGTGAAATTAAATCCCTCCCCATTATTATGAATTGTCCATCTGTGCTTGTTAATCGATTGTCTAGTGTTTCTTAATTGCATGTATTGATGATTTTAAATCTTTTATTAAACATCTAACTGGTCATCTCACTTCTGTTCTTGCCACCCACCCACCAGGCTATTCTCACTTGGTAGTGAAGAATAGTAATCCTCTAAGTCACATCATGTCACTGCTCCGTGTCAGGCCCTCTAGTGGTTCACAGTTTAAAACCAAAGTCCTCACAGTGACCTACATAACCTGACCCCCATTTTTCCTTAGACTGTATCTTCTGCTGCTGCCTCCCTCACTAATTCCACTTCAGTCACTTTGATCTTCTTTCTTTTCCTTGAGCATGCTAAGCATGCTTTTGTCTAGAGGCCTCTCTCCTTGTTCTCTCTGTGTAAAATGTTTTTTTCTCCACCATTTGCCCCCTTGGCCTCCTTCAGATCTGTACTCCTGTCACCCTCACAGTGTGGTCTTACATAACCACCCTGTTCAAGCCCATGTATGCCTCTGTCAAGGCCCTACTTGGGGCCATGGTATGCTTCATTTATTCAGACCTTTAATATTATTATATAAAATTTTCTTCATAAAAATCTCATATCTTAAAGTTTACTTTTAGATATTCATTTCTTATAGGGAATTGCTATTCTTGTGTATTTTTCTCTTTAATGTTTTCTTACATGTTATTAATGTTATCTAGAAAAGCACTGATTTTTGTTTATGTATTTTGTATCTCTACAGATTAATTTTAATTTGTAAAAAAGAAAAAAACAAAAACAAAAAACCTGAGTTTTTTCATATGCATTCTGCTCATATGCAAAGAATAACCTTGCTTCTTCTTTTCTAATTTTATACTTCATGTTTATGTCTTACTGCATTGGTGAGAATTTTCAAATTCATGTTAAGTAATAAATGAAGGGTTCTGCATTAGGTTAGGAAGTGGAAAGATATGAAAGATCTTCACTCCCACTGTAATAACATGAAATCACCACATAAACTAAATCATACTCTCCTTTAAAGCCATATCATGCAAAGAAATCTTAGAAGGGAAAGAAGGAAAGGTGGAGAGGAGGAAAGGAGGGGTGAAGAAAGGAAGAAAGACTGAACTCCAGAGGGACAAAGCCCTTCCTAAGTGATCAAGGGGATGTAGGGTGCTTTCATATCTCGGGCCTAGAGCCTGAGATTGGAAGTGAGGCTGGCAGAGGAATGAGCCTGCTTGAGGACAAGCTTTATGGGAACAAGGAGAAACCAGCCAAACTTTGAGAAACCTGTTTCAGATTTGAGTCTGAAAGGACCCTGAATACAAAGATAATTGTTTCTACCCAGTTCTCTCCTGTGGAAGTCTTGCTGAGACTGGGGGCAAGTTGAAAAGTGAAAAGAGATCTCTTGATTTGTAGTTTCATGGCCTAACAATTTTGAAATCTCAGACTGTTGAAGGGTTGCAGTCTCAAGGCTGTGGTGGTCCCCAGGTACTTACATTTTGTAAAATCTCCTAGTTTTGAAGTTCTTGCAGTTTTAAGGTCTAACACAGGCATTGGCAAAATGTTTTTTTTTAAGACAGGTAGTAAATATTTCAGACTTGTGGACCATATGTCTGTTTATCACAATTACTCAGTTTTGCCTTTGTAACACATTAGCAGCCATAAACTGTATGTAAATAAATGGCATGGTTGTGTTTTAATAAAATATTATTTATATAAACATGCATGCAGCCTTTAGGCTGGAGTTTATGGACCCCTAATTTCAACAACTAGCAGTTTCTGGGTTTTCCTGAATAGAAATCTGAACTCAGTTTTCAAAGCATGAACTAGGAGCTAACAGTATAACCAAAGCTGCATTCAAGCTCCTACCCCAAATCTGGGATGATCTGTGATATCAGCCCCATGGAAACTAGGGACTGGGCATTTCCTGTTTTCATCATTCAGTCTGAAAAACACCCTTTAATAGTCCTTTTGGTGCAGTTCTGCTATTGATGAATTCTCTCAGCTTTGGTTTATCCAAGAAATTCTTCATTTTGTTTTTTTGGGGGGAAGGATATTTTCATAGGATATAGAATATGAGATTAACAGTACTTCCCCCCCCCCCAGCACTTTTTTCCTCCATTGTCTTCTAGCCCCCTTGTTTCTGAAGGGAAATCATTGCTTATCTTACTTAGTTCCCTTGTTTGTAATGTGTTTTGCTCCCGTGTGTTGCTGCTTTAACATTTTCTATTAGCAATTTGATTGTGACTTGCCTTGGTTTGGTTTTCTTTGAATTTTTCTTGCACAAAGTTTATTGAACTTTGGGATTTGGGGAATTATAGTTTTCATTAAATTTGAGGATCTTTCAGCTATTATTATTTCAGATATTTTCTGCTGTTCCTTCATGGGATCTCATGTGTGTTGTGCTGTTAGAGTTTATCTTATAGTTCACTAAGATTCTAATAACTTTTCACCTGTTTTCTCTCCTTATGCTTCCATTTGGGTAGCATTTCTGTTGCTTGGTGTTCAGATTCACATATCTTTCCTCTGTAGGTTTTAATCTGCTATTAAATTTTCCAGTGAATTTCTTTATTTCAGATATTGTATTGGGAGGCCTGGGTGGCTCAGTGGGTTAAGCTGCTGCCTTCGGCTCGGGTCATGATCCCAGGTTCCTGGGACAGAGTCCCTCATCGGGCTCCTTGCTTGGCAGGGAGCCTATTTCTCTCTCTGCCTCTGCCTGCCTCTCTGCTTTCTTGTGCACTAGCTCGGGCGCTCTCTCTCTCTCTCTCTGACAAATAAATAAATAAATAAAATCTTAAAACAAATATTGTATTCTATATCTCTAGTAGTTTCGGTTGGTACTTTTTTATAGAATACATGTTTTAAGGGCTTGTTTGCTAATTCCATCATCTGTTATTTCTTTAGCTTTTTGTATTGACTGACTTTTATCTTGGTTTTGAATCACTTTTTCCTGCTTGTTTCATATTTTTGTGGATGCTAAACATTGTGAATGTTAAGGTTAAGGGGATTCTCCCTTTCAAAGGAGTTTGTTTTCTTCTCACAGGTATTTAAAGTACTTTTGGATCAGCTTGACATTTTGAAGGATTTTTTAAGAGCTTTGTTGGGGCGGGTCTGGAGTAGCCTTTATTCTGGAGTTAGTTTTTCCCCTTCTTGTTAAGTGTGACCCTCTGAATCTGAATACTCTCAGTGTTCAGGAAGGTGTCTCTACCTTGGCTGGTCAAAACTTAGGCATATTCAAGTCCAGCCTCAATGAATTTCACTGTGTGCATACACAAGCTTACTATTCTGCTATTCTCCCAAAACTCAACAAGAGTCCTGTGCAGATTGCTGGAGCTCTTTCTTTGTATTAACTCTTTCTTTTCTAGTACTCTGCCCTGCAAATTTCAGCTATCTTAACCTCCCAGAACTATAGCTTCTCTGTTTACCTTAGTGAAAATTTCACTGCTTAGATTCCTCATACCTTACCAACATCTGGAAAGTGACTGTAGGCAAAAAACCATGGCAGTGGAAGGCCTCTCACCTGCTTGCTTTCTAAATTTTACTTTAGTTCCTTGGTGGGGGAAAGCATACATAAATGCAACAATGGCTGGAGCTTACCTGTAATTTTTTATTGTATCTTCTGTTGAATGAGGAGAGAAAGATATTCACATTTTCATGATGCCCCATTACTTATCACATTGTAAATCATTTTCTACCTCATCTGTTGTTTATTGACTTTTATTATTTATAAAGTCCTTTTCATACTCTTTTTCATTAATAAATATTGACTGTGTAGATACTTATCCATATCAACAGGATGAGTCAGACATGGGTCCTGCTATTAGGATGATTACAGAGAGAGGTACAAATCATAAGAGACTCTTAACTCTAGGGAACAAACTGAAGGTTGCCGGAGGGGAGGTAGGTGGGGAGAATGGAGTCATTAGGTGATGGGCATGAATGAAGGAAGGCAGTTGATGTAATGAGCACTGGGTGTTACATGCAACTGATGAGTCACTGAAGTCTCTCCATCAGACTACTAATACACTAATGTTAACTAACATGAATTAAAAAAAAAAAAAAGAATCTTTAAATCCAAGGTAAAGATTGAAAATTATGAAAAATGAGTATGGATAAAAGTGGTATAAGAAGCCAAAAAGGAATGTCTCAGTTTTTTATTATTTTGCATGTTGGATTTAAGCAACCTACTTAATGGGAAATTGTAAATATTTTTTTTCTGATTTTGAGGCCACTTTTATATTAATTCAGATTTAATTTTCATGCTGTTTTGTTTATTATTTTAAAAAATTTTTAATTTAGAGTGCAAGCAGGGGTGAGGGAGGGGCCTATGGAGGGTAAGAGAGAATCTTAAGCAGGCTGCGTGCCTAGTGGGAAACCCAACTCCAGGTTAGATCTCATGACCCTGAGATCATGACATGAACTGAAATGAAGAGTCAGACACTTAACCAGTGAGCCACCTAGGCACCCCAATTTTCATGCCATTTTAGATACAATGTATTTGTCTTTCAGAGTTTTGTTTAGGCAATTACTATTTTTAACAATTGGAAATTAAAATACATCCTTGGAAGTTACATGATCAGGATAAACTAACTGCCTAGAAGAGAGGTCTGAGGTTTTATAATCTTATTTGTTTTGACTCTCAGTGGAGGAATCAGACATCATTGATCTGGAGAAACGCTACTGGTTGCTAAAAGCTCAGTCCCGGACTGGACGGTTTGATTTAGAGACGTTTGGCCCATTGGTTTCACCACCCATTCGTCCATCTCTAAGTGAAGGTAGGAATCATTCTCTTTTCTATAAATGTTCTTTGGTAAACATACCTTTCTAATCAATATATCTTAACTCTAAAAGACCATAATGTTACAAGTTTGCAAGTTTCTTACAAATAGCTTAGTGGAAAAAAACTAGAAGGGAAATTAAGATTGTAGTCTTGAGCTTCCTATTCTACCTATGAAACCTTGCATAAATCAGGTAAGCTCCAGAATATTCTCAAATATAAAATGAATTTGACTGAGTTAGTCACTGTATTGCAGTGAAGTATCTCAGCCACTGGTGTAGGGGTTAGGGTGGTGGCCACCGCCTGGGTAGAGCTCCAGGTTTCCATTTACGTAACCCCTACCCCTTCCTCACCTCAAGCGCCCTCCCCTTTTTAAGAAGTTTCCACTGCTCTATCCACCTCACTCCATCCCCACCCCCGCACCAAAAAACGATTAAGAAACTATTGTACTGGACCATCTCTGAGGTCCTTGCTAGCTCTAAACTTTTCATTACTGTAACTTTTTTTTTAAAATTAGGAATACAGAGAGTAATTGTGGGTGATATCCTAAAAATCATATTTGGAATCTGAATATTTGGATTCTGTTTTTGATTCTGACCTTGTTTAATTTTTCTTACTTTGGGCCAATCACTTTTCCTCTCCTGAGCTTTAGTTTTCTATTCTTTAAGGAATTACATTCTTAAAAGGTACAGTCTGTGTTCACCAGGTTCCTAGCATACTTCAGAAGTACTTACTGAGGGAGCCACAGCAGATAGGGCCCTGGGCTTTTCCGCCTACTTCAGCAGTGCAATTGGGATTTTACCTTTTTAGAATTGGATATTGAGAAATCATTTTATTTGAAGACAGAATTTTTCTATTTGTATTTTATAAAAAGGTTAAAAACCACAGGATTATAATTCCCTTTCTGATTTTACATATTTGTTTATAAAATATAAACTATGACAAAGAAGACTACAGTACAGAATATCTTTTGTTTGTAATAAGGTGTGTTATTTTTCTTTGCTTAATGGGAGCTCTATAGGAGCTTATATAACATGTTATATCTTTGTGTATACATTAGCTTTTCTCCTTCATTCTTCCTTTTTCTTCTCAATCTTTCTAAGTAAGGATAATTATAATTTCCAATTTTTTTAGTTTTTAATTTTTTACATTGATTTTAATTTTTTACATACTATTGTCATTTTTAGCTGTTACAACTGATAGAAGATAGAGACAAACAGGCAAATATAACTGAACGCTAAACGACTGTAATGTATTTTCTGCAAGGATCTTGAGTTTTAGTCATACCAGGAGAAAAATACTTCCTGAGACAGTGAAAACTACTGAAAACTTTTTTTTTTCTTTAATTTGGCCAGTTTGTGGGAGTCATGCCTCCTTTCATAAACATGATACTATTAACAGGAGGCTTGTTGGCTGGGATTTAGGTTGTCCTTTCCTCTTTCACAGGTTTGTTTAATGCTTTTGATGAAAATCGTGACAATCACATAGATTTTAAGGAGATATCTTGTGGATTATCAGCCTGTTGCAGGGGACCTCTGGCTGAAAGACAAAAATGTAAGTGTGTTAAACATTTAATTTAGCGATTAAAAAATTGCAAACTCTGTATACAGACAAAAAATTAGCATTCATCCGTGTAACATCATCTGTGTATTAAGGCTTGAATTTTCATCATATTGTCAGATTGGCAAATACCAGCCTCATGTTGAGGTTTTACTGAGGTGAGTCTAAGGATTCAATCTTCTCTTCTTTTTTACTGTGGAATAGTTTGGGATCTTTGTGATTACTAATGGAATTGATTTTCCTGATGAATTTGCAGTTCATGGTAAGTGAACTACATCAGTCACAATATATTTGACAGTGTTAAGCATTTAGAAAATACTTTCTGTTAGTCCATAGAGGATTTTGTGTCTTGCATAATTTAAAGTACAACTCATTTTCTGTCACTTGTATACATTAATATTTTATTAGTAAGATGAAATCTGTGATCAGAACACAATTTTATTAAAGACTAAAATGGTCTTTTTAACCTAGCTAAAATGTTATTGTAGCATAATTTACAAGCATAAGTACATTATGTCATTAAATCTTAACCATATTTGAGAAAATGCAGCCATTTACATTTAATTGGAACCTAATTCTGTTGTATTTAATAGGGTCACCATTTCTGTTGTCTTTCTAAAATACAGCTTCACAAATGTCACCTATTTGGGGTGTGCTATTTGATATTTTTATCTTCTTTAGTAATATTTACTATGCTGCACTCAGTTGATTTAATAGCATAATTATTATGGAGGTATATTGAAATAGATAACTGTTTAATTTTAAAATTTACGATTCTTCCCTGATGATATACCATTACTGCAATCTGGCTTTATAGTAGATTATTTGTTCCCAGTAAAGTTATTAATTAGTTATTAAAGTAAAATATTAAATAAGGACGATGAAATCTTTGCTTCTCATGTGAGGTTAATTATCACCTTATATTTGTTTTTAATTGCTTTTTTGCTGATGGACTAACAGAAGTTAGAATACTGTCATGATTTGTTTGGAGGTAATTAGGAAAGTGCTGATATTTCTTTTCTTTTTTTAGAGATTTTATTTTATTTTTTTTTGTGAAAGAGTATGTACAGGAGTTGGGGAAGGGGTAGAGAGAGAGGGAGAAGCCAACTTCTTGCTGAGTAGAGAAGCAGACTACTTGCTGAGCAGGGCTCAATCCCAGGACACTGAGATCACAACCTGAGCCAAAGTCAGACACCCAAACTGACTGAGCCACTCAGGTGCCCCAGTGCTGATATTTCTAATTCTTAGCATGTTGTATATAAACTTCACTGAAGAGTTGAAATTGTTCTTTGGCAAAAAAAAATGAGAGTGCTTTAGTTTCATTAGGGGGGCAGAGTGGAAGCAGGCCATCTTTATAACACCTTGTTACTGATTCTTTTTTTTTTTTTTTTTCCTTTTTTAAATTCGAGAGAGAGTGAGTGATTGTGAGAGAGAACAGGGGTGGGGAGGGCCAGTGAGGGGGGAGAGAGAGAATCTCAAGCAGACTCCCCACTTAGTGTGGAGCCCAACATGGTGCTCAATATCACAACCCTAAAATCATGACCTGAACCAAAACCAAGAGTCGGACGCTTAACTGACTGAGCCACTCAGGTGCCAGGTGCCCCACCTTACTCTTCTTAATATAAATGGAATATTTTCAACATTATAAAAATTAACTCTGCAATGATCAGTTTTAAATATTAGAAATTAATTTAAAGGCTTGGATTACCTCCTCAAAACGTGTGAGGTATTGTAATATTTCTTGATAGTAACTTTGCAAGGAATTTAGCTCTAGATTTGGGTGATGGATAAGACTCTGTGACCCAGGTAGTGAGTGATTCAGAGAGGGATACATAAGTATGCAGGAAGTTCTATGAGTGCAGAGGACTTTAATAACATATCATAGCCTACTCCAGATGAGAACTTAATCCAGAATATACTTGTTTAGAAACTAAGTTTTTTACTAGGGCAGCTTCAGTGAAAGGCACTGTACTTCAGAACAGGAAATTAACTTCCCTCCATAAGAGTTTCTTTTCTTTAGTTTGCTTCAAGGTGTTTGATGTTGACCGTGATGGAGTTCTCTCCAGGGTTGAACTGAGAGACATGGTGGTCGCACTTTTAGAGGTGTGGAAGGACAACCGCACGGATGATATCCCGGTAAGTTCTGATTTTAAGCATACTGTTGTTAAGTTCTGATTTTAAGCATACTGTTGCATGTATATTCCAATAGGAAAATAGAGTGGAGAATTTGAAAAGAGAGAGAAAGAGAAAAGGATTTGTTACGACTTTTGAGTTGCTATGTTGCATTACTACTTAAAATATTCATAGCTGAAGGTACAAATTTGGGAAGAGAATGTACCTTAAAAAATTTAATAAACTGAACTTATTGTGTAAAGTAAGAATAAAACTGCAGAATTCTCTTGATTTTTTTTTTTTTTCAAAGCAGATCTGAGCACCTATTTATTAAGGTAAAAAAATGTACTTGACTGGTAATTACTAGAGAGGAGGGATGTGGGGGAATAGATTAAACAGGTGATGAGGAGTTAAGGAGAGCCTTTGTGGTGATGAGCAATGGGTGATGTATGGAATTATTGATCCACTATATTGTATACCTGAAACCAATATAACATGTATAACACTGTAAAAAATAAAATTAATATTTAAAAAATTTTTTAATTAAAAATTCTTTAAATACTTGACCAAAATATGCTGTATTTTAGCCATTGAATAATAAAAATGATAACTCTTTTCTAATTATTCCTTTGGATTTCTGTTTTTAAAGGAGTTACATACGGATCTATCTGACATTGTAGAAGGCATATTGAATGCACATGACACCACAAAGGTGAGTCTAGCCAGGACTAGAATGAATTATATTCTTTTCTAAAAATACCAGGTATTCTGAATTAGGATATATAGCTTATATACATATTTGAGTCTCTTCTGCATCATCTCCACCAAATGCTTATTTGGACCTACAGTTTAGTACCTTCAAGTTGTCTCTAAAGATAGTCCATTCCATCTTCTTTCTTTTTTTTAAGATTTTATTTATTTATTAGAGAGAGAGAGAGAGAGTGCCAGAGAAAGAGTATAAAGAGGGGTGGGGGAAGGACCAGTGGGACTCGATTCCAGGACCCCAAGGTCATGATCTGAGCCACCCAGGTGCCCAGCCCATTCCATCTTCAAACAACTCCATTAAGTGTTTAGATATACATTTATATTTTATAAGCTAGGTATTTTATAAAAATGAAATAGACATAGCCCTTGTCATATGTTGTTTATAATATTTAATTTTCACATTTAAAAAGTTATGGTAGAGCTAACCTTACATTGAGCAAAAGAAGTTACACAAAAAAGAATACTTACTGTGTGATTCCATGTATATGAAACTCAAAAACAGAAGCACAACTAACAAATGGTGATTGGTATTAGAATAGTGATTTGGGGAATGGGTGGATTAATTGGGAAGAACCACAGGATATCTGGGATGATGGAAATTAATTTTTTAAGATTTTATTTGTTTATTTGAGAGAGAGGGCACAAGCAGGGGGAGGGGCAAGGGGACAAGCAACCTTCCTGCTGAGCAGGTATCCCAGCAATGGGGAGCCCCACCTGGGGCTTGTTCCCAGACCTTGAAATCATGACCTGAGCCAAAGTCAGATGTTTAACCAGCTGAGCCACCAGGTACCCTGATGGAAATGATTTTTTATCTCAGTCTGGGTGATGCATACATTCCTGAATTATTTTTTCCAATAGTATTGGTAAAGATCTCTTCTGAGCTATTTAATGGCACTCAAATTAATTGTGTAATACCAGGAATAAGCATATGCTTTACAAAGAGTAAATTCTTGATTTTTTTTTAAGTTGGACAACATTTATTAGTAAGGATATTATTATAGGTTTATTCCTGTGGCTTATATTACTGTAATGTCTTCGTGACCCTGTGTGAAACTGAAAATAATGCACATATATGAGGCACATTTGAGTTATTTTGAGCCTTTGCATTCAAATATTGACATGTACAAAGTACCAGATTGGTTGGATATAGTCCATAGTGGTGTTACAGAGGTTTAGGAAAAATAAGTGACATCAGTTTTGTTTTGTTTTTTTTCTTTCTTCAGTCACAGTTACAGAAGGAGTCATTATAGTCTTATTAACTCATGCTCAGCAGAAACAAATAATAGAAGTGAGTCTTAACAGGACTTGAGCTTTGTGTGGTAATACAGCCTTCGCCTTCATTTACTTCTCTCTGCCTAAAAACTAAGGTCTCCACTTCTATTTGATATGCATAGAAACCTGGAAAGTTTTCTGTTAGAAAATGCCTCATGTAGAGGTACAATTTCCAACGCCCTTTTTCTGAGTGATAAATATGTAGGTATTATTACTGTCTGTTTTTAGGTAAGATGTAATTTCTTCTTCTGGCTCTACTGTGAACATTAACAAGAAGATAATTTAGCTGCTCCATCTCCTTGTAGCAATGATAATGAAATGGTAATAGTTTAGAATAAAACTTAGACCTTTCAGCCAAACCTATGTCTCACCTGAGACATACTATGTCAATAGTAAACTTTTTTGTACCTTTAGATTTAGTATTAACATACTAAGAGAAGCTATATTACAAAAATTAATAATTACAGTCACAATATATTAAAATATTTTTGTATCATATATGGTTGTATAGTGAAAAGAAAACATTAATATCATTAAATAATAAAAGTAAAAAACATTATTCATCTAGAATTGAACACATGTAGGAAAAAATATTTGGTTATAGTTTTGTTGAACAAGAAAAAAAAACATATTGCCTCTATATGCATATATAAGTTTTGTACATGTTGACACCACAAAATTACTCAACTTGTAATTTGCTCAATTATTTTGGGGGAAAATTAATATGGTTATTTATTTTTGATACATCAAAAATTTGTTAGCAAGTTATTAAATATCTGGTTAGTCTGATAATATTGTCAGATACTTCTAAGTTGGTCTTAGGAGATTGTTGGAATTGGTGTGCCTGGGAGACTCAGTCAGTTGAGCATCTGCCTTCCTCTCTGGTCATGATCCTGGGGTCCTGGGATTAAGCCCTGCATTGGACTCCTTGCTCACCAGAGAGTTCTGCTTTTCCTTCCACCACTGCCCCTCCTTCTGGCTGGTGCTCTCTCGGGCTTGAGCTTTCTCTCTCAAATAAATAAAATCTTAAAAAAAAAAATGTTAGAATGAAAGTGCATAATCCAGAGAGTCTGCTTTTTTCTTTCAAAATTTGTAAATATTTCAGTTTCCTATACAGAGCCTTTCCATAGATAATCCTTGAAGCAGAAAATAATGAGGGTTATTTCCCAGGTCTTATTGGAGGAATGAAGACTTGACAATAAATTGTCCTTATTACCATTGACTGCTTTGACAGAGTTTTGTTGCTTTTAAACTTATCCTAGCTGGTTTAGTTTTCAGATGAACACACAGTGTCTACTTTAAATTTTTGCTTTGCTTTCAGAAAAATTACCGATATAAGTTTAATAAACCAGATTTTATTCAAATGCTATAAAAATGAGGGCATGCTTGGGGTGCCTGTATGGCTTAGTCAATTGGGTGTCTGCCTTTCGCTCAGGCGATGATCCCAGAGCCCTGGGATTGTGCCCAGTGTTGAGCCCCGCTGTTGGGCTCCCGGCTCAGAGGGGAGTGTTCTTGTCCACCTCCCTCTGGTTCTCCTCCCCACTCATGCACTCACTCTCTCCCTCTCTCTCAAATACATGGGAAAAAAAAAAAAGGACCTTCTTAACATGAGATCTTCTAAAATATTGTTTCTCTTTCAGATGGGCCATCTTACTCTAGAGGACTATCAGATCTGGAGTGTGAAAAATGTTCTTGCCAATGAATTTTTGAATCTGCTTTTCCAGGTATGTTTAAGATAAATGACAGGTATAAAGAGTAGTAGTTCTACGTCTGTTTCATTGTGTAGCAGTTTTTGCAACTCAGCTACAAAACCACATATTATAAAAAGAACTACATTATCCTTTATACAACTGAAAGATTGGTAAGGTAGAGTTTGAGAGCCCTGAGGCATCTCAAAATCATGACATGGGAGATGAGGAAGTAGAAAAGAGCTGACTATGTTTATTTATCTTATGACTCATGGTAGACCAGCATGTTAAATACATAGAAAATAATTTAGATTGCAAAAGCCATCATAATTTCTTATTTTTCTTCACTGTTGTCTTTTTTAAAGGCCCTTCCTAACAAGTCAGGCAGTGTGAACAGACAGATGGATCATAAGTAGGCAGCTGTAAAATTTTCGATGTACACAGTCTCTCCAGTTAGGAGATTATCCTGGCTACAAAGCTGTTTCTAAAAGTTTTTAAAAGTTCTTTAGAAGAAATAAGAAAGATTGAAGAAGGAAGAGAGAAAAAGCACAACGTGCCAGGAATGAACATTAAATTATAAGGCTTGCCAGATTTCAACTATTTTCCTTGTTAGAGTATTTCTCTTGCTCCAATTTAAAAAAAAAAAAAGGAAATTATGATTTCCCATTTTTTATAATTCTTCATAAATATTTAAGTTGGTTTAGTAGTGGTATTTTAGATTCTTATTTTATTTTCCTTTCCTTGTAAAAACAGCCCTGTGAAGTTAAAAAAAAGTTCGGTATTTTTGTTTCTATCATGCTCTTCCATATTAAATAAAGAATAACTCATTTGTGCATGGCTGTTTTGGAATAAATGGTAATTGGTCTCTTCCTGATAGTTAATGACTAATTACTATGGCTATAAAACATATACAATCTAATAAGCCTGTAATATCCATTTATATCAATCTGTTACTCCACTATCAGTTACAGTTTTCAGGAGGATTTAAGTTGATAGCTTTATAAAGCATAAACAAGTACAAAAATTATATAAATCATTATTCTAAACAGAAAATGCTTGCTTGATAATATCAAAATTGATCAACTATTTTTATCTCATTTAAAATAATATCCTCATTACTTTTTCTCATAATTATATAAACATTTAGATCACTTAGGCTTATGTCTGTGTCATCTTGTAGCTCTCACATAGCATAGCATTTTGATTTTTTCCTATTGCCTTTTCTATTTTCTCATTCCTTTTTTTTCTCCTTCTTATCAGGGACTTGCAGTGGCACTAATTTTCTATGACTAATTTATAAATAAGCATATGCTTGAGATTTGTTTTTGTATGTGTGTGTTTCTAATATTATATTATGAAGAGCTGGAAGATAGTTTCCCATGAATACCTGTCACTGTCATTTTAACATTACATTCTACTATATTCACTTCATTTCACATACAATATGTTTTTAAAACTATATATATTCATTAAGTATATGAGTAAGAGACTGTTAGCTAAGTTGTATTTTCTGTGTGTCTTAAAATTGGTAGAGTTACTTGGTAAGTCTAGCAATAAAAGCTTGAATTACACTCTTATTTGCCAAGATTCCTCTTAGCCGAGTGTTTTGAGTATTTAAGTGTAACATACATAAGTGTCAATAGAATTAGAAAACCATCCCTATAATAATAATCTTTATTTTCAATCTTTTTTGTACACTCAGTGCCAATATTTTGCAGAGGCAGGATGCTAAATATAACCAGGATCTTGTTTCTTTTGCATTTGTCAAAAATGTCAAGTTTTTAAAAGCGTGGTAAGCAGAAAAAATGCACACCACCTCCAGCACCAATTATCCATGCCCTAATCCCTGGAACCCACGCACATAATCTTCCATAGCAAAAGGGACTTTGCAAGATGTATCAGGTTTCCCATCCAAGTACTAACCAGGCCCAACCCTGCTTAGCTTTTGAGATCAGACGAGATCGGGCGCGTTCAGGGTGGTATGGCCGTAGACAGGTTAAGATGTATCCTGTTAAGGGAGATTAGCTCAGCAGATGGGCCTTTCTAATAATGAGTCCTTTTTTTTTTTTTTTAAGGTTTTTTATTTATTTCAGAGAGAGAGAGAGAGAGAGAGATCACAAGTAGGCAGAGAGACAGGCAGAGAGAGAAGGGGAAGCACCGAGCAGAGAGCCTGACGTGGGGCTCCATCTCAGGACCCTGGGATCATGACTCGAGCAGAAGGCAGAGGCTTTAACGCACTGAGCCACCCAGGTGCTCCGCTAATCATCTGTCCTTAAAAATAGAGAACCTTTTCCAGCTGTGGTCAGAGAGAGGGAGGGAGAGAAAGGAGGAGAGGGAAAGAGATGACCTTGGAGGAAGAGTTGGAGATGCCGGCTTTGAGATAGAGGAAGGGGTTGTGAACAAAGTAATGTGGATGAGCTCCGGAAACTGAAAAAGGCAAGGAAGTATATTCTTTTTTTAACCTCCAGAAAGGAATGTAGTTCTGCTACTGCCATCTTTTTTTTTTTTTTCTTTTTTAAGATTTTACTTATTTATTCATGAGAAACAGAGGGAGGGAGGGAGGCAGAGGGAGAACAGGAAGCCTGATGCAGGACTCCATCCCGGACCCTGGGATCATGACCTGAACTGAATGCAGACCTTAACCAACTGAGGCATCCAGGCGCCCCAACACCTTGATTTTTAACCTAGTGAGACCCATGTCTGACTTCTGACCTACAGAACTGTAAGATAATAAGTTTGTGTTGCTTTAAGATGCTGAATTTGTGATAATTTATTACAGACACAATAAAAAAACAGCACAGAGTGAGATAATCCGCATTTATGGATGGTAAGGCTCAACATTTTAAAGATGTCAGGTCCCTTTAAATTAGTTTGTAGGTTTGGTGCACTAGCAATCAAAATCCCCAAAAGTTTAATATTGTCATTGTTTTTGTGGAACTTGACAAGCTGTTTCTAAGTACATACAGAAGGGAAAGGGCCAAAAATAGCCAAGATAATGTAAAGAAGTGTTAGAGGACTGAAGTTACCGGATATTAGGACTTCTTATAAGACAATGGTATTAAGACAGTGTGATATCTGTGTGAAGGTAGACAAAGACCACTGAAACAACATTGAGAGTTTTAAACAGACCTACATGTAGAAGAAATTGCATTGAACATGGGTAGGGGTAATCTTGGCAGTAAATGGTGTACTGGGTCAGTTGGTATCTCTATGGGAAAAAATGTATCATTATTCCTACCTCATGCCATAGATGAAAATTAATTCCAAGTGAGATCATAAGTCTCTTAAGTTTGAAAGGTAAAAATAAAGCATTTAGAAGATAATGTGCAAGAATAGTTTAATGGCTATGAGGTGGCAAAGAGTTTTTTAAAAGGACACAAAGAGCATTAACCACCAAGGAAAAGTTTTTAAGTAGGACTTCAGTAAAATTAAGCGTTTTTGTTTTGTTTTAAAGATTTTATTTATTTATTTGACAGAGACAGATCACAAGCAGGCAGAGAGGCAGGCAGAGAGAGAGGAGGAAGCAGGCTCCCTGCTGAGCAGAGAGCCCGATGCGGGACTCGATCCCAGGACCCTGAGATCATGACCTGAGCCGAAGGCAGAGGCTTAACCCACTGAGCCACCCAGGTGCCCCTGTTTTTGTTTTTGAATTGGGAGATGCCATTAAGAATATGAAAAAATAAGCTATGCAGTGGGAGAAGTTGTTTGTGATACCTATATCCAGAAAGACATGTGACTAGGGCATACAGAGAATAAAAATGAGAAAAAGGTAAAACTTCAATATAAAAAATGTGTAAAGAAAACTTGAAGAGATGCTTCACCAGAGAAAATATCCAGGGGTGCCTGGGTGGTTCAGTCGTTAAACTTCTACCTTCAGCTCAGGTCATGATCTCTGGGTCCCGGGATCGAGCCCCACCTCGAGCTCCCTACTCATTGGGGAACCTGCTTCTCCCTCTCCCACTCCCCCTGCTTGTGTTCTCTCTCTCACTGTCTCTCTCTCTGTCAAATAAATAATTAAAAATCTTTTTTAAAAAAGAATATCCAAATAGTTAATGAATATTATGGAAAGGGGCTCCTTAGTCATCATAGACATACTATTAAAACCACATATGAATTACTAGTAGACATGTCCCCAAGAATGGTTAGTTTTTAAGTGATAAGAAGTATTGGTGAGGATAACAAAAACCTGAAACTCCCATACATTGCCAGTAGGAATACAAATTACTACAGATACTTTGGAAATTGGGGCTCCTGGGTGGCTCAGTCAGTTAAGTGTATGCCTTCAGCTCAGGTCATGATCCCGGGACCCTGGGATTGAGCCCCGTGTCGGGCTCCCTGCTTAGCGGGGAGCCTGCCTCTCCCTCTGCCTACCACTCCCCCTGCTTGTGTTCTCTCACACTCTCTCTGACAAATAAATAAATAAAATATTTTTAAAAACAAACAGAAATACTTAGGAAGTTGCTTGGCAGTATTTACAAAGTTGAACATACGCTTCCCCTGTGACTCATAAAGTCTACTCTGTATGTAAACCCTAGAAATGTGTATATCTGAGCATCAAAAGACATACAAGTAAGTTCTTATAACTTGTTATAGCCCAAAACAGAAAATGACCCAAATATTTATCAATAGTAAACACATAAACAATAAGCAAAGTGTGACGTGCATAGAGTGGTATATTGTAACGCAATGAAAATAAGTATAATGGTGCCACACACACAAACTTGGATGAATCTTATATCTAATCTTGAGTTGAAAATACTAGACCAAAAAATTCAAAGGCAGACAAAACTTATTCTATGGTAACAGAATTCAGGATCATGGATCCTGTGGGAAAGAACCCAAAGTGGGACTTTGGGTGAGATAGCAGTGTTCTGTTTCTTAACTGGGTAAAGATTTCATAGATGTTACTTTGTGAAAAGTCATTGAACTATACACTTAAGATTTGTTCACTTGTAAGCATGAATACTGTATTTCCATTTTCTATAAGTTCGCTTAGAACACCTGAGCATCTTCGTAACTCAGTCGATTAAGTGTCCGACTCTTGATTTGGCTCAGGTCATGGTCTCAGGGTAGTCAGATTAAGCTCTACATCAGGCTCAGTGGGAAGTCTGCTTGAGAAACCTCTCCTGCTACCTCCCCCAACCCCAGGCTCTTTCTCTCAAATAAATCTTAGATAAGAAAAATTGGTGGGGTTAAATTTTTTTAGGTGGCTCAGTGGGTTAAAGCCTCTGCCTTCGGCTCAGGTCATAATCTCAGGATCCTGGGATTGAGCCCCACATCACGATCTCTGCTCAGCAGGGAATCTGCTTCTCCCTCTCTATCTGTCTCTCTGCCTACTTCTCATCTCTCTCTGTGTCAAATAAATAAGTGAAATCTTTAAAAAAGAAAAAGAAAAAGAAAAATTGGTTTCAGAAGCTCAAGTATTTGTCAGTATGAGAATGGATGAAACAAACAGTGGTATGTTCGAAGAGTGAAATGCTACTCAGCAGTAAAAATGAACAGCTGCTACATAGATGAGTCTCAAAAACCCAATTTGTGGATTTTGTTGTTATGTAAATGTTACCTCAAAAGGTAAACAAAACTGAATAGATATTGAACTTTCTGGTTAATGTTAGCCAAGCTGATGTATTTATAAAAAGTTGTACTAATGTCTATAATTTACTTTGAAATGCATCCAAAATTAAGATGGATTGATGGGTGAATAAGGGATAGATGCAAGTATAATAAAATGTTGATGTCAAATCTAGTTAATGGATATGTTGTCTTCAGTATAAAATTTTTTCAAGTTTCCTGTATATTTGAAATTTTTCATGAGAAAATGTTGGAAAAAATTGTATCTTTTGTGATGATATTTAGAGAAGGCAAATAAATTGATGAAATGAGCCTTAAAAAGCATATTTAGCATTAGTGGCAATAATTTCTCTCTTTGAACTGTTTAAACTAAAATGCCACCCATATCTTTTGTCTCCTGTATTCTCTTCATCACCCTCACCTTTCTCCTCACGTGCCATGATGTGCTCTTCAGATTTCAGGAATGAAAATAATATTTTCTTCATGGTTCTTTTAGTTGTTCTTTGTCTCTCTCCCTCTCCTGTCTCATACAGAGATTTGGAAATTGGCCTCTACTGAAACAGTTTGTTTAAAAACAAAACAAAAAAAACAATAGCTAAAGTTTAAAGCTCAGAGTTGCCCAAGTGAATCATTGATAATTCATCATTTGAAAGCTATGGCTAATTCAGATTCCCATCTACAAAGTGGAACTCATGCAGAGAATGTGAGATTACGCAGTCCAGTCATTGCCACCAGTCAGTGAAGTTTGATTTACCACTTTTTTCTCTAGGTATGTCACATAGTTCTGGGGCTAAGACCAGCTACTCCAGAAGAAGAAGGACAAATTATTAGGTAAGTTTTTAGTGTATTTTTCATTACATAGTTGAAAGTTTTGACACCTGAAATATATTGTTAATACATAACAGCATGTCCCATTTTAATACAGCCATTACAGTGACATCTTATTTCTCCTGATTAATTTCATACTGAAATATTTTTGTTAAAGTAATTTCCTAACCAAGGGATTGAATTAATTTAGAAATCAGATTCTCTTTAACATTAAAATTGCATTGAGTACTGAATTTAATTTTTTGAAATAAGACATGAGAAAAAAGGTAGCAAATTTTCCTTACTACAGAGTAATTCTTGTTTATTGTATAAAGATTATAAAGTAGAGCTAAACAAAAAGAAGCAAAAAAATACCCATCATCTCTGTATTTAAGGTAATTGCTGTTGACATTTTTTTCGGCTTTATTGAGGTATCATTGACATCTGAAATTTTAAGATACTTAAAGTGCAGTGCGATTTGATAGATGTATGCATTGTGAAAGGATTAAAGTGCAGTGCGATTTGATAGATGTATGCATTGTGAAAGGATTTCTTTCATTGAATTAACACATCCATCACTAGTGCCTCACATACTTTTGTGTGTGTGTCAGAACATTTAAGTTGTACTCTCATTTAAACATTATAGTGTTAATCAGCTCTGATCATGTTATATGTTACATCTGCAGACTTGATTCATCATATCGTAAAATTTTTTACACTTTTATCACCCTTTCTCTGTTTCCGCCAGCTCCCAGCAACAGCTTTTCTACTTACTGTTTCTGAATTTGACTTTTTTTTTAAGATTCTACATACAAGTGCTATGCCTTGCAATATTTGTCTGTCTTTGGCTTATTTCACATAGTATAATGCCTTCCATTCTCATCCATGTTGCTGCAAATGACAGGATTTCCTTCTTAAGACTAGATAATAGTCCATTGTATATACATACCACATTTTGTTTATCCATTCATTCATTGTTGGACACTTAGGTTGTTTTTATACCTTGACTTTTGTGAATAATGCTGCAAAGAATATGGAAATAAAGCTATCGTCTTCAAGAAAATCATTTTGTTTCCTTTGGTTATATACCCAGAAGTGGGATTGCTGGGTTATATGGTAGTTCTTTTTTTAATCTCACGTGAAACACGTTTTTTATAGTAGCTGTTCGAGTTTATTCCAGTCCCATCAGCAGTGTACAAGGGTCTCTGTATCTCTGTCAGTGTATATTATCTCTTGTCTTTTTGACAATAACCATCCTGACAGGTGTGAAGTGGTACCTTGTTGTGGTTTTGATTTGTATGTCCCTGGTGATTAGTGATGTTAAATATCTTTTCATGTAGGTGTTAGCCATTAGTATGTCTTTTTTTAGAAAAATGTTCAGGTTCTTTGTTATTTTTAATTGCTGATTATTATTATTATTTTGCTATTAAGTGATATGAACTTCCTATATATATTTTTTGGATATAATTCTTTATCAGAGCTGTGGTTTGCAAATATTTCCTCCCATTCCATAGCTTGACTTTTCATTTGTTGATGGTTGCACTGTTGACACTTTTATATTCATATACCTATGTGTATATGCCATTGATGGAATTTATAATTTTTTTAATGAGAATCCTTTAACATATTGTTTTATTTATTTTTTTTTTTAAGATTTTACTTATTTATTTGTCAGAGAGAGAGGGAGAGAGAGCGAGCACAGGCAGACAGAATGGCAGGCAGAGGCAGAGGGAGAAGCAGGCTCCCTGCCAAGCAAGGAGCCCGATGTGGGACTCCATCCCAGGACGCTGAGATCATGACCCCAGCCAAAGGCAGCTGCTTAACCAACTGAGCTACCCAGGCATCCCATAATACTGTTTTATTTTTGGCTTCCATTTTCACTGCAGATCCTATCAGATGATACTTTTACATACCAATAAAGCCTCTTATAATTTAAATGGATAGCTAGTAGGCCTTATTCATCCCCTATTTTTAATCTCTCTTTTTCTTCAGTATAATTCAGTAATAAAGGCTGTATGCCTTTGGTTAGGTATGTATTTAGGCAAAATTACTTGAGGTAAAATATCTTGGTTAATAGGCCTGCACGTTTTTATGGCTGTAATTCAGGTTTTTTTCCTGTTCTTTTTTTTTTTTTTTAAACATATAGTGTATTATTTGCCCCAGGGGTACAGAGCTGTGAATCATCAGGCTTATACATTTCATAGCACATACCCTCCCTAATTGTGATTCAATTTTTAATATATCAGGTCTCCTTCATTGCTTGAGTGTTACCATTATACTATACATTTGTGTAGAAAGTTTCAGAAACAGAACGAATCTACTCAACTTCACTTTTATTTATTTAAAAAAAAATTTTTTTTTTAAGATTTTATTTATTTATTTGACAGACAGAGATCACAGGTAGGCAGAGAGGCAGGCAGAGAAGCAGGCTTCCTGCCAAGCAGAGAGCCCGATGTGGGGCTCGATCCCAGGACCCTGGGATCACAACCCAAGGTGAAGGCAGAGGCTTTAACCCACTGAGCCATCCAGGTACCCCCTAAACTTCGCTTTTGAAAGGAATAAATTCGATACATAGTTTGTCACTTATTCTTAAAAGTAGTGTGTATACAAATTTTTCAGTAGTTTTTTCTGGTGTGAGACTGCTTGGTAAAAGAGTTTACTAAAATAGAGTGGTTTGGAATACCTGAAAACAGGATTATGTGAAGAATACCAGTTCGTGTTCAGATGAATTGAAGTAGCAAAATATATTTTCCAACCTTTTTAAGGATTCTTATTTAAAATGGTCTGTTCTTTTAAAGAACGTTAAGCAAAATCTGTTTTTTAAAATGTTGTTTTCATAAAAACACTAGTCTCACATTGTGTTTTTAATTTTCATGCTCAGAATATTCATTCTTGTTTATGGTATTCATATGTTGACAATGTTGTTTTGATTTTTGTCTGATTTTTAGATATCATAAAATAAAATTTTTAAAATACATTTAAGTGTACAAGTGAGATATTGAAGAGAAATACTGAAAGGCTTTTATGTAGCTGCAGTAGCTCTTTTTTTTTTTTTAACTATTGCAATCTAATTTAATCACATACTAATACCTTCTGAAGTCAGCATGACTTACCGTGCATACTAAGATTGCTATCGAGATAAGCACCGGGTGATGTATGGAATTGTTGAATCACTATATTGTACACCTGGAACTTGATATAACTCTGTATGTTAACTAACTGGAATTAAAATAAAAACTTTAAAAAGAAAGAAAAGAAATGTTGATTTAAAAAATAGAACGAAGGATGCCTGAGTGGCTCTGTTCGTCAAGATGCCTTTGGCTCAGGTCATGATCTCAGAGTCCTGGGATCAAGTCCCGCATTGGTCTTCTTGCTTGGCAGGGGGCCTGCTTCTTCCTCTGCCTGCCATTCCCCCTGCTTGTGTTCTTTTTCTCTCATGTGCTCTCTCTCTGACATAAATAAAAATCTTAAAAAAAAATTTTTTTAAGGCATGCTGTATATCCACTGTATATATATTTCTTGGCTTAATTATTTTGCAAATGCTCATAGCATCCCTATTTAAAAATAAAATGTTGGTATAATCTCATTTTTTTGTTTTTTTAATCTCATGTTTTTATAGAACTTTATATTACTTGCATTATTTCATCTGTTCCTTACAATATAACTGCATTTAATTAGTGTCACCATCCCATTTTATAAAAGAGGAAACTGAGATTCACAAAAGTTGAGGAACTTAACAAAAATTGGATGGAAGTGGCAGAATCAAGTCTAGAACCTTTTTCATTGAAAACACAAGCGGTCTGTTTTCTGTAATCTTTATTTTTAAAAAAATCTGAATCTTAAATTCTAAATTCCAAATTGGTTAATTTCATTTTGTGATTTTTGAATTTTGTTTTATTTTACCTCCATTTTCACTGTTAAAAATTCATCTGAATTTTTAGGATGATTTTTTAAAGATGTATCAGGTTGGTATACAAGTAGTGAGGTGAAAGAAATATTTGTAACTTAAAGAGTCAGTAATTTATTGCAAAATTAGTGTCATGATTTCTGCAGTGGCTGAGTGAAGATCTCAGCATATCTCCTCCTGAAAAGCAACTAGACAAAATATAACACTGTATAAAATTGTCAGCCAACTATTTTAGGACTCTGGAAACTGAGCAAAGGTATTTAACAAGTTGGGAGGCATTTATTCAAGAAAAACTACTAAACCTTGGTAAGAAAAATGGGAATCCATAGTAATTTTACCTAGGGCTGGTCCCATTCCCTCCTTCATGATAGTTTTACCAAGGCATAGGTGACAGGGCTGACTTGATTTGGATTAGAGCAGAGATGAATGCCCGCCTAAGAGAATTGTAGCAAATAAACAAACAACAACAAAAAAAAACAGTGATCATGGTGGCAAATAGTCAAGGAGCATCATTAGTTTGGGTTTGAGATACTGGTTAAGGAAAGCAACAAACTGAGAGCCAAGTCAGAATTTTAACAAAGAGATCCAGAGAACAAGACAAACAAGAGTGTGTATTGATAAACAATAAACTTCCCCATGTCCCAGATCATCTGCAGGGCTGCTCATACATCCAAGGCTGTATGCAAGCTCAGCAGAAACCAAGGAGGGTTTTAGCTATCTATTAATTCCTGATGGAATGTAGGGCCTAGCTCATGCAGAAAATAAAAACCAAGAAAGGTTTATAACCTGCCTGAACTTTGCATCATTTCCCAAACGGAACTGATACATCAAGAAAAAGGTGCAAGTGTCACTGGCTCAAGATGTTTCAGCATAGCACCTCACCAGTTATTGGCCGACCAGTAAATTCTGCTCTCCCCAAGGAAACCAAACTTAAATGTAAGAAATAATAATGAAGAAAACGGAACAACCTCACACTGCAGGGAAAGCAGACTCTATAGAGTTAGTCCAGGATGTCACAAGGCAAACACACAGGCAGGGTCAGAATCCAGAGTTGGTGAAATATATTATCAAATATGTCCAATTCTCAGGAATGGGAGATGATGAAACATGCAACAAAATAGGAAAAATGTGACCCGCGGTGGTGGTGGTGGGGATACTAGTTAATAGAGGTAGCCCCAGATGGTTGACTTAGGACACAGAAAGGACACAAAAGACTTCGAAGCAGTATTATAAATGTTTTCACTGCTAAAGGAAGCTTTGTTTAAAGAATTAAAGGAAGTTATAATCACAATAACTAACCAAATATAAAATATCAATAGAGACAGAAATTTTTAAAGTGAACTAAATGGAAATTCTGGAGTTGAAAATTAGAGTAAACGAAAATTCACCACAGTGACTCAGCAACAGATTGGAGCCACAGAGAAATAACCAGCAAAATAGAATAGAGTTAGACTTTTCCAATATGAAGAACAGAGAAAATAAATAAATGTGAACGGAACCCGAGATATGTGGAAGTCCCAAAAGGAGGAGAGGAAGGTGCAGAAAAACTTGATAACATGATGGCCAAACCTCCTAAAATTGCTTTAAGTTGTTAATCCAAGAAGCTCAATGAACTGCAGAGAGGTTAAAAACAGAGATCTACATCTAAACATACCACAAACTGTTCAAAGCTGCAAAGAGAAGATCCTAAAAGTTGGAAGAGGAAAATGACTCCTTCTTGTAGAAGGCAACCCCAGTAAGATTAATGGCTGTCCATTTTTTTATAGAAATGATGGAGGTCAGTAGGCAGTGGGATGACATTCAGAGTGCTGAAGGGGAAAAAACTGTCAACCTAAAATTCTTTATTCAGCAGACCTATCCTTCAGAAATTAAGGTAATTTGAAAACATTCTCATATAAACACTGTTGTTAGTAAACACTTAAATACTGAAGGATTGAAATACTGAAGGAACTTCTTCATGCGAAAACAAAGTGACCCCAGACAATTTGAATTACACAAAGAAATACAAAGCACCAGTAAGCATAATTACATACTTAAAAATTAGACAGTATAAATACATTTTTCTGTTTTATCCTTTTAATGGTTTAAAATGCAAAATCGTGGGGCGTCTTGGTGGCTCAGTGGGTTGGGCCTCTGCCTTCGGCTCAGATCATGATCTCAGGGTGCTGGGATCGAGCCCCACATCAGGCTCTCTGCTCAGCAGGGAGCCTGCTCCCCCCCTTCTCTGCCTGCCTCTCTGCCTACTTGTGATCTCTTTCTCTGTCTAACAAATAAATAAAATCTTTTAAAAAATAAAATACAAAATTTTAAGATAATAATTTGAAAGCTACACTGTTCTTACAGCATAAAAAATGTCATATGCATGACAATACAACTGAAAGAATAGGAAGTAGAGCTGTATTTGAGCAGCTTCTATAATTTACTGGCATAAATTAGTATTAATCTGAAGTAGCATGTGTTAAGGTTTATTTTATACTTCTAGAGTAATCAGTAAGAAAATAATCCTAAATACAGTTTCTTTAAAAAAAAAATTAAAATGATACAGTAGAAAACAACTACTTAACACAAAAGAAGGAAAGTAAAAGAGGAATAGAAAAACAAATAAATACACTTGAGATGAATAGAAAACAAGTAACAAAAGGGTAGGCACAAATCTATATCAATAATTACCTTAAAATAAATAGATTAAACAGTTATCAAAGCTAAAGATAGACTGATATTTTTAATCCAGATACTTGAGGGGCACCTGGGTGGCTCAGTGTGTTAAAGCCTCTGCCTTTGGCTCAGGTCATGATCTCAGGGTCCTGGGATTGAGCCCCGCATCCGGCTCTCTGCTCAACAGGGAGCCTGCTTCCCTCTCTCTCTGCCTGATTCTGCCTTCTTGTGATCTCTGTCAAATAAATAAATTTTTTAAAAAATCTTAAAACCAAATACTTGAGATTCAAAGACACAAATAGATCAAAAGTAAAATGATGGAATAGATACAAGGCACATAGTAACAATAAGAGACCTGGAGTGGATATGCCGACATTAGGGAAAAAAATGGCTTTTAGGCAAAGAATTATTATTACAGGCAGACATTTTATAATGATAGAAGTTTTAATTCATCAGGAAGATAGAAAAATTGTAAATACATGTGTCTACAGCAGCAGAACACCCCCAGCAACAACGGAGTAGTATTCAAGTACACATGGAATATTGTGTAGGTGTTAAGCCATGGATTATTATACTATGGCCCACTGACCAACTTTGGTTTGTTTCCTGATTTGATGCAGCCTGCAAGCTAGAAATGTTTTTTTTCCCCCTGTTGTTACACACTGAGAATCACAACGCTCGGCTGACAGAAGTTAAAATCTAAAGACAGGTCAATTGAAGCTATTGAGACTGAGGAATAGAAAGAAGAAAGAACGAAGGGAAATGAACAGAGCTTCCTGGACTTGTGAAATAGTAGCAGCCTTACCAGCATACACATGATAGGAATCCCAGGAGAGGAGGGAAAGGGACAGAATATTTGAAGAAATAATGGTGCCAGACTCCTCAAATTTGACAAAAGATGTGAAACTAAACATTTAGAAAGCTCACTGAACTTCAAGAAGGATAAAACTAAGTGATTCACACCAAGACACATTATAATCATGGTCAGAAGCCTGGGGACAGAAAATTTTAAAGAGCAGCAAGAGAAAAGCTACACACGCAATAGATCCTCAATAAGATTAACAGCAGGTTTCTCATCAGAAATCTTGGAATCCAGAAGTGAGCGGAATGGTACTTTTATTCTATATCCGGGGAAAAGATTTTTTCAAGAGTGATTTGGATTTTAAGTTAAATTCTTATATGTGACACTAACAGCATAAGCAACCAAAGAAAAAAAGATAAATTTGTCTTCATTAAAGCTTCATTAAAGTTTTATCAAAACACATTGTCAGGAAAGTGAAAAGATAACTTGCAAAATGGGAGATAGTATTTGTAAATCATAGATCTGCCAGAGGTCAAGTAACTAGAATATATCCAGAACTCCTACAGCTCACCAACAAAAAGAAAACTCAACTAAAAATTGGGCAAGGGACTTGAATACACACTTGTGTAGATACGACAGACAGATGGTCATTAGACACATAAAAAGATGCTCAAAATCATTAGTCATTAAGGAAATGCAACTCAAAACCACAATGTTTCTACTTTGCATTTACTAAGATGTTTATAATTTTTAAAATGGAAAATAAAATTTGTGAGGATGTGGAGAAATCGGGGCCCTGATACATCACTGTTAGAAATGTAAAATGGGGGGGGGCGCCTGGGTGGCTCAGGGAGTTGAGCCTCTGCCTTCGTCTCGGGTCATGGTTTCAGGGTCCTGGGATCGAGCCCTGCATCAGGCTCTCTGCTCACGGGGAGCCTGCCTCCCCCTCCCCCTCTGCCTGCCTCTCTGCCTACTTGTGATCTCTGTCTATCATATAAATAAATAAAAAATCTTAAAAAAAAAAAAAGAAATGTAAAATGGTGTAACTGCTCTGCAAAAAATATGGTAGTTCCTCAACAGGATCACCATGTAACTTGGCAATTCCACTTCTAGGTATATACCTCAAACATCGAAAACAGGAACTCAAATGCTTGTACACAGATGTTCATAGCAACCCTATACACATTAGCCAGTAAGTAGAAACAGTCCACATAGCTATCAGTGGATGAATGGATAAACAAAATGTCGTATATCCATACTATGGAATATTATTCAGCCTTACAAAGGAATGGTACATGTAGTCATGCATGCAGCAACATGGATGAACCTCACAAGTGAAAGAGGCCAAATACAAAAGGGTCACACATTGAAGGATTCCATTTATGTGAAATATCCAGAATAGGTAAATGAATAGATGTAGGAAAGTGATTCTCAAAGGCCAGGGAAAGGTAGTAATAGGAAATAACTGCCTAATGTGTAACTGCTCAATTGGGATGTATGAGAATGTTTTGGAGAAATACACATAACATGGACGTGACTATTTTCAAGCAAACAATTCAGTGGCATTGGTTCATTCAAAATATACAGCCACCACTTTATGTTATGAATTTCTCCTCTGTAAAAACTTTTAAAAAATCACAATGTGATGCAACTTCATACCCACTTGAATATTTATGATAGAAAAGATAGATGGTAAAACACGTTGCCAAGAATGTGAAAAAACTAGAACTATTATACATTACTGATAGAAATGTTAAATGGTATGGCCACTTTGGACAATAGCTTATCAATTTCAATTTATCAGATGTTAGATGGATAAACAAAATGTGGTGTATACATACCTGTGGGATGCATTATAAATAGTATTTGGGGGGGCTCAGTCAGTGAAGCAGCCAGGCAACTCTTGATTTTGGCTCCAGTCATGATCTCACGGTCCTAGGATTGAGCCCTGTGTCAGGCTGTGTGCTCAGTGGGGAATCTGCTTGAGATTCTCTCTCTACCTCTCCTTCTGTCCCTCTCCCCACTCGTGCTCGCTCGCTCGCTCTCTGTGAATAAATCTTTTTAAAAAATAGTGTTTGGAATGGAATAACAAAACACAAAGTAATGATATCTGCTAAAATGTAGATGAACCTCAAAAACTTGGTAAGTCAAAGAGGCCAGATATAAAAGACCATGTGTTCTATTACTCCATTTATATGAATTGTTCAGAAAAGGGAAATTTGTAAGAGACAGAAAATAGACTAATGGTTTCCTGGGCTGAGAGTGTAACATGAATTGACTAAAGTGGACACAGGATAGCTTTGGGGGGTAATGGAAATGTTCTAGAATTGGATTGTTGGATTATGGTGATAGTTGTCTATAAATTTACCACAGTCATTGAGTTATACTCTTAGTTCAGGTAAATTTTATGTTAGGTAAATTATTCCTCCATAAAACTATTTTTAAAAACATCGGGGTGTGGAGCTTGATAGTGTTGTTATGACTCCTGAAATGGACTTACCAGTGTTTCACTAATTGAAACTATGGCAGTCTATGTAGTATATCGTGTCATGTTTTTACTTTGTAAAAATTTCTAATAATTTCTGGATGCATGTGTGGTCATCTGTTTCATATGCCATTTAATGTACTGAATTTCTTTTGTATGTACAGAGGGTGGTTAGAACGAGAGAGCAGGTATGGTCTGCAACCAGGACACAACTGGTTTATCATCTCCATGCAGTGGTGGCAGCAGTGGAAAGAATATGTGAAATATGTGAGTATGATTCCCCTTTATCTACATATTACATAGAATTTTCAGTTCCATCAGACTTTGTGTGACTGTTGGCCAGTAATAAAATGCTTCGGTGTAGATAAGGATTTGAAGGGGAAGGAAACAAATACGGACCAAGCTCTGTTCTTACACTTCCACATAAATTTCCTCCCTTTCAACAGCTCTGCAAGGAAGGTAACAGTGGACATGGGGGTGCATGCATATGACCTTGCGTTTCTCAGTTAGTCTTGACAGTATCTCTGGGAGGAAGGTGGTATTAACATATTTTACCTGTGATGAACCTGAGGCTGAGATTAAAGGTAACCTAAATACAGGGTAGAGTTCTGGGATCAAACCTAAGGATTGACTTTTAAGCCAGTGGTGTCTCAACCACATCATTTACATTATCCTTCATTTGTTCACCTTTTTCATCAAAATGTTGAAGACCCTTGGGTAAGAAGTGCTGATTTTCTATTTAAAAAGTTAATTTCAGGACTAACATTAGAACTCAGTTTCTAATTGAGAATCTGCCATTGTTCCAAATAAAGAGTTCAAAGAGAAACTGTCATTAGTGAATAGTCTTATCGTACTTAAAATGGAATAGATTTTTCTTTAGAATTAAAAGACTCAGAGTAATTCCAGGAATCCAATTTCTCCATACTTGGAGAGCCAGCCAGTTGGTATGTAGACTCATTGTTAGTTACCAAATAATCACTAACCTGGTTTTTGGACTTTTATTTTTTTTCTCTATGTCCTTTTCTATCCTTATTTTTTAATCACAATATGGGTAGATTGTTTATATTATCTACTTAATTATTATGCCTGGTTCTTTTTTCTGTTTTGCAGGGTTAACACTTTGTTTTCACATATAAAATACATTAATCAGTGTGGTTGAAGGAGTAGAAAAGTAGGCAAATGACTTCAAACCCTTTAGGTAGATAATGATGGTTATTGTAAATAGAGAATGAAAATGGGGTAAAGCATCACAGTCTATGTTGAAATGTTTTTTGTCCTTTATGTTCTTAGATTGGCCTTGAAATGAATGGTTATTAATGTTTTACTGGCTGCGGACTCCAAGTGATACCTCATTTTGTGTTTTGAAGTATTACTTTTTGTTTCCTGTAGGAACATGGTCTTGTTCGCAGGAGCACATCCCTTATAAACAGAAGTGCACTGATGAAAACACAAACCTGATTTGCCCTCACCTGTGTAACCCTTCTGTGCATTAAAAGAATTAGTGGAGGGTTGCAAGAGAAAGATGTGGAGGGGGAAATTACACTTAAGGGTCGTATTCTATCCTCTACGGCATTCTGTATTACTGTCCAGTATGTGTCTGCCAAATGCAGACTTTTAAAGTTTACTCTAAAATGAAGTTGGTCCGGGGCATCTGGGTAGCTCAGTCAGTTAGTATCTGACTCTCAAGCCCCTTGTCAGGCTCCCAGCTCAGCAGGGCATCTGCTTCTCCTTCTCCCTCTGGCCTGCTCATGTGCTCTCGCTCTCAAATAAATAAAATCTTTTTTAAAAAATAAATAAATGCAATAAATAAATAAATAAATAAATAAATAAATAAATAAATAAATGCAGATCACCTTTTTAAAAAGTGATATTCTGGCCCATGTCTGTAAAATGACATTAAAGAACAGTTACCGGGCGCCTGGGTGGCTCAGTGGGTTAAGCCGCTGACTTCGGCTCAGGTCATGATCTCAGGGTCCTGGGATCGAGTCCCGCATCGGGCTCTCTGCTCAGCAGGGAGCCTGCTTCCTTCTCTCTCTCTCTGCCTGCCTCTCAGTGTACTTGTAATTTCTCTCTGTCAAATGAATAAATAAAAAATCTTAAAAAATAAAAAAATAAAGAACAGTTACCTCCATGACAGGATGTTACAAAGATTAAAGGAGTCGATACATGTTAAACATTTTAGATCAGTGTCTGGCATATAGTAAGTACTCAGTAAGTATTAGCTAATAGTCTGAGAAAACAGTACAGGATAATAGTAGTGAGCTATTATCCTTTTATAGGATAATAGTAGTGCTTGTTGGCAAGTGCTTTGTTTAAGAAAAATAATCGATATTTCCAGTGTGTTGGATAATTTCCTCTGAGCTTAGTCTGCCCACCTAATAAGAAATCCGTTAGCTTTATTTAATGTCTCTTCATAAAATGGTGTATTTGCTGATGTGAATTACTAATTGTCTAGAGGGCAGACTGTATCTTTCAGACAGCAGCATGTCTAAATAGAAAGAGACTAAGGGAGCAGGAAAAATAAGCAGTCCTTTCTCAGAAGTTGCCTTGCCTCAGATATGAATGATTGACTTGAGTTTGAATTTTGGATCTGCTCATAGGATCTGTTCTTCTTTATGGAGCCAAAGTTTTTATTTTTCTACTGTGTGAAATCTCCTTTTGTACAAATGTAAACTGGGAGAAATGGTGAAATCTTTTCGGTCATCATTGTAGTATATATTCTTGTCTTTCCCTCCTGTTTGAGAGCTGAGAGAGCAGCTCTTACTACTCATGTACAGATTTTACTATTCATTATGTATTATTGGTTGGTATGTGACTTTGGAGTTAGAAAGCACTTTAAGCACTTCTCTTTTCTAAACTTGCAAAGCTTCTGATGGCCCTTTAGGTTTTGTAATTGCACAGAGTTGTATTGGGCAAATATTTTATTCCTGATCTAGATTTTCTAGAGTTTCAGGTCTCTTGACTCCTATCTTAGTACTTTTTCCATTACTCATACTACCTTCCATTTTTCAAAAACCAGCATTGCAGACTAATGAAATATAATATTGACATAACTAGTAGTTAGGTTCATGAATAGTTATAGTATACATATATGTAGAAGAAAGTAGCATCATCATTGATAGAGAAGAAAGTGAATCCTGACCCTTATTTTGGAATACCATTAAATTCTGACACAACTCAAAAGAAATCATGACATGCTTAAAGTAGAATTATCTTCTCTTAAAGTGCCACATATCCCTTTTGGGAGTTCGTGACTCAGAGCTCAGAGGAGGATGAAGTTTTTCACCATTGGTGAAACTTTATCTACCTAGAGACCTGTCTTCTGAAAACACAGGGTAGTTGCTAAGAGTTCCAGAGCCAGAAGTCAGTAAAAACAAAACAAGATCCTTTGACATTTAAGGGGAAAAATTTTCCCAGAGCAACTGGAAATAACACTCAGAGTCAGTGACTATGTATATGACCATTATTGATTTGTTTAAGATGTAGAAGGAAAGTAGTCATAAGATGAGTCAACTGAAAATGTTGACAATTTCACTGAAAGACAAGGGTGGAAGCAATGACCTAAAAATTAGGACAGAGAAGGGGGAAGAAGAAAGAACCTGAGTAATGGTGGCAGTTTCAGACACTGCCCGACACTGAGAGCAGTAGATTCCTGGAATAGAAAAATAAGCCAGTCAATGAGAAGATAGACCACTCTAGTTGGAACATTGGAAAATAAGTGAAAAAAAGCCTTTATTCTCTATCTAAAAAGGTTATCATTCACTGCACCATGTTAAAAGCATATGGTATAGTGTGAAGTCACTGGTGACAAAGACTGCAGTCTCTGATAAGCTATTACAATTATTCTATTGCTGAATTATTGTAAAACTTAATAGATTTAATGCCTGGTAATATTTTTACCACCCCATTTTCTTACCAATAATATCTATAGGTTTCATCCTAAGGACTAAACTGTTCAGAATAAGAAATAAGAATAGTTTCATGTAGGGGTACCTGGGTGGCTCAGTGGGTTAAGCCTCTGCCTTCGGCTCTGGTCATGATCTCAGGGTCCTGGGATTGGAGCCCTGCATCTGGCTCTCTGTTTAGCAGGGAGCCTACTTCCCCCTCTCTCTCTGCCTGCCTCTCTGCCTACTTGTGGACCACTCTGTCAAATAAATAAATAAAATCTTTAAAAAAAAAAAAAAAAAGAATAGTTTCATGTAAGTTTTCTTTAGAAATATAAGCTATATATAAGATTTCCAAACCCTGGGGGCTTGGGTGGCTCAGTCTTAGGTTAAGTGTCTGCCCTCAGCTTAGGTCATAATCCAGGGTCCTGGGATCGAGCGAGTTGGACTCCCTGCTCAGCTAGAGTCTGCTTCTCCGTCTCCCTCTGCTCCTTTCCTTCTCCCCTGCTTGTGCAGCTCTCTCTTTCTCTCTCTCTCAAATAAATAAATCTTTTTTAAAGATTTAAAATACAATTCCAAATGTTTCTCTTTGAAATTCTGCTAAATATCAAACTCAGAGGAAAGCTTAAAGGAATTTTTTTTCTCAGATATAATTAAAGGAGAGCCAGTCTTCCTCAAAGTATATTACTACTTTTTTAAATTTTTATTTATTTTTATTTTTTTAAAATATTTTATATTTATTTGACAGAGAGAGATCACAAGTAGGCAGAGAAGCAGGCAGAGAGAGAGGGGGAAGCAGGCTCCCCGCAGAGCAGAGAGCCCGATGCAGGGCTCGATCCCAGGACCCTGAGATCATGACCTGAGCCAAAGGCAGAGGCTCAACCCACCGAGCCATCCAGGCGCCCCAATTACTACATATTTTCAAAAAGTGAGTTATAGTGCATAAACAAACTTAAAATAAATGGAATAGAGAAATGAGTATAAATTTTAAAAAGAGTTGCCTATCAAGTCCACATGATAGTTACATGGACATCATTTAAGTTCAGAAACACTTGTGGCAAAAATAAAAGATTTTTCTGGAGGATAATGAAGTAACCTGAGAGAAGACTTAAATTTTTTAAGTTGTTCTTTCAAAATGACTATCTTACTAGTTTTACTCCATCTTTATAGGAAAGAAGCAAATGACCCAAAAGTTCATTAAAAATCTGAATCTTTCTAAAAAGCAAGTTCCAGAGGAAGTAGTACACTTAGTAAGAAATCAGTTACTCCTCTACTCTCAGCATTGGGAACACATTTATAAAAACAAAAGTATGAGCCTATAATCCTCACTGGGGCAGTGGTTATCAGTTTTGACTACATAGTAGGATCACATATAGGCCTTTACAAAAAGAGAAATAAAATGCCTCTGTTCCTCTCCAGACCAAATAAATCAGAAAGTATAATGGGGGTGGCAACATTTAATTAATATAAATAAGTCATCTTATTTACGAAAAATTTTGAAACTTAAATCCATTGCCGTTGGTATGGACTCAACATCAGAAAAGCTGTGAGAAGATCAATATTGTGTTTGAGAAGATGAATATTATCTTTAAGAAATTGCCATGAAATCCACACACAAAAGGCCAAACATAGGATTAATAATATAAACTACTCAAACCTAGTTTACGTTTCTAATTCTTTGGCCATAGGTCATTTTTGTTTTGTTGTACATACAATTTGACTTCTTTGGTGGATAGTCTAATTTAAAATACTGATGGTGGGAGGCGCCTCGTTGGCTCTTTCGGTAGAACATGTGATTCTTGACAGGTTATGAGTTCAGGCCTCATGTTGGGCATAGAGCTTACTTAAAAAGAAATAAAATCCCAATGGCCCCAAATCCATATTTAACGTAGATTCCCAGTTTTTAGTCATTAGTGTACTGTGGCCATCATATTTTGCCATATAGTTATGTACTTAATGTGTTTATTTAAATAACTTTATCATTTTTATGTAAATAAATGTCTTTTTTAAAGTGAACTCTTGATACCAGCATCTTAAATAGAAAATCAGTGTCACACTCCAGAAATAGAAGGTCAAAATAAAAATAAATTCAGTGAAAATAAGATATAATATCAAATTCCAGCTAAACAGTGTTGTATTAAGGTCTCTTCTCTGTTAAAAAGAGAAATTATCAGGTGTTACATTAGCAGATCAAGTATTAGATTAGCACATTAGGAAAAAAAGATTAGCACATCAGTAACAAACAGGGACCGTTTCCTTGAAGTAATTAGAGGATTGAGAGAGAATTGAATAGAGAATAACTTTTTCACTGCAAACTAGTTATTAATACGCAAAATAATCTGGTACCTTTCCTACACTTTAGGAAACGTATTAATTGACAGAAGATGCCAACATTAGGATCTGTAGTAAAGAATCTACATGCTTTTGAATTGTTTGCAGTTTTAACAATTGCTATTTTAAAAAACTTAATCCCAAAAGTGAATTGGTTTGTAGAAAGGAACCTAGGTTTTATTCTCATTCTTCTTGCCACTCTTTCAGTTAAAGGCATTGAAATTTTTTCAGAGCTGGCTTCTGAAGGATCTATGAATTGATAGTATTCACCTGGCTTATAGATGATACAGGAGAAAGCATTAATAAAATGTTGATCCAGTGTCTCTCTGGGCTAAAATTAGGGATGTTCTAATTGCATTAAAAGAAACTAAAGGTCCCACTGTGCTATTGCTATGGTGTTACTTGGAGCTTGTCTTTTAAATTGGATATTTTTCTTGGGTTGGGTCATTTGTTTTATAAGCAGTACCTCCAGCAATCAGTTTTTTTCATAAAATGCATGTCAGTTTTTGTTGAATGCCACTTGAGTTCTTCTACCCATGCTATTGCCTTTTGGACCTTGTTTCACTGGTAAATCCCTTTAGTCTCTTCACCCTCTCAGTTGCAAATGTCCTGATCTTCTAAAGGCATTCATAGATATACATTCTCAGAGTCTTTATGTTTTCTGTCACTAAACTTAGTAGAAAATAATTCTGTGCTAGTCATCTCAGCTTCTGGTACTAAACAATCTCTTGATTTTTCTTTCATCATTCAGTCTCTAGATTCTTTTTTTTTTTTTTAATTATTTGACAGACCGAGATCACAAGCAGGCAGAGAGAGAAAGGAGGAAGCAGGCTCCCCGCGGAGCAGAGATTCCCAGGACTCTGGGATCATGACCTGAGCTGAAGGCAGAGGGGTTAACCCACTGAGCCACCCAGGTCCCCCCCAGTCTCTAGATTCTTACATTACAGATTTTATAAATATTATTCTCCCCTTATTTTACATACACCATGTTCTTAGGCTTCAGGAAGGCTCTTGACCTTCAGATTTTTATATTCTACCTCTTTTTCTGTCCTGAGCACAAGACTCAAGTGTCCCAGGTAACTCAAAAAGAATATCCCAAAATAAGCTCATTTCCCCAGATGATCCCATTAACTCATAAACTTTATCTTATAAAGGTGTCAACTCCCGTCTAGTCATCTATGCCAGTACCTCAGGTTCTACCTTGGAATTATCTTTGCCTCTTTTTTATCCACAATTAGTTGTCAAATTTTTTCACCTCTTACATATTCTTAGTCCATCTTCTTCTCTCCATCTCCTTACTTCTGGATCTATCTTTATGGTTTATTACCTTACAATCTCTTGCCTTGAATTATTATAGGAGCCTTATTTTTTTTTTTTAAGATTTACTTATATTTATTTGAGAGAGAGAGAGAGAGACCGTGCAGGAAGGGGAGAAGGGTAGAGAGAATCTCAAGTAGACTCTCCACTGAAGAAGGAGCTCATCATAACGCCTGATCATGACCTGAGCTGACATCAAGAGCTGTGACTGAGCCACCCAGGTGCCCCAGTATAGGAGCCCTCTAGCATGTGTCTCAGGTTTCCATTTCTGCCTCTGGTCCTTTCTGTAGAGTACTTATTAAAGCAAAAATTGGATTATACTGCTCCATTTGAAAGCCTTTCACAGAAAAATCCTGTGGATATAATGTTGAGTGAAAGAAAAAGAAAACTCTATGCTGTGTTTAAAATGTAATACCAGTTTTATAGCAACCAGAATGATGGTTCATATTTACTAAACACTAGGCAGTTTACATGTGTCGCCTAAATAATCTTTACAGTAACTCTGAGATAGATACTAACATTACCCTGATTTTTACCCATGAAGAATCCAAGGCTTAGAAATTTACTTATTGTGGGGGTACCTGGGTGGGTCAGGAGTCATTTAAGTATCTGACTCTTGATCTGGGCTCAGGTCTTGATCTGAGGGTCGTGTGTTCAAGCCCTGTGTTTGACTCCATGCTGGGAGTGGAGCCTACTTTAAAAAAAGTTATCCTGAAAGGTCACATAGCTGGTAAATCAGAACACTGCCCTTAGTTCTAACTATATATTCCACAGTATTTATTTTTTTACATGTGTGTGTGTGTTTTCAGTCATGAAAAAATAAAGGAAACACACCGCAGTACCAACTGTAGTTAATGCTAAATGCTGGGATCATTTAGCATATTTATGATATTCTTCTGTAGTTCTTGCAGTGACAGTGTAATCTGTAATAATAAAAAGAATAAATGTTATTTAATTTTTTAAATATTAAAAGAAACCTTCCATAATTTTCAGTTTTCAACAGAATAAAGGCCTAAATTAGTTTGTGTCAGGGGCACCTGGCCGACTGGCTGGCTGGCTCAGTGGGTAGAGCATGCAATGCCCCCTACTTTTTTTTTTTTTTTTTTTTTAAAAAGGCTGACCCCCTTGGGGTGCCTGGGTGGCTCAGTGGGTTAAAACCTCTGCCTTTGGCTCAGGTCATGATCTCAGGGTGCTGGGATCGAGCCCCGAATCGGGCTCTCTGCTCCATAGGGAGCCTACTTCCCTTCCTCTCTCTCTGCCTGCCTCTCTGCCTACTTGTCATCTCTGTCTGTCAAATAAATAAAATCTTAAAAAAGAAAAGCTGACCCTCCCATGAGTAAGAAGGACCTTCTTTTCCCCCCCTACCCCAAATATTTTCTGTTTATTTGACAGAGAGAGACAGCGAGAAAGGGAACACAAGCAGGGGGAGTGGAAGAGGGAGACGCTGGCTTCCCACCAAGTAGGAAGCCATATGCTGGGCTGGATCCCAGGACCCTGGAGTCATGACCTGAGCTGAAGGCAGACGCTAAACAACTGAGCCTCCCAGGTGCCCCAGAGCGTGCAATTCTTGATCTCAGGGTCACATTGAGCATAGTACTTACTTTAGAAGATAATAAATAAACAGGGGCACCTGGGTGACTCAGTAAGTTGACTGTCTTGTCTTCAGCTCAGGTCATGATCCCGGGGTCCTGGAATTGAGCCCAGCGTGGGGCTCCCGTGGGGCTCCCTGCTCAGCGGGGAGCCTGCTTCTCTCTCTCCCTTTGCCTTCCATTTTGCCTACTTGCGCTCTCTGTCAAATAAATAAATAAAATCTTTAAAAAAGATATTTAAATAAAATAAACACACATACGTACATACATCACTCACTCCCTTTGTGTCACAGAGTCCTTTGTGGTATGTGTCCCCAGTCTGCTTTATTAATATTATTTACACACACACATCCCCTTTGAAAAAACTGAAATTTAGTTACAGATTAAAATGTTCTTAATTGGCAGTAGCTAACTACAGGAGGATTAAAAGCAATAGATAATTTAGAGATTCATTTTCGAAACCTGCTTAGTGCTTGGATTATTAAATTGTACCTTTTAATTTCTGACCTCATGATTTTTTAGGATGCCAGCCCTGTTGTAATTGAGCCGTCATCTGTTCTGAATGGAGGGAAATATTCATTTGGAACAGCAGTACATTGTATAGAGCAGAGTGAAGATAGAATCGGAGGAGGCAGCCTCAGCTATGTGAATACCACAGAAGAGAAGTTTTCAGACAACATTTCTTCTGCATCTGAAGCCTCAGAAACTGCTGGCAGTGGTAAGATGGCTTGCTTCCCATAAAGTTTATTCAAGGTCAAGTATAAATACTCTTATTAAAAGAGTATACTTTGTCAGAGAATGTGCTTCGTAGGATATAACCAGACGTCTGTTCACAGAAATAAGTTTTGAATGAAATAGTCAGTTATAAAATTCTTGAATATATTAGTAACTTTACAAAGAGAAACTCTTCTGTATTCTATTTCATGAATCTCTCAATTTGAAAATATGTTCGCTGTTTGGGTACCTGGCTGATTCTGTCAGTAGAGCATGCAACTCTTGATCTTAGGGTTGTGGTTTAAGGCCCAGGTTGGGCATGAGCCTACTTAAATAAGTTCATTTGTTTAAATATATATATATACACATATATATATTTGTGTGTGTATATATATATAGTTTCACTATTTTCATTGATTAAAGCTACTTCTCTCCATATCACTATTTAATTATTTTGTCAATCATTTGGAGGGACAGTTTTTGAGAAAATCTGAAATTCCATCTCCAAGACTCTCTGCCTTCACTGGGTTAAGTGCACCCTCATATTAGATTCTGCAGACATTTCAGGCTGGAATTAGGGGATTATTTTGTGAAACTATTGAGAAAAAGTCAAAATGCATCCCATAATCCTTTGCAGTCCTTTAGTCATACCTAAAACTCAGTGTTTCTACACATTTGGGGAAAATGCTTTGATGTTTTTGTGGCATAGATGAGTTGAGCTGATCCCTCTGCTGAAAACAGTGGCAGTACTCTCAAGTTTACTCTTACTTCATCTCTGAGATCCAGCAAATCGGACAGAGCTAGCCTCTTCTCTACAAAGTTCTTTGTAAAATCTACTTCTCCTTCTTCCCCATCTGATTTTTTTTTTTTTAAGATTTTTAAAAAATTTATGTTTGACAGAGAGATCACAAGTAGGCAGAGCAGCAGGCTTCCTGCTGAACAGAGAGCCTGATATGGGGCTCGATCCCAGGACCCTGAAATCAAGACCTGAGCCGAAGGCAGAGGCTTAACCCTCTGAGCCACCCAGGCACCCCTTCCCCATTTAGCACTCCTAGAAGTTCTGTCTCTGATGAGCTTTAACGGCAAGATTATTTTTTAACACCAAGATTATTTTTTACCCTCTCTAAGGTCCTGTGCTATCCATAGTCTGAACAGTGCCCCAAACAAAAGATTTAAAGTGGCTGATGGCTAGAATGTTTGCCCAATTGATGGCTAGAATGGTTATTAGTCTGTTGTTCAGAGTTGAAATACCTTTTTTTTTTTTAAAGATTTTATTTATTTATTTGACAGAGATCACAAATAGGCAGAGAAGGGGGATGGGAAGCAGGCTCCCTGCTGAGCAGAGAGCCCAGTGCAGGGCTCAATCCCAGGACCCTGAGAACATGACCTGAGCTGAAGGCAGAGGCTTAACCCACTGAACCATCCAGGTGCCTCCAGAGTTGAAATACCTTAAAATACCATTGAATTTCACAACTCTTAAGTCATTATTAATCATTTTTCTGTGTGCATTTTTCTATTGCAACCTGACATGCCTTCCTTTGAAATAAATTTACTAGGAAAGTTCCCTCCTCCCTGGCACTCTTCTGTTAAGAGTTCTTGTTTTAGCTCCTTCCCTTTGGTTTAGAGACTTCTTATGACCAGTCTCTTAAGAACATTTGGAATATGTTTACAGGTGGAAAAAGAAGAATTAAGGGTGACTCTGTGAGAGCCCAGCTGTTTGGCCATACATCTTCCTTTTCTATTAAAAGGTGTATAATTATTGTGAGTTATTAGATATTTTAGGAGGCTGGCCACATGTTCATTTGGCCACAGTTTGGTCGTGGTTTTTGTTTTTTGTTGTGGTTTTTTAGATTTCTATTTATTTATTTTAGAGAGAGAGCATGTGAATCAGGGTGAAGGGAGTGGGAGCCAGAGGGGGAGAGAGAATCCCAAGCAGACTCCATGCTGAGTATAGAGCCTCACATGGGCTGGATCTTATGACCGTGAGATCATGACCTGAGCTGAAATCAAGAGTTGGGCACTTACCCGTAACTGTGCCAGTCAGGGGCTTCATTTGGTAATTTGGTAACAGTTTTTAAAGCTTTTTTTCCCACCTAGTGTTATGCTAGGTGTTGTCCAGAAGGATTACGTGTGTATTTCCTATCTTCTACAGAGTTGCCAGAATCTTACACTATACTGACATGCCAACAGAAAAATAGCATTAATCTAATATATGGACATTGAGTTCATATATTCAAACTTATTTATGTATAATAACTACAAATAAAGAGATTCCATCCTCTTTTCCCTTACAGGCTTTCTGTATTCTGCCACACCAGGGGCAGATATGTGCTTTGCTCGACAACATAACACTTCTGACAATAACAACCAGTGTTTGCTAGGAGCCAATGGGAATATTTTGTTGCATCTCAATCCTCAGAAACCAGGGGCTATTGATAACCAGCCACTAGTAACTCAAGAACCTGTAAAGGTAGGTGATATGACATCTACTTAAAATAATTCCCTTTCAGGTGGCAAGTAAGTTTCATTCTAGAGGTTTTAACATATAGCAAGACATTTGTACATTCACGGTTCGTTAAATTAACCTGTTGTAGGTGGGTGACTCTGCATAGTATATTTCCATGAGGATATTTTATGATTTAGTAATTGCACAGAAGCAGTGTAGTAATCCTTAGAAATAGTCTTACTTAAGACAGCTACTGGGAAAATGTAGTTTTTATGTGTATGTGGAAATTTTTTTTCCAAAGTAATATTTTCTGTTGTTTGAAAGAAATTTGTGAAAACCAGTCTTATTTCCAAATGCTCCAATGATTTTTTCAAATGATTTGCCTTGATTTCTCTTTCTTAAATAATTTACTTTGGAAGTTAAAAATAAAAATCTTTTTTAGAAAATGATTTTCCAGTAACGTGAAACTGAGTAGTGACATATGTGTTTGTTCTCCTGTATCTAGATTTTGTTAAAACACAAGAGACTGTAATACTAGAAATATTAAAAACCAACATTTGTATTCCATTCTTTCTAAGGCTACATCACTAACACTAGAAGGAGGACGATTAAAACGAACCCCACAGCTGATCCACGGAAGAGATTATGAAATGGTCCCAGAACCTGTGTGGAGAGCACTTTATCACTGGTATGGAGCAAACCTGGCTCTACCTAGACCCGTAAGTATAACCAATGGAGCTTTATATAAGGAACAGTCCTACTTTGGGTCTTCCATTACTTTGCTATATTGAATCCCACTATCCACAAATTAGTACTTTCTTATGATAGCAGAGTGCTCAGTACCTGTAAATTAGTTGAACAAAATTTAGGTTCCTTTATATTTAATCACTTATTCATTCATTTATTCATACATTAACCAAGTACTTTATTAGTATCAGCTCTATAGTGATGTGCCTGTGGAAATGGGTGTCTTACCTGGGGTGAAGGAAATAGTCACTAGACTTAAGTCAAGGAATTATTAGGCTAGGCTATTAAATAAGCCATCCATATAAACATAGACTTTAGAGGGACGCCTGGGTGGCTCAGTTGGTTGAGCAGCTGCCTTCGGCTCGGGTCATGATCCCGGCGTCCTGGGATCGAGTCCCACATCGGGCTCCTTGCTCAGCGGGGAGCCTGCTTCTCCCTCTGCCTCTGCCTGCCATTCTGTCTGCCTGTGCACGCTCTCTCCCCTTCTCTCTCTCTGATAAATAAATAAAATCTTAAAAAAAAAAATTAAAAAAAAAAAAAAACATAGACTTTAGAATAATATAGGGCTTAGGCTGGAGCAGAAGTCTGAAAGCCAGTGCCAAAAAGTTCAGTGAACATAGGGGAAGTGGTGCAGTGATTACTTCTGAGACTGTTATTTTCATTAACCACACAGGCATCCAGTTAGGGATTGGTTCATCCCATAGTTGTTGGTGGATTTTTGTGTTTCGTCTTCTTGAAAGAAGGACACAAAAATGATCATAACAGGAATGCAAGCAAGTGAATTCTGATTGACACCATTACTAGGATGAGTCATTCAGAGCATAAATAAAATGCTCTAAAGTAATTTAAAAGACTTAAAGAATATAACAACAAAACATTAGCGAGTTAACTATACCATTATACTGTTGGGTTTATACCGTAAGCAACAGGACGCATACCCTGAATACTTTTTGCATTATCAGTGCAGTAAAATGCTTCGTAATAAGGTTCCTTTTGTAGATCAGGAAGCACTCTCCATCATATAATGTCCAAGATAGAATTTTTTTATACCAGAAAAGTTGGCGTAAATGAGATACAGTAACTTAGATCACTTCCAAAGAGAGTAGAAGTCTGCTATAAAGCCTTAGTCTATAATTTTGATGTTGATTGTGACTTATTAATAATTATGTTTATTAAGAATTGTGTTCAAGTCAGAATCAGGAATTTGGGCTTTGAGTTTGTTGGCTCCAAAAGGTTCCTACTTGTATTTGGCATCAGAACTCCTAGATGTATAAATACAAATACATATATAAATATATAAATATAAATATATAGAGATATGTAAACATATATACTTTATTTATTGGGAGGTGGGGTAATCCTTCAAATAGTTGCTTAATTTCTGGGACTTTCCAGCTCTAGCTTAATATTATATATCTGGGAATATATCTGGGAAAACACTGTGATAATCGTTTTTGACATATATATAGTTTGATGTTTTAGAGTTGCCTAAATTTGGATTACCAGTGTTCCAGTCTCTAAATCTTAGTTTCTTCCTCCTCTGTAAAATGGAGCTAACAGTACCTACTTCACTACTCCTCTGAAAAGGGAGGTAAAAGTATCTACTTGTTTTGATAATTAAATAATACATATGATTAACACAGCATCTGATTTACAGTAAGTGGTCAGTAAATGTTGATCATTGCTAATATCATCATCATCATTAAGAGCATTTTCAGAACCTCACACAAGATCTTTTTTTTTTTTTTTTTAAGATTTTATTTATTTATTTGTCAGAGAGAGAGAGAGCGAGCACAGGCAGACAAAGTGGCAGGCAGAGGCAGAGGGAGAAGCAGGCTCCCTATGGAGCAAGGAGCCCGATGTGGGACTCGATCCCAGGATGCTGGGATCATGACCTGAGCCGAAGGCAGCTGCTTAACCAACTGAGCCACCCAGGCGTCCCAAGATCATGTTTTTTTACATTTATGTCAGACAAATATTAAAGTGATTTTACTAGATCAGAGCTGCATTTGCTGGCTTGGTAGAATTTTTTCATCTCTAAATATGACACATTTGCCTAATTTCAGGGAAAAATGCTGCAAAAAACATTTAAAATGGTGTTTTCAGGTAGAGAGAATACTAAATATTTTGCCATGGCAAGGTTAAAAATGAATGCTTTTATGATGTGTAAGTCATACTGTTTATATAAAAATATCTTTGGAGTGCCTGGGTAGCTCAGTCGGTTAAGCGTTCGACTCTTGATCTCAGCTCAGGTCTTGATCTCAGGGTTTTTTCCAAACGTGTGTGATCTCTTCAAGGTAAATTCTTGCACGTGGAGTTCCATCTATTGTTTGGCAGTTGCCACTGAAGTTAAGAAGTTCAAAGATAAGAATAATTAAAATGTAAATAAATAAGTGTTTTTGTATGTTTGTGCGTAAGACGTTATTAATTTGTAAATTTTCACAAACTCACTTGTTATCTTGGCAAACAAGATGCATATTATAAAAACTACTTCATTATCAGTTCAGATTCTGCCAAAGGTATGTTCTATGTAGCCTGTCAACTACTAATACTGAATTATTAATGCTTCCTCAGATCATATTAAACGGAAATTATAAGAAATTATGGTTGGCTTTGTAACTATTAGTACCTGCCCAGAAGTGGACAGACTTCTTCCAGCAGTCTAGAATACCAGGGAGAGCCCTTTCTTGCTTATCATTTAAGAAAGGATTTGAAAAAGCTCCCCAAAAGAGCTTTTCAAGTGCCATACTGTAGAATAACAGAACGTGTGGAATACTGTTAAGGAAAAGTCCTAAAGATTTGTAGCATTGTTTTCATTTGGTTCTTTACTGTTCTTTACTCTTGGTATTGGAAAATGATCTACTGCAGAAGATACTGGTTACTAGGGCAGAGGGAAATAAAATAAAACCTGGTCACTTGAGACTGTTAAAGATTGTATAGGATTTTGTGTTTTAAAGTAGGTTAATCCTGCTATCCTTTTGGAATACTAAATTGATAATGTTCTACTCTTAAAACTCTTAGAGTGATATTTTTATAATGAAATGTTTTCCAGTATCTTTGGGCTGGCAAGCATATTATTTGGAGGGAGTTACTAAAAAATCCAGTTTCAACATGAATCTCAATTTTGTGCATCTGGAGTAATTTTTTTTTTTTACTAATTTTTTTTAAATTTTATTTATTTATTTGACAGAGATCACAAGTAGGTAGAGAGGCAGGCACAGAGAGAGGAGGAAGCGGACTCCCCGCTGAGCAGAGAGCCCGATGTGGGGCTCGATCCCAGGACCCTGGGATCATGACCCGAGCCGAAGGCAGAGGCTTAACCCACTGAGCAACCCAGGTGCCCGCAGAGTAATTGTTTTAATCATAGACAAAAATACATGGAACAAACCAGTTATAGTAGAACATAGCAAATTTTTATATGAAAACATTTCTATTCTTAAAACTAATATAAGAGGGGCACCTGGGTGGCTCACTGGGTTAAAGCCTCTGCCTTTGGCTCAGGTCATGAGCTCAGGGTCCTGGGATCGAGCCCTACATCGGGCTCTGTGCTCAGCAGGGAGCCTTCTTCCTCCTCTCTCTCTGTCTGCCTCTCTGCCTACTTATGATCTCTGTCTGTCAGATAAATAAAATCTTTAAAAAAAAAACTAATAAATAAAATTTAGGCAAATTTATAATACTCTTTTTATATGTGTTAAAGAAACCAGGTATTTTCAAATGATGTCCACTGATAAGATTTTATGAGGGAAGCACATAAATTTCTGAGGATATTGTAAATTGCTACACTTCAGGTGGTAAAATGACTTAGTTAATGATACGGCCTTCCATACTTTTTAACTTCTAGCTCCAGTCCTAAGAATTTGTCACTTAAAAGACCTTTTAGGGGTACCTGGGTGGCTTAGGTGGTAAGCATCTGCCTTCGGCTCAGGTCATGATCCCAGTGTCCTGGGATCAAGCCCCACATCGGGCTCCTTGCTCCGCCGGAAGCCTGCTTCTCCCTCTTCCACTCCCCCTGCTTGTATTCCCTCTCCTGCTGCATCTCTCCGTCAAATAAATGAAATCTTTAAAAAAAAAAAAACCAAAAAAAGAAGACCATCATTTATGTATGAAGTATGTAAAAGTGAGAAGAATTATAGTGTGAAGGTAATAGAATTATAGATAATATTTAAGATTTCCCCCCTTAATTTCAGTGTTAACTTGCTTTTAAATGAAAGAGGAGAAAATACTCACCAGGAGTTCAAATCTTAGAAAATGAGTTTAGGACCAGGAGCCTGAGAGTATTTAAACCCATGTAATTTAAATCTATGAATCTCTGTAATCTAACAAATACAAGTAGTGAACCTATTGAACATTTTAGTTTCAAAATAAATCTCAGAAATTTGATAAAAAATGACATTTTGTTTCTTCTTTTATAGTGATCACATTATATCTTTTATAACAATAGGTGATCAAGAATAGCAAGACAGAAATCCCAGAGCTGGAGTTATTTCCTCGCTATCTTCTCTTCCTAAGACAGCAGCCTGCTACTCGGACACAGCAGTCTAACATCTGGGTGAATATGGGTATGATGAGCCTGAGAATGTTTCCTCAGCATTTACCAAGAGGTAACTTAAGAATGCAGCAAGAATACCATGCATTTCTTTAAAAAAACAAAAACAGAAATAGCCAACTTGCTCAAAGTCTGGTGCCACTGTCCTAACACATACACCCATCTGCTTTCATACAGAATCAGTAAATCATCTGTGGGGCTTAGATCTATGGTCATGCGCAAGACTAGACAGGGTAGTGGCAAAGTCTCAGCATCAAACTGAGAAGAATTTTTTCCTTTTCTGGTTTTTAAACATACAAAGAAAATAAATAAAATAAATTTCACATATATTTTTTTTCTTTGAAAAAAAGCCATTATAAATTACTTGTTTGCCCTAAGTTAGAATCTGCCAATTGATGACTGGTCTTTCCAACTCCACTCAAATTTCTGAAAAGTAATTCTTTTTACAATATCGTGTTTTTGTTTATTTGTTGGTGTTTTGGGGGGACTCTTTTGGTAAAAGAGTATCTTTCATGGTTGGTTCAAGGAGCCTTTATAAGAGACAGATAATATAAAGTGAAGAATATATTTTTGAAAATCAAAATGGCACATTTGCTTTGAAAAACATCAAGCCTGGCTTATCAAAATGACATGTAAGTTCCGATTTTAATGTATTACAGGCAAAAATTCCCCTTTGATTTCTCTGTGAGGTTACACTATATTGATGGGCAGAACTTGCTTTATGCTTTTGCTTTGCAAATATTTAACATTGTTCTTCAGCAGAAATAATGAGTTACACATTTACACAAAGTCTGAGGCTTTGTGTAACAATGCCAGAATGTTATTAATATAACTTAGGATGTAAGAACTACCTCGGAACCCAAACCAACCCTATATTTGGATATCAAATAGTTTTATGTCTTCCTTAAAGATTATATTCACATAATATATGCAGATTCTTACACATTCTCTTTGGTTAGAATTATAGCAAAGCATTGGCTTCTGCCTAACCAAACTTTGTCTTTGGGGAAATGTCAAAATGAAGAAACAGTGGAAATAGAATCACTATGAAACATTTTCTTGATTTAATTTTCCATTGAATAAAAGTATTCGCCTTGCTTCCATGACACCCATAGCATATATCTTTCTCAATTCTCTTTGAAAGATAACATGAGAGGCAAGATGTGTTGTTGCACTTTTAGTAAGTATTCTTTGTAACTCTTGTGCTGATCCTAGATTTTTGCTGTTTCTGTAAATTCCACTAGATTTGTTGGTGTTACTCAAAAACACAAAATTATGTGTAATAAGTGGCTGCCTGCTTAATGAGCTATGCTATAAAAACTGTCTAGAATTCAAATAAATTTCTTACATGGCTTAAGATAATAGAAATTGACTTGGACACTATACTTGCAAATGCTTCTGAATCCTAGAACTGGGTAGCTCCAAATTTATTCTTAATTTGAAATTTTATTCCTTACTAATTAGTTCTGAAATCAATCATTAATCATTTTGAAGTTTATGAAAATATGCTTTCTTGCTGTAATCTTATAACTAATCCTCTGATGTATAATTGGAAAATTTTGCTCTTTTATTTTCTGTCAGGAATTATCCTTTGCTTGCTGATAGTAAAAAACTTGCTAGACTATGTTTAAAAATTGATCATGGTTGGGTTTCGTTCTGTCATAATATATTTTTCATCTTTCTCATTAGTGTATTAGGGCCATTTACTAGACTCTTTTATTACTTTTGAAGTGATGGATGTACAAACTGTGACACAGTTAACAATGACTTAAATGTAGCCTTGTTGACAGATAAGGCTACAGGGTCTTTGTTTCTTATAGATTTTTCAGCCTATTTTAGGTGAGTAAATTTTTTTGGAAGCTCTTAAAAAAGCAGATGATACCAATACTTTTCTCTGATTTGTTGAAGTTTATAGTTGAAGACTCAAAAGCATTTAATAAGAGGAAGGAAGCTAAGTCTCCATTGGATGGGTGGGAAATTACCTGACATGTATAATTGTACCCTCAATGGATTATATTGATACACTAAGTTCATTTTTTGGGGGGGTTGCTCAGTTAACTATAACCTACCGTAGCTAGAGAGGACCATTTTAAGCTACAGCTCTTGCCTGGGTTTTTGACTGAATAGTTAACCAAGGTTTGGTTGATTGTTTTAGCAACCTATTTTGATTTCCATCATCTCTTGTCACGTCATCCCCCTTCTCTTTAGAAGTAGCAGGTGGTTAATTAAACTTAGTAAATTCTTTCTTCACTTTCCTCTCTTTCCCCTTATTGTCATTCTTTTTGTTTCTTAAGCACTCTTGGAATTCAAGATCATGTCTGCTGTCGTCTTATTTTGCAGGCAGGCCATACGGTTTTCCTGCCTCCTACCTTTTCAGCAGGGCAATTTTTTTCTTGGCATGGGGAGGTTCTTGGTTTCACTTTAAACTCTGTTTGGCCATTGTAGAGTCTATGCCTTTAACTTTAAGTAAAAGTTTCTTGTGTAATTGTACTACTGTGCCAGGTAATTGGGGCACTTAATTACTGAGAGTGATGGGATTAGTAATTCAGAGACAGTTTATTTTAAGAAAGTGGGTCAGGTTGTTAAATAACAAAAATTCGACCAAGTAAATTTTAAAGATCTAATTGGCTTTATTAATTGATTTATGGATTTGGCAACATCCTTTCTAGCAAGTAGAGGGGTGCTCCCAAGAACTACAGAAAGAAAAGCGGGGGTTAAAGAGAGGAGTGGGAAAAAGGAAACTTTTCACAAAGATTCCATTGTTTTAGGCAAGGTCTTACTCTAAAAGGGAATAATAGGGGTCTATCAAATTTTCTAGTACTGACTTGGAAAGTCCCATGTTGACTGGTTAAAGGTTACATTTCTAGGGGTTTGAAAGTGTAGTTAGGTTAGGTATTAAGTCTTGGTTTGTAGACTTACACCTTTAACGTAGGTGATCCCATTTGGGGCCGATGGGGTTTTTTTTTTTTTTTTCTTTTTAAATGAATCCAGTTTTCTGTGGAATTCTTTTTAATGAATTCAGTTATCTGTGGAATTCAGATCCAGTCCCATATGATCTTCCCCATTCTTAAATTGAATATTGATTTTGCTATTGAGTGCGACCCTGCTGAGGGCAGCCTAGGTACTAGTGTCTGTTGTTGATACTTGCCACTTTTCTTGGCATCGAAATACTGCCTGTTACTTGGGCCTCTGGTTTTGTTGCTCTTCCTTTCACAGTTGGTCTCCTGTCTACATTTTAAAGCTTCTTAATTTATAAAATTATTAAACCTGTAATTCTCATCTCTCATCATTATTTCCTAAAACAATCATTGCTGAATGGGGCGCCTTTTTTTTTTTTTTACATCTACCTTTTTCCTTATTATGATTACTATAACCATAGGCAATGTACCTTCTCCGAATGCACCATTAAAGCGGGTCTTAGCCTATACAGGCTGTTTTAGTCGAATGCAGACCATCAAGGAAATTCATGAATATCTGTCTCAAAGGCTACGCATCAAAGAGGAAGATATGCGCCTGTGGCTCTACAACAGTGAGGTAAGTCATTCCTAGTTGTAAGGTGACTTGTACACATACTGACAAGATCCAAACAGTACATCCTGGCACCTTGTAGGCCCTCTTTAGCATATGAAAACTCCATTGAAACCTCCCTTCCCCTCACCTTCCCCCAACCACAGGGTACATAACCTGCCATCCCTCACAACCTGGGGCAGCAGCTCTTCCTGCCCACGGGTCCTGTCCCTGTGCTTTAATAAACCACCATTTTGCACCAAAAAAAAAAAATCCAAACAGTACAGAAGTATATACTGAAAATTCTTCACTCTCATCCTCTTACCCCTAATTATTAAAATTAGCTCAGTTTTTTTCAGTTTCTTCCATCCTCCTCTGATGTAGTGTTATTAATTGCTTATATAGTTGTCCTAACATCGCAGTATTTTCAGATTATACTCTGAAATTGGATCATAAGTAGTTTGAACCAGTTCTGTATCCCATTGTTCCCTCTTTTATCTTCCTGTGATCACCATTGAGAGGCAGTATAGTATAATAGTTAAGAGCACAATTCCTATAGCCACACCACCAGGAATTAAATCCTGGCCCTGCCACTTGTTTAGTTGTATAACCCAGAGCAAGTCACTTAACTGTCTCAATTTTCTCATGAAAATTGAATGAATTCCAACATAATAGTATCTCCCTTAGAATTAATAATATCCCTTAGAATTAATAACAACATAATAGTATCTTCCTTAACATTCCAACATAATAGTAACTCCCTTAGAATTAAATAACTTAATTTTGGGAGCACAAACAAAAACATGTAATTCTGCTGTAGAATTTTGATTTTGTATTTTTGGTTCCCAGTATGTTTCATCTTGATCATAAGTATGTTTACTGAATTTCATACTGGGTACTAAAGAAAATTTCTTTAGTGCAAGTGCTTCAGAAAATCTAAATCTCAGTGAATTATGGTTTGGTGTGTGATGAGTCTTCTTATCTCCCCAAAATTCTGTTATAATTTTGTTTTAGAGACAGTATTTCTTTATGACTTAGATATTGTTTTTCTCTCATTTTGCCACCTAAATTGAAAATATTTCTGAACAACTATAATATGCCAGATATCTTTCACAGGAGTTATGAAACTACATGGACATGTTTAAATTTTTAATTATCATTCATTTTTACTTCCTTTTCTGTTTTAAGTTTAGTAATCAAATTAACAAAAACATTTCTTCCTCCATGCACAGAATTACCTTACACTTCTGGATGATGAAGATCATAGATTGGAATATTTGAAAATCCAAGATGAGCAGCATCTAGTAATTGAAGGTATAAGATGGAAGCATGCATCTATATTAAATTTTAGGGGAAGAATTTAAAGATTTAGATACTAATAATCTACTTTATAATTTTTCTGACTATTACTTGATCATTATATTCTTTATAGTAAGAAAAACCATTAAGCTCCCTATGTAACCCTACATACTATGTAAATTGCTTTAAAAGAAAAATAATACCTGCATTCGTTGGTTGGCAAGGAATAGAAACATTAGGTAGAAACAAGTGAATTCGGTTATAAGTTTACAAAATTTCAAGCTACCTCTTGAGTTTGAGTAAGAAAACTAACTCTCTGGCATAGTTAGTGGCAGAGGTTTTCATTAATCATCAACACTGGTCACTCACCAACAGAACTTACTTGTATACTCACATATAGATCTACACACTGGCATGGGCATGTCAGTGAAAACTTAAAACATATTTTTTCCTTTCCAGATTTTTGGAAACATTGCAGGCTGCCTTTGTATTAAAATAAATTACTCTGACAGTTGTCATAATTTAAGAAGGAATTGTGATAATTCTTATGCATTCAGTTTAAGAGCTTTAATTACTTCTATAGATGTTTGAGTATAATTTTGATTCAGATAGGCAGTTGAGGGAATAGCTTACCATTGAATTCGAATCAAGTGACTATAAAGCCCCCAGTATAGAGTTAGAATGGTTTCAGAATCAGTTATTAAAATTAGCTCAATTTTTTTCAGTTTCTGATTTAGAAATAAAAATCTTTCTTTTTAAAAAAAAAAAAAAGACAGAAGCAATTGATTTGAATGGGTAAGAAATTAACACATTCCTCTCTCTGTCTTTCCAGTTCGCAACAAAGATATGAGTTGGCCTGAGGAAATGTCATTTATAGCAAACAGTAGTAAAATAGATAGACACAAGGGTAAGTCTCTGGTTAATTATTTCTAAAGAAATTATCTTAAAATTACTAAACTATTGAAGTGTTAACAACTTTTGGCTTTCTAGTTCAAAAGTGATTAGAACCCCTTTTTCTTTCCTGGAGCATCACATTTTTTTTCTAACCTTGGCAATTACATAATTTATATATATTTTTAAAGACATAATACTGGGAGAGAATTGTTTGAATTGTAAAAATCTATCATAGCAATTAAAGAGAATCATAGCTAATTTTAGATCACAAATGAGCTTAGATTACCATGATCGCCAGTGATACTCTGTGAAAAACCTCTACTTCGGCATTCCAAGACCGGATAAAGAAGTATTAGCTCCATTTAGCTGATTAAAAAACATTATAAAAATCATTGCATCAAATACAAGTAACTGTTTGGTCTGCCTGTGACATTTTTCTATAGTTAGGCTTCCTTCTCATATTGTTTGTTCTAGTTCCCACAGAAAAAGGAGCCACCGGTCTGAGTAACTTGGGAAACACTTGCTTCATGAACTCAAGCATCCAGTGTGTTAGTAACACACAGCCACTGACGCAGTATTTTATCTCAGGGAGACATCTTTATGAACTCAACAGGTAATATTTCGTGGTTCGTTGCCTCTTTTATGACTTTGATATGAACCCACTGTCACTTAAATCTCCTCTTCTAAACCCTGGGGGAGAAAAGTCTTATTTTCCCTATTTAATATGAAATAAGGGGTAAGGGATACTTATCTCATTTTAAAAAGAAATTTGTGAGAAAAATAGATGCTAGACATTTCTGTCCCCATGTGATTGTGATTTATGAGAATGTTTGGCAACAAATTTTCCTCTCAAACTTCTAGGACAAATCCTATTGGTATGAAGGGCCATATGGCTAAATGCTATGGGGATTTAGTACAGGAACTTTGGAGTGGAACTCAGAAGAATGTTGCCCCATTAAAGCTTCGGGTAAGCAGATTAAAATAACACTGAAGTATTAAGTCCTAAGCAGTTGTTTAAGTAACTGATTTTTTTCTACATGCTTTTTATGTTTAGCTTTTTAGTTTTAGTTTAACTAATGTGTTTTAGATCTTTCATGAGAATAAACTGGATGTCAGATGCTTTTACTTGTTCAGATGTATACAAAATACTGCTGTAGATGTAGTATTAGGAAATGATCGAAGTCATAGTCTACATTTGGTTTGTCATTCAGTTTACTAATTTATCAAATATCTTGTATACATAGGAAATCTTCCTTTGTTAGTCCTTTACTGTTAGTAGTATTCTAACTGCAAGGTATAGATATACCTCTGAGCCTAATAAATGATACTCAGTACACTTTTTAATGTTACTAAGGTAATTAGTTCTATCTATAGAATTTTTTTAAAGATTTTATTTATTTATTTGACACAGAGGGAGAGAGAGCCAGAGAGCACAAGCAGGGGGAGCGGCAAGCAGAGGGAGAAGGAAAAGCAGGCTCCCTGGGCTCGATCCAAAGACCCTGGGATCATAACTTGAGCCAAAGGCAGACACTTAACCAACTGAGCCATCCAGGCCCCCCCATCTATAGAATTTTAAAAAGCAGTAAGAGGGATGCCTGGGTGGCTCAGTGGATTAAGCATCCAACTCTTGATCTCAGCTCGGGTGATGGAGTTTAAGTCCCACATTGGGCTCCACACTGGGCGTAGAGCCAAATTAAAAAATAAATTAATTAAAAATAGGAGCCAGAAAGAATGTAATTACTGAAGTCCATGGATACAAATTTTATATGTAGTGAAGTTACGATGATTTTTTAGGATTATTTTTTATCTTTATTTAAAAACAATACAAAAACTTCTTAGATTAAAAATTAATAATCATTATAGCTAAAAATGTGACTTCTTAACCACTTCCAAGCATTACTCTAATTACTTTATGTGTATTAACTCAGTTAATCTTCTGAATAGTCCTAAAATATAAAGCAATACTATTATCCTCATTTTATGGCTTAGGAAACTAAGGCCCAGGGCAGTTAAATAGCTTGCCCAAGATTATAAGCTAGTAAGTAAGTCCTCACATTTAAACGGGCTATTCTGCCTCCAATAATAAAAGTTAGGATACAAGACTAGAAAAGTTAACCATAAAAGAAAACACTTTTTCAATGAGAGCAAATGCTATTTTAGTATTTCTGTCCTGTGTGTCTTAAATAATATCTGTGTACCTAACTATTTGCTTATATGATACTGAACTGGAACACAGTATTGGCCAAAATACCTTTTTTTCCTTGTCATTTGAGATTAAGACTAGAAAGATTTCATGATTATTCAAAATATATTTGCTGAAATCAATGCAGACTAAATATTATTTACCTTCTCATAATGCCGCTGAATGAATTATGGGGCATGTTCATAATGAGTTTGATTCCTGTTATATTTATAGTGGACCATAGCAAAATATGCTCCCAGGTTTAATGGGTTCCAGCAGCAAGATTCCCAAGAACTTCTGGCTTTTCTCTTGGATGGTCTTCATGAAGATCTCAACCGAGTCCATGAGAAGCCATATGTGGAATTAAAGGACAGCGATGGCCGACCAGACTGGGAAGTAGCTGCAGAGGTTTGTCAGTTTTGAATTTCTAATGTAAGCAATAGATCAGATGCTCTGGTCACAAACATGTGTCACAGAACTGAAATGCTAGTTAAACTATTAACATTTAATTTAATTAAACTATTCTGTGATTAGAATTTTACTGTGAAAGTGAAGGAATTTATATTTCTCTGTTTAATTCTTACTCAGTAACACCAAAACAAAGCATCTTTAATGCAAGTTTTAGAATGTTGCCTTTTTACATTGTAAACTTTTGGGAAAAAATGTAGGAATAATCATTCAGTAGAACTTGGGAGTCCCCTTACTCGCTAAAATAATGTGTATAGTCACCAATAGGCATATTTTATCTACCTTTAATGGACAGAGAACTTTAATACTCACCGTTGTCACCATGGTAAGAACAAAAAAAATAGGATTTCCCATCTGTATTTAATATGTAGGTTGAACAAAAAGAATCAAAGTCCATTCAAGAACTGGTTTTCTGTACTATCTCAGTAGATGGTACATTTTAAATTACATATCTGTACTGTAAATTTACAGGCAGAAAGCTTCCATATTTTTTTTAATTTAATTTTTTTTCAGTGTTCCAAAATTCATTGTTTATGCACCATACCCAGTGCTCCATGCAATACAAATGAAGACTAAGGATTATTTTTTTTTATTGGAGTATAGTTGATATACAATGTTACATTAGCTTCAGAGGATTATATTCTTGACATTTAAACCTAATAGATTTAGCCAGTTTATTTGAATTTGTGTAGAAATAATTATCTTTGGAATTTTAGAAAAAAAAAGTTCTCTGATTTTTTTCCTTGCTAGGCCTGGGACAACCATCTGAGAAGGAATAGATCAATTGTTGTAGATTTGTTCCATGGGCAGCTGAGGTCCCAAGTCAGATGCAAGACATGTGGGCATATAAGTGTCCGATTTGACCCTTTCAATTTTTTGTCTTTGCCACTACCAATGGACAGTTATATGCACTTAGAAATAACAGGTAGGTCACAAAGTTCTGAAAAATTACTTAACTTCAATGTCTTTTACCTTATTCAGGTAACCTGAGTTTGTAAGTATAGTCATTTCTTTATAATGCATTCTCATAAAAATTGGCGAGCGTGTTATAACCTAGCAATCTAATTTTAAGAATAATTTGTGGTTTGAAAGACCTGGAATAGGGGTCCAAACCTTGTACCCATCGATTCCTCTATTAGTTTCAAACATGCCAGAAACTCTTTAAAATCTTGCAGGGCCATTCACATTTCTATAGCAGATGAACATAAAAAAATAATGATTGCACTCAGCATCATCCCTAAGTACCATCTATTGTAATTTACATATAAAATAAAAATTCTAGACTGAGGGGCACCTGGGTGCTTAGTCGGTTAAGCGTCTACCTTCAGCTCAGGTCATGATCCCAGGGTCCTGGGATCGAGCCCCACTCTGGGCTCACTGCTAAGCAGAGGGTCTGCTTCTGTCTTTCCCTCTGTTCTTCCCCCTGCTCATGTTCTGTGTGTGTGTCTCTCTCTCTCAAATAAATAATAAATAACATCTTTTTAAAAGAATTCTAGACTGAAATATTTGCCATTTCCAAGTCTCTCACACACACACACATAGGAAAGTTTTCAGTGAAACCTGTATTTTACTGATAAAAGATGTTTTTCCTTTACTAGTTATTAAGCTGGATGGTACTACCCCTGTACGATATGGACTACGACTGAATATGGATGAAAAATACACAGGTTTAAAAAAACAGCTGAGCGATCTCTGTGGGCTTAAATCCGAACAAATCCTTCTGGCAGAAGTACATGGTTCCAACATAAAGGTAATATTAACTGTTCTTTTTAAGAAAACCTTGATTCCATCCTTCCAAGATCATAGTTTTCTCGGGGCACCTGGATGGCTCAGTCACTTGGGTGGCTAACTCTTGATTTTAGCTTAGGTCATGATCTCGGGGTCTTGGGATCAAGCTCCAAGGCCATCTCCTTGCTCAGCAGGGAGTCTGTTCCCTCTTCCTCTGCTTTTCTCTCTGCTCTCGCTCTCTCAGATAAATAAAATCTTATAAATTAAGAAAAAAATCACAGTTTGGTCAATTAATGTCTGAAGGAGATACTAAAATGCAACAGAGACTGAATAAAAAAATTTCTCAAGCTTCCCATTCCAGAAATTTTAAAAAGGGTTATCTACCAGCATAAAAAAGTAATAATGGTAGTGGCATTTTTTTTTTTTTAAGATTTTATTTATTTATTTGAGAGAGAGTGGGTGACAGAGAGCATGAACAGTAGGGAGGGGAGCAGCAGAGGCAGAGGGAGAAGCAGGCTCCCTGCCGAGCAAGGAGCCCGATGTGGGACTCGATCCCAGAACCCTGGGATCATGACCTGAGCCGAAGGCAGCTGCCTAACCAACTGAGCCACCCAGGTGTCCCGGTAGTGGCATTTTTAAAAAAGAGAAACATGTAAGTCCAGTGCTATCCAAATGGAGTAATCTAGCTATGTCACTGCAGTATAGAATTACCCTAGTGACTACTGCTGCTACACTTTATGGTCCTCCTATATTACCATGCTCACTAGAATTCTTTCTAGGTTAAAATACAAAGTTATAAAGGTGTTCTTTTCTTATTTCTTTATTAATATATACACCTGGATACACCTGGCCTTTCAATACACTAAGTTAGGGAGGAAAGGCAAATGACATAAATCAGTTCTTTCTGCATACCAGCTGGAAAAAATAAGCAATTTAATAAATATATTATATATAATGTGGATATATATATATATTACCTACATATATAATATATATATTGCCTAAAACTAATATACACCATATGATAACAAACTAGAAATTAAATAAAAACTTGAGGGGCCCCTGGGTGGCTCAGTGGGTTAAAGCCTCTGCCTTCGACTCAGGTCATGATCTCAGGGTCCTGGGATCGAGCCCCACATCGGGCTCTCCACTCAGAAGGGAGCCTGCTTCCCCCTCTCTCTCTGCCTGCCTCTCTGTCTGCTTGTGATCTCTGTCTGTCAAATAAATTAAAATTTTAAATAAATAAATAAATAAAAACTTGAAACAGGGGCACCTGGGTGGCTCAGTGGGTTGGGCCTCTGCCTTCGGCTCAGATCATGATCTCAGGGTCCTAGGATTGAGCCCTGAGTCAGGATCTCTGCTCAGTGGAAAGCCTGCTCCCCCCACCTCTCTGCCTGCTTCTCTACCTACTTGTGATCTCTCAGTCAAATAAAATCTTTCAAGAAAAAAAAAAAAACTCAAAAAAATAAATAAATATAGGTGGGTGGGAGTGGCGTAACTGGGTATCGAGCGTTAGGAAGACATGTGATATAATGCACAGTGGATGAATAACTAAACTCTGCATCTGAAACTAATGCTACACTGTATGCTAACTAATTGAATGTATTTGTTTGTTTGTTTTTTTACTGCAAGATTTTATTCATGATTTAAGAAAGAGGAAGCTAGAGAGGGCACAAGGGGAGTTGAAGAGCAGAGGGAGAAGCAGACTCCCTGCTGAGCAGGGAGCCCAATGTAGGACATGATCCTGGGACTCCAAGACCATGACCTGAGTGAAAGGCAGACGCTTAACTGACTGAACCACCCAGGTGCCCAACCAATTGGATTTAAATAAAATAAGCTTAAAACATTTTTCAGTAAAATAAGTATGTTGCCTACCCTGAATTGAGCTCCTACCATTAGTATTATTAACATTTATCTTTGGGCTTTCTTAGCGAACTCACCTAATTAATGTTTTTCTCATGTGTAAAGCAAAGGTGAGAGCTCTCTGAGTTTGGGGTTTAGATGCTTGAAATGAAGGACCAATCTTAAGGAGCCAGTTATGCACAACATACTTGTTTCTTATGGAAAGGGATAATGGTTTTGTCAGTAAGGTTAGTTTTCAGCCAGTTGATCAAGCTTTCATCTTTTAGTTGTTTGAGAAGAATGATTGTCTTTTTGTTTGTTTTATTGGTCAAAGCATCTAAAACATTAGCTTGCATGTATCAGAGAGAATGATTTTCCATTTATCTGAAAATTTTCCCCTTCTCATCTTACCTTTTTTTTCTGTAGAATTTCCCTCAGGACAACCAAAAAGTACGGCTCTCAGTGAGTGGGTTTTTGTGTGCATTTGAAATCCCCATTCCTGGATCTCCAATTTCAGCTTCTAGTCCAATACAGACAGGTAAGATAGAAGTAGAGCTCCCTCTTGTGATTTTAGCTTTAAATATTGGCCTAAAAGCTTATATTTGTTTGAGCTAAAGATATTTGGGCAAAAGAACTTTGGAGCCTGATGGAAACCTTGATGATCACTTGGCTCAAATTCCTCATTTTTTGGATGAAGAGCCTAAAATTCAGGCAATACAAGTGACAGGTAGATGGTTAACTAAATCTTCCACTGGAATTCAGATTTCTTAATTCTTTTTATCTGACACTAACATGGCAATAGATGGTATAAGAGATATGTACTATCAGAAAATAAAACCATAAACACAACTGAAAAAGAATCTGTTTTAGGGTTGGGATGGGAAATAAAAAAAGAATTACTGTTTATTTAATACTGCATGTGATTTGATACGGTTATCTTAGTCTTTTTGACCATATAATATTGTTTGTCCTATAATCTTTTCCATCCAATAGAATATTCACTAGTCACATGGAGTGTTGAGCACTGTTGAGACTGAAACAAATGCATTTTTAATTTAATTTAAATTTAAAAAGTATTTTTCATCATCGTTTGTAACAAATACATCCCTTTGGCTAGTGAGGTGTTGCTAATGGGGAAGGCTTTGCATTTGTGGGAACAAAGGGCATATGGGAAAAATCTGTGTACCCTTCCTCTTTAGTTTGCTATATACATAAAGTGGCTCTGAAAAAATAAAGTACTTTATTAAAAAGATTACAAAAAGGCAACATCTAGCTAGAGACTACTGTATTCAACTAAACATTTTTAAGAGAATAGAGAAATGAATTTGTAGAGGAAGAAGATAAGAGAGAACTGTTTGCATGCCACAATATGGTGCTGATCGAGGTTCTTTGAAAAATTTTACTTAAACTTTTCAGAAAACTTTCCAGCAGTTACTCTTGGTTTGTTATTTAGTCTTAAATGTGAGTTATAGAAGTAGAATCTGAAATTAAAATCTTCCAATCTAGAATTACTATTTGAATTATGGTTTCTCCCCATCCTTTGCTAAAAGGGAATCTACTACATTGGTCTGGGTCCCCACATTATTTGAGAAAAGAGCAAAGGTGAAGGCACCAGAGGCTTATGATGCTGTACTTATCTTTGAATTTGTAGATTTCTCCTCTTCCCCATCTACAAATGGAATGTTCACTCTAACCACCAATGGGGACTTGCCCCGACCAATATTCATACCCAATGGAATGCCAAACACTGTTGTGCCATGTGGAACTGAGAAGAACTTCACAAATGGAATGGTGAATGGTCATATGCCATCTCTTCCTGACAATTCCTTTACAGGCTACATCATTGCAGTCCACCGAAAAATGGTTAGTTTAATGTTAGGCAAGTTATTGCTGGTCTTGCCAGTGTCATTTGTGAAACATAGCCACTTTCTGTCTTTGGAGCATCTTCACTGTGTTCACTTTCAATGTATTATGATGATATTGTATGTGATTAGAGCCAGGATTTGGTATCACACATGCTGACCTGTGTATGAAATGACATTCTTCACTCATATTAAACAGCAAGAGGATAGCTGGTACATCAGAACACTACTTTCTTTTAATGGTTTCTGTCTCCTATGTTACAAACACATGTACACCTTCTCCGCCACGTTAGTGTGGATACCTGTGGAGATTGGTTGGTTGGTTGGAGAGAAACAAGGATGTTCTTGGATAAAACAAGTTGTTTCCTAGGACTGCTATAAAAAATTAGCACAAATTTGGTTATTAAAGCAACAGAAATTTATCCTTTCATACATAGTTCTAAAGGCTGGAAGTCTAAAATCAAGGTATCTGAAATCAACAAGTCCATGCTCCCTCCAAAGGCTTTAGGGAAGAATCCTTCCTTGTCTCTTCCAGCTTCCGTAGGCATTTCTTAGCTCATAACTCCAATCTGTGCCTCCTTCTTTGCATGGTCTTCTCCTTCTCCCTTTGCTTTTCACTAATAAGATTTACTGATAAGAACACTTGTCATTAGATTGAGAGGCCATCCAGATAATCCAGATGTGAGGACTTCTCAACCTCAAGAGCCTCAACTTAATTACATTTGCAAAAACTATTTTGCCAAATAGGGTCACATTCACAAGTTCAGGGGAGTTAGGATGTAGACATATCTTTTGGGGAGCCACCATTCAGTCCACTATAGACATCGTTTGTCATAGTATGAAAAAAATTTAAGTACCTAGAAATAAACTACGATAGACATATAAAGCATCTATATGGAAAACAATAAATAAAATATTGACAGAAATTTTAAGACTCAAATATTTGAAGGACTAGACCATGTTCATGGATTAGAAGACCCAATATTTCAAAGATACCAGTTCTCCACAAACTGATCTACAGATTCAACACACAATCTCAATGAAAATTCTAACTCTGTGTATAGATGATTGTGTATGTATAACTCGATAAGCTGAATCTAAAATCGAAGTACAGGGGTTCCTAGCTGGCTTAGTTGGTAGAGCATGCAACTCTTGATCTTGGGGTCTTGAGTTTAAGCCTCATGTTGGGTGTAGAGCTTACTTTAAAAAAAAAAAAAAAGGAGAAGTACAAAGCACCAAAATATTCTTGAAGAAAAATAAAGCATGAGGAATTGAGCTGCCAGATACTGTAATTTTATAACACGACAGTACTTAAGACATTGTGATTTTGGTGTGAGAAAAGACAAGTAGACCAGTGAACTGGAATAGAGAGCCCAGAATCAGGTTCACAAACATATGAACACTTGATTTATGACAAAGATGGCATTGAAGATCAATGAGAGAAAGACAGTTTTCTCAGTCTCTCTCACTACACCGTGTTCAATTCCAGGTAGGCTATAGAACTAAATATGAAAGCAAAACAATAAAACAATGCCCAGAAGATAATAAAGGTGAATACACTCATGACCTTGATGTAGGGAAAGGCTGCTTAAATAGGGTATAAAAAGCACTAACCATAAAGGAAAAGATTAACAAATTGGATATCATTAAAATTAAGAACTTTAGTTTCATCAGAAGACACTATTAAGAGAGTAAAAAGGCAAGCCTTGGAGTAGAAGATGTTTGTAATGCCTATAACTGCCAAAGGGCTCAATCCAGAAAATACAAAGGACTTACATAAATTATTAAGAAAAAAGCAGTTCCATAAAAAATGGTTGATACTTCACAGTAAGTATCACAGAAAGGATATTCAGATAGCCAGTAACATATCAAAAAGTGATCAGCCACACTACAAACCAGGGGAATGCAAATTAAAGTCACATTGCATATCAGTGCACACCCACCAGAAAAGCTAAGATTAAACAGGTTGATGGCATTGGTAAGGATATTTGAGTAACAAGGACTCTCATACTCTGTTATTAAAAGTATAAATTAATATAGCTCTTTTAGGGACGCCTGGGTGGCTCAGTTGGTTAAGCAGCTGCCTTCAGCTCAGGTCATGATCCCAGCATCCTGGGATCGAGCCCCACGTCGGGCTCCTTGCTCGGCGGGGAGCCTGCTTCTCCCTCTGCCTCTGCCTGCCATTCTGTCTGCCTGTGCTCGCTCTCTCTCCCTCCCTCTCTCTGACAAATAAATAAAATCTTAAAAAAAAAAAAAAAAAATATATATATATATATATAGCTCTTTTAGAAAATAGTTATCTAGTTAAAAATAAATCTTCTTTTTAAGCATCTAAAAGCAGACATGTATACCAGGAGATATATACAAGAATATTCATTCAGGTAACAGCATTATCTGTAATAGCCCAAAGCTAAAAAGAAAAATGAAAACATTAAATGTCCATTAGTTGGGGCACCTGGGTGTCTCAGTTGGTTAAGCATTGGACTCTTGATTTCAGCTCAGGTCATGACCTCAGGGTCATGAAATTGAGCCCTGCATTGGACTGCAAACTCAGAGGAGAATCTGCTTGAGATTCTCTCCATCTCCCTCTGCCCCTCACCCTACTCACCCTCGCTTGCTCTTGCTCTTTCTCTCTAAAATAAATAAATCTTAAATATATATATATTATATATATATATATAATATATTATATATATATATATATCCATTAGTAGTGGAAGGGATAACAAGTTGAGACATATTCATGTAATAGAATATTGTACAGCAATGAAAATGAATGGACTTAAGAGTTACATTCAACATAAATGAAACATCATAAACATAATGTTGTGGGAAAGAAACCAGACACAAATATAAATTACATGATTTTTTAAAAAACAAAAACTTCAGAAACAGGGAAAATGAAATCGACTATCTTTTATGCATAGACTACAAAATTTAAAAAGCAAAGAATAATTGACTACCATAAAATGCAGAAAAATTATAAACTTTCTTTTTTTTTTACTTATTTAATAGAGAAAGTGCAACAGCAGGGCCAGAGGGATAGAGGGAGAGGGAGAGGGAGAGAGAATCCCAAGCAGGCTCTACACCCAGTGCATAGCCCGACGTGGGGCTCAATCTCACGACCCTGAGACCATGACCTGAGCCAAAATCAAGAGTCAGACCTTTAACCGACTGAGCAACCCAGGTGCCCCACAACTGCTGACTTTAGAAGGAAGTAAGAATTTGGATTCAGAGAAAGCAGAAGGAAGCTTTTAGAGTGCTAGCTGTATTGGGTCATGACCTGAGTGGTAATTATACAGCTGTTTGCTTTCTGATAATTCTTTAAAAATGTACTTTTCGTCCCTTTTGAATTAATAACTCTTGACTTAAAGTGAGTTTCTGACCACATGGATAACATTCTGTGGACCAGGATTGTATGAGTAGACAGAGAAGGGATCCATTTATGACTTGGAATTGTCTTTAAGCATGGCTCCAACTGGTCCCATCAGCTAAAATAATTGATCCATGCATTTCCCTTTTTTACCAAATGTTATCAGGTCATAAATTAAGAACTCTTGATGTACTTTTTTTTCAGTCTTTCTTGGAAAACATCTCTCTTCAATTATCATGTATATGTTACATAATTGCTTGGTAAATGCTAAAGCATTATGTACAGGTTTTCATAATTATTGGGCCATAAAGCCACATTGTCAGCTCTTAATTTTCATATTTAACTAGTTTCCTGTTTCCCGTTACCTTCATGATCTAGACAGCTGCTTTGGGAATGCCTAAATTTGATTTTACCATCTGTCTGTCTCAAGTCCGGTTCCTTTTCCTATCATTTTTGTGAAAGGCAACATTATTCTTCCATGCTAAGGCTAATGGCTGGGAGTGTACTTAGGTTTTTTCCCCCCCTTTTCTTCTAACCATATATTCATACATCACTATGCCCTTTAATTTCTTCTTTCAAAGTACTTAAGTACTTGAATTTACCATTTCTTCATTTTCCCTGCCACTTTCTTTCAGACCTTATTGCTATCATGGTTGAATTACTTTGAAAGTAGGTTTTTTTTTCTTCTATTCCCTTCTACAAGGTACAAAAAGAAAAGGAATAAGGCAAGGCAACATAAGCAATATTCAAAAAATAAAGGGAGAAATAGAAAAATAGTATTGACATGACAGCTAAAGGGCAAGTCAATTTAAAAGAAAAAAAGTAGTTTACATGGGCTAGAGAAGTCAAAAAGTGAAAACTACAGTTTCACAGTGTAACCTAGTAAAAAAATGAGGAAGTTCTTTGCATAGTCAGGTCAAATGAGTTATTTCAGCTGAGAGGAAAAGTTGTTAGGAGAGAGCAAAAGGAGAATTTCTGGTGTAGGAAAGTGGGAGCGTTATCCCAGGGGAAACTGAGCAGAATCTCTGTAAGGTATTGGGAGAAGTTATCCTCAAGAGGATGACATTTTTGTGTGGGTTTAGAAAAGAGTTAAACTGAGAAGAGTAGAGGAAAGAGATCATTGCTTAGCTGATCTCATTTAGTCTTATTTAGTTAAGTAAGTCATCTGTTGAGAGTGGAAGAATAGTGGAAGTTCAAGTAGAGAAGAACTAATCTACGTTTTTAGGTTTCTATTTTTTTAATTTTTTTTTAAGATGTTATTTATTTATTTGTCAGAGAGAGAGAGGGAGAGGGAGAACACAAGCAGGCAGAGCAGCAGGCAGAGGCAGAGAGAGAAGCAGGCTCCCTGCTGAACAAGGAGCCCGATGTGGCACTCGATCCCAGGACCCTGGGATCATGACCTGAGCCAAAAGCAGAGGCTTAACCAACTGAGCCACCCAGACATCCCCGTTTTTGGGTTTTTAAAACTTCGAATTCTAAAATAGTTCTGAATTTATCCACATTTCTCTGAGTCTTCTAAAAACATCAACACATGAAATGTGGTCTTAGAATCATCTATTTAACTAATAAGCTTAAATAAATAGTGGCAAGGGGTGCCTGTCTGGCTCATTTGGTGGCACATGCGACTCTTGATCTCAGGGTTGTAAATTTGAGCCCCACTTTGGGTGTAGAGATTATTTAAAAAGAAAATCCTTTAGGGGCACCTAGGTGGCTCAGTCAGTGGCTGCCTTTATCTCGGGTCATGATCCCAGAGTCCTGGGATCGAGTCCTGCATCAGGCTCCCTGCTCAGCCAGGAGTTTTGTTGTTCTTCTCCCTCTGCCTGCCGCTCCCTCTGCTTGTGCTATTTCCCTCTGTCAAATAAATAAATAAAATAAAAAGTAAAATAAAATCTTTTGAAAACTTTTACTTAAAAAAAATAAATAATGGCAAGATAAAATGCTTGAGAATCTGAGATGAAAGTCTTTTCCCCTAGAAACTAGATAAACTTTAGTAAGTTTCTAAGTTGTTGATTTAGCTTCTGTAAGTACTACACAGAGACCATACTTAAAGAATTAAATGCCCTGGGGCGCCTGGGTGGCTCAGTGGGTTAAAGCCTCTGCCTTCGGCTCAGGTCATGATCCCATAGTCCTGGGATCAAGCCCCACATTGGGCTCTCTGCTCAGCAGGGAGCCTGCTTCCTTCTCTCTCTGCCTGCCTCTCTGCCTACTTGTGATCTCTGTCTGTCAAATAAATAAGAATTAAATGTCATAAGTGCTAGGCAGCTTTTTTAAAAAAATTAACATATAATGTATTATTTGTGTCAGGGGCACAGGTCTATGAATCATCAGTCTTAAACAATTCACAGCACTCATCATAGCACATATCCTCCCCAGTGTCCATCACCCAGCCACCCACTACGTAGTTTTTTTCAGTAATCCTGAACTCTAGCCAACCTTTATATTACATTAAACTTTTGTTTTATTAAGCAGCTATTTCCAAGCTACTTCTTTGTAGTATCTCTATATTAAGGAATATCATAAAACTCTCCTTTACTTACTAAAAGCAAATATTTTTAAAGTGTACCTTTTATCATGTAATTAAAAAAAAAAGACTAAAGTCACTCAGCTACTTTTAGGAAGATGCATAAGTTTTTATAACATTAAGTGGCTGGGTTTTGTACCTTTCCAAAAGTTTGAGAATTATGCTGTAACAGCAGCTATCAATGCCTTACTAGAAAATTGCATTTTGAGGGAGTTTTGGTTTACTGGCATACTTCATGAGAAAGGATTTTAATTGCTTTTAAAAGCCTTGAGCTCTGAAACTATCACTAGTTTTTATGTATGATTCAGTATGTGTGAGAAATATTTATCAGAGAAAACTAGTTTGAAAATATTAAATGCTGAAAATCTCTGATAGACAACAGCTCTGAAACTGGCAATACGTCAACCTTTCAGTGACTCCACTTTAAATCACCAGTCTCTTCATATTAATAAAAAATGGTTCTATCAATAAGGGGAGGTATGATAGTGACTAATTTGAAAATGATAACGATGTCTGTTATTGGCAGTCTTAGAAGAATGAAAAGGAGGAATCAAAGGCCTGTCTTCTCAGCCTTCTCTTTTGTTTGTACATACAGATGAGGACAGAACTGTATTTCCTTTCATCTCAGAAGAATCGCCCCAGCCTCTTTGGAATGCCATTGATTGTTCCATGTACTGTGCATACCCGGAAGAAGGACTTGTATGATGCGGTTTGGATTCAAGTGTCTCGATTAGCCAGCCCACTCCCACCTCAGGAAGCCAGTAACCATGCTCAGGATTGGTGAGTTTAGGGGATCAGTCTAGACCTGTGGTTTCCAAACTCAAGAAGAAGAAGAATTTCTGTGAACTCCATGTTATGTTAATCACTTGTTGAACAACCATCCAGAAAGTCTATTCAACCATTTGGTTTGATCTTTTGAATAGGAGACTATACAGCTTCCTTCCATCACCTAGACATTCTAGTGTCAAAAAATCCTTTCATTCTCTAATCTCTTACCTAAAATCTCTCCTGCTAATGTTTTAAATCCTTCAGGTAATATCCTTGACTTCTGTTACTGCAAAACTAGAGACTATGAATTCACCAGGAAATTTGTATCCTCTAATGTGCATTTCTATATATGTACCCTAAAAAATTCCCATGCCATAACAAATGATTCAGTTAGATTGTTTCCATACTAGGTCAGTTTAACACAGAATAATATCATAAGTCTTAGGCAAAGAAAACAAACATCTTCTGTTTTCTTTCCATTCCTCCTACCGGTATTCTGTTGGATTCCTAAATATATTTATTTGTAATAATTGTTGGGATCATGATGCATTACTTAGATCTGAACTGAACTGCTGTTTATTATCTTGTCATAGTGCAAGTGAGATCTCAGCTTCTGTGTTAACTGAATAGAAGTTCTGTTTGCTGATAGGTTATGGTATGGGGTTTTTTGATGACTAGGGTAAGGCTTAGGATAAATCTTAAGGGAAAACTGCAAATAATAAAGAATTTAGTTGAGGAATGTTGTGCTTAGTAAAAACAACAGTAGGCAGGGCACCTGGGTGGCTCAGTGGGTTAAAACCTCTGCCTTCGGCTCAGGTCATGATCCCAGGGTCCTGAGATCGAGGCCGAATCGGGCTCTCTGCTCGGCGGGGAGCCTGCCTCCCCCGTCTTGCTCGGCGGGGAGCCTGCCTCCCCCGTCTCTCTGCCTGCCTCTCTGCCTACTTGTGATCTCTGTCAAATAAATAAATAAAATCTTTAAAAAACAAAAAACAAAACGACAGTAGGACAAGATTAAATTTGAAGCAAAAGCCTGACTGAATTGAAGGACTTCCAAATGAGGACTTTTCCCAGGGTTTGCTAATGAATTAGATATGGACTATGAGGGAAAGAGAAATCCAAGCTTGGTTTTCAGCCTTAGGACTTGTTTGTGAATGGTGTTAACACTTAATGAATGGAAAAACTGAGAAAGGAGTATGTTTGGGCAAGAGATGACAGGAATCAAGTTAAATTCAAGATGTAGGTTATATTTTCAAGTAGGAAATAGAATTAAGTGTCCTTTGCTAGAGATAGAAACATAGGTGTCATCAGCAAATAGTTGCTATTTAAAGCCTTGAGACCAGATGGTATCATTAGGGAGTAAAAATTAGAGAAGACACCCACAATCTAATTCCTGATCCCTTCCAACGTTTAGAGGTTGAAAAAGGACAACAAAAGAGATTGAGAAGGAACAGCAAGTAATGTAAGAAGAAAATCAAGAGTAGGTCGTGTCCTAGAAGTTAAGTGAAGAAGTGTTTAAAGGAAGATCTGGTCAGTTTTGAGTGCTGCAGAGAGATTGAGAAGGGGACTGGGAACTGACCACTGGACTTGATAAAATGGCAGTCTGGTGACCTTTGCAAAAGCTGTTTTAGTGGAATAGTGTAGATGAAGGCATGGAGGTTAGAATAGGTAAGAAAAAAGTGCTTCTACGAGCAATAAAAAAGATAGTAAGAGTTGACCTTTTAAAGATAGCACACTGAAATATTAATGAAGATGATAAAATGCCTCTAATTCCCTTCAAAAATAATTAATGGGTCACAATAACCAAGAGGTAGAAACAGCCCAAATGTTCATAAACAGACAAATGGATAAACAAAATGTGGTGTACCATACAGTGGAGGATTCGCCAACCATAAAAAGGAATGAAGTTCCCGTCCACACTACAGCACAGATGTACCTTGGAAACGTTATACTAAGTGAAATAAGCCAGACACAAAAGGACAAATACTGTGTGATTTAACTTTTATAAGATATCTCAAGTAGGAAATTCATAGACAGAAAGTCGATTAGAGGTTACCAAGATTTGGGAGAAGAGCTGTAGGGGAATTATTATTGCTTGATGGGTACAGAGTTCTCTTTCAGAAGATGAAAAATTCCTGAGATGAATAGTGGTGATGGTTGCACAACATTGTGAATGTATTTAATGCTACTGAATTGTATACTTTAAAATGGTCAAATGGTAAATTTTATGTATATTTTAGCATAGTTTTTTTTTTTTTTTTTCAATGGAATAAAAGAATCTTATGGAGGTAGGTAAGGGTATAGATGAAATAAAAGTGCCCAAGAGTTGATGATGATTATAGCCGGGTGACAGATACCTGGGGTTTCATCATCTAGTACTCCATTTTTGTGAGCGTTAATGTCGGTAAGTTTGCATGTTTACATTAGAGGGACAAATTCCTAGAATTGAGGATCTGTATAAAAGAATATTTTGAGGGGCACCTGGGTGGCTCAGTGGGTTGAGCCGCTGCCTTTGGCTCGGGTCGTGATCTCAGGGTCATGGGATCGAGTCCCGCATCGGGCTCTTGGCTCAGCAGGGAGCCTGCTTCTCTTCCTCTCTCTCTGCCTGCCTCTCTGTCTACTTGTGATTTCTCTCTGTCAAATAAATAAATAAAATCTTAAAAAAAAAAAAAAAAGAATATTTTGAGGGACAGTGGACAAGAAGAAAAGTGAGGATTTGAAGGCAGTAATAAGGAATTTCTCTTCGGTCCCTGGGGGCCTGGGTGACTTAGTCACTTAAGCATTTGCCTTGGGTCCAGGTCATGATCCCGGGGTCATGCCCCACATCAGGCACTCTGCTCAGCAGGGAGTCTGCTTCTCCCTCTTCCTTTGCCCCTCACTCTTGCTCTCAGGCACATGCTCTCTAATAAATAAAATCTTTAAAAAATATACATAAATAAGAAGTAAATAAAAAAGAAAGTTCTGTTTGGCCAAAGAATTGTTAAAGTAGTAATACTTGAATAAGTGATGTAAAAGGATAGGAGATGGTCGTTGCAAAGCAGGATATTTGGAACTGAGATTTTTGGAGGTCGTAAATTCCTTATCGTGGTTTCATTATCTTTGGCAACCACGGGGTAGCCAGTACCAATTGCCAGATATGCTGTCCTTCATTGCTTCTTATTGGGGAAAGGATGAATAAATTTTTTTTAAGTTGGAGAATTCAAGGCTCTCTTGCAGCTAAAAGACATTACTCTAAAAATGTTATGTACCTTATAGCTTTGAGTAGTTAAAGCAGGGAAGAAGAGTGCCTCTCGTACCACATCAGGGTTCTCATTAAAGAAAGCTTATAAATATATGGTTAGTCAGCTCTTCTAAAAAACCATTATGGGGGTGCCTGGGTGTCTCAGTTGGTGAGGCGACCGCCTTCGGCTTAGGTCATGACCCAAAAGTCCCACATCGGGCTCCCCCTGCTCTGTGGGGAGCCTGCTTCTCCCTCTGTCTGCCACTCCCTCTGCTTGCATTCTCTCTTTCTTTCTCTCTCTGTCAAATAATTAAAATCTTTAAAAAAAAAAATTACGACCTTTCAGCCTTCTGTGCTATGTCAATGCTCTTGTCATGAAAAGATGTAATTATTTTAGTTTAATGTGAGTTAAATCTTATGATAGAATTAGAACTGAAGGATAATTGGTATTTGATTTCATAATTTGCTGTTCTTATAAAATTTGCGTGGACCACATGGACTGTCTTATTAGAGACATCTGGCAATCTAGTCTGTCTGCCCTTCTGTATGCAGGGATACAGCGTGGGAGCCCTGAGTGTGGTTGGTACAGGGCTGCTGCTAAAGGGTTAAGATAACCAGCATCGAACCATCGTCATGAGCCTACTGCTATGACAGATGTCCCTGCCTTGGGTTACTTCAAGAGAAAATGAAAAGGATTTGAGGCCTCAAATCAGAAATGTTTTTTATACTCTGGTTTATGTTCTGTTTCAGTGATGACAGTATGGGCTATCAATATCCCTTCACTCTACGAGTTGTGCAGAAAGATGGGAACTCCTGTGCTTGGTGCCCATGGTATAGGTAAAGTGATCTTCTGCAAAGGAAAAATTTTAGTAGAATTGCAACTTGAGATATTATACCTTTCTTAAAAGTTTTCCAGTTTTTGGAAGTAATACTGAATAATGAGAAGCTTAAAATAAACTTGGGAATTTTTTACTGGTCTTTTCCTTATTATGAGGTCTATAGCTTAGTTTTGCTCTTGACCCTTAGCTGGTTCTGTACACTCTGTGCTCCTCATCGAATTCATAGTTTATGATCAACATTTATTATTTTATACTTTCTGCTCCTTAAATACAAATCAGTTTAACAGTTCTGAACCCAGTAGAACATAGTCTCCTTACTAAACTTCCCTGGAAGTCTGTTTTTTACTTTTAGAAAAATTATGGAGATTGATTGGTCATTACTGTTGCAGCTTAGAAAATACCTGAGTACCGAAGTCAGCCTTCAGAGAACTGTAATAGACTTAGCAAACAACCTAAATAGCACTGAAACCTTGGCTTTGTCATGGTCCCTCCCCTCCCATAAAACTTTATATGCATTTATTTAACGTGCCACTTTATGAACAAGGAAATAGGGATTGTTATATCTGATGAGTTATCCTACCTCAGAGCATTAAATAACTAAATTTAGAATTTTCTTACAAGTGTATTATCTCAAATGTCCAATTCCCATGTCATTTATTTGTCATAAAGTTCTCTCATATGGATTAAAAATGGCTGTCCACTGCACTGAAAAAACAGAGACTTGAGAAGTGATAAGCATGCTTCCCTGAAATAATAATAATTATATTAATGTATATTCATGCATTGACCAGTCTTAAGTTAGAGGCCCATGACAGACTGTGAACCCAAGAAAGAAAGGGATAATATTTCTGATAACGAAAATTTAGATTCTTTCATAATGACTCCATCCTTCAGTAGATCATTTTCCTCCCTTTAGATTTTGCAGAGGCTGTAAAATTGATTGTGGGGAAGACAGAGCTTTCATTGGAAATGCCTATATTGCTGTGGATTGGGACCCCACAGCTCTTCACCTCCGCTATCAAACATCACAGGAAAGGGTAAGTATTCAGGGCCACCATAAGATGGTGATTGTGATTTGTGAACATTTTCCCAATTTAACCGTATTATGCCATTTCTGTTTTAGATGATCTAAATCATGAATCAGAAGAATATTCGTTGGTATTCTCTATAGCACTTAATATACTGGCATGGTTACGTGGATGTTTCAGTTTTCCCACTTCTGGAGTTAATTGTATTGGGGCCTTATATTTCAAAAATACTAATAATAAGTAAATCTGGAAACTCTGGGTATAATTAAGATGTTGTATTGTTTGGCCATCACATACCAAGCAAAAAATCTTTCTCTGCCTGTTTATTAATTATTATTGAAGCTGCCACATTTGATAACCACTGTTACTTAGCTCAAAGCATCCCAGGGCTAGAGGTTCTTAGTGGGCATAGTGGTCAGAAGAATTTTAGGGAAAAGATTGAATGTCTCAAGACTGGACACCTAAGAGAACATCTCAATGGCTATTCTTACACTTGGCATTCCTCTACTGGCAGAGCAGTTTTTAAATTTGGAAAATAATACTTCAAAAACAATACTAACTCCATTCCTAAAAATGTTTGCCAAGTATCATTTGAAGGGTAATTTGGCTAGGTAGCTTTTGGATAGAAATATAACGAATCTGATGGAGAAGTAAAAGGAACAGAATCGTGTGAAGAATTGTAGTGGCTTTTACATTTATGTGGCTCTTGATGGAAATTTCCAGTGTACAATCTGAAAAACTCTAGAGGACATCCTGCTTTTAGAAAGAAGGGCCTGCGTGACCTGTTCAGTCTCACCCTATTTCCACTTTCAGTGATGCTCTTAGGATACCACGGAAACCAACTTGCTGTTGAGATATCCTGCCTTGCTAGGGACTGGGGCCACATGACTAATTTCTTTCTTTATAATTTCTCTTCCTACCCATGATTTCTGCGTGTGCTTGGGGAGTCACGTAGACAAAGGAGATCCCTTGGTTTAAATTGACATTTTACCCATATATTTTATCCCAGTGATTCTAGGAATTGATTCTAGGGAAATACTCTGTAATTTGCTGACAGATTCTTTATCTAATATTTTTTAGAATAGTAGGAAAATTTTAAACAACTTGTATTTGTCCCACATTACAGGAATGGCTAAATAAAGCATAGTGTACTAGCTGGATAAAATATTATACAGTCATTGAAAACAGTGATTACCAGGAGTTCTGGAGGGGGTGGTATTTAAAAGATGTATTTATTTGAGAGAGAGCAAGTATATGAAGGAGAGGGAGAGAGAGTCTCAAGCAGACTCCACGCCAACCTCAGAACCCTGCATGGGGCTCAGTCTCATGACCCTGAGATCATGACCTGAGCTGAAACGAAGAATTGGGTGCTTAGCAGGCTACCCAGGTGTCCCATTACCAGGGATTTTTTTACTGTCATATATGGGAAGATACTTAACAATGTCATGGTTTTGTTTTTTTTTTTAAAGCAAGGTATAAAATTGCATATACTGAAAAATCTATTTGATGTAAAGGAATACTATTTAGGAAAAGGACAGAAGAAAATCTGCCAGTATTTTGACAGTGTTTATCTTTGTATTAAGAATATAAAAGGCGGGGGCGCCTGGGTGGCTCAGTGGGTTAAGCCTCTGCCTTCGGCTCAGGTCGTGATCTCGGGGTCCTGGGATCGAGCCCCCCGTCGGGCTCTCTGCTAAGTGGGGAGTCTGCTTCCCCCCCTCCCTCTGCCTGCCTCTCTGTCTACTTGTGATCTCTCTCTGTCGAGTAAATAAATAAATAATTTTTTTTAAAAAGGGAATATAAAAGGGGACAGGGTACCTTGAGACGAGACTCTTTCTTTCCCTTTCCCTCTGCCCCTCCCCCCTCACACACTCTCTGTCTCTCTAAATAAATAAATAAATCTTTATAAAATATATCTGTATAAAAGGGGACGGTACCTGGGTGGCTGAGTTAGCTAAGCGTCCCACTCTTGGTTTCGGCTCATATTATGATCTCGGTTCAAGCCCTGCATTGAGCTTCACACTGAGCATGGACCCTACATTTTAAGAAAAGTAAAAGAAGGGGCGCCTGGGTGGCTCAGTTGGTTAAACTTCCACCTTTGGCTCAGGTCATGATCTCGTCCTGGGGTTGAGCCCCACATCAGGCTCTCTGCTCAGCAAGGAGCCTGCTCCCCCAAAACCTTCTGCCTCTCTGACTACTTGTGATCTCTGTCTGTCAAATAAATAAATAAAATCTTTAAAATAAATAAATAAATAAATAAACAAATAAATAAATAAAAGAATATAAAAGGTTCCCTGCCTTTTTATATTTTCCATCTTTTCCAAAATTTCTTTGTAAATGTTTTATTTGGTAAACAGGAAAAAAGGTAATTGCTCTTAGTCTTTTTCTTTTTCACTTGTTTAGACTTCACATTCCTCAGTAGGTAGTTGAACTAGATAGCTTCTTATGTCTCCCTCTTTCTAATAGTCTTATCATGTGAGGAAGCCATGACTTTATTCTTTATGTTTTGTGTTAAGGATGAGCTTTCAAGCAGAAGAAGAAAGAGGGTGCCAGTGAGTGATTTAAATTATTCTAATAGGGGTAGAGGATCTGGGAATGGATCCCAAGAGGTAAAAAGGGAATCTTTGTCATTTAGGGAAATTTTATTGATATTGGGGTTTTTTTTAATCAGCCGGTGTCCCCCCTGTCTCCAGTAGCCTGTGTGTTCCATAAGAAATATAACAAATAAAGATCAATATTCATTACTAGCTTCTGCAATTTGTGGTTGTCCATAAAGCATCCCTGGTAGAGATAATGTTTCACCAGCTAAGAGAAAAGAATATTACTGTTTTTCTACTCTGATTCTAGCAACCATGATGCAACATATTTTCTTTTGAAGCATGTCAGTTTTTCTCGAATGACGAGCTCTAAAGATGATGAAAGTTAGTATCAGAAAAGAAGTCAGTAGCCAGATTTCTCATTCTGGAAGAAAAAAACTTTTTTCTAAGTTCCTCTTTTTATAGATCTTTAGAAATGGCTGGTGATGCAATGCTGAAACCATTAACTGCATGGTCAGCCCCAGCATTTGACAGCCTGTGACTAAGCTATTCTCTCGTGTAGGGAAAAAGTCACACATGGCAACCTCTTGTAAACCGAATGTCCTGAGCTACGCCAGATTGTAAGCTAGGGAGCTCAGTATTCCCATCATAAATTCAGGAAGGAAAACAGAAGGGAAGTTGCCTCAGGCAAAGAGAACAATTTACCTCTGGATGGGGTGAGTAATAAGTTCAGTAAATGGACACGTGTGTGCCCTTTACAGAAAGAGACACACCTATTGTTGGACTTGGTGTCCAGACTTGGGATGAAAAGATCACTGTATGAAGTCTCACAGTAGCACTTGTAGTCCTGATGCTATGTGTCACCCGCTGTGGTTCTGGGTTGCTGTAAGTGGCTACCAAGAATGGAAGAGGGCAAAATTCTTCCTTTTCTGTTGCATTCTAGGTACCTCCTCCTCTCCTTCTTCCTGATCCCACACTACCTCCAACACACATACTTGCACACCTGTCCACCTCTGCTCTCTCTCTTACATGTATGTCTTTCTCACTCCAGAACCTAGTGTGCTGGTTAATATGACCAGAGAGGTTTGGGCAGGTAGTAAGGGCCTTCTCAACAAAGTTCAGCACTTTTTGAGACTGCTCTTGCTTTTATTGCCATCTCTTTATTGCTGTCTTAGAGAAAAAGGCCCCAGGAGGCAGGAGACAGATGATACACTTGGTATTCTGATAACTATATGACATGGCACCAGTATGCAAATGAGTTCTATCCTGTGGGGTTTCATGTTCTCATATGTTCCCTTCTATGGCGAGTTTCTCTGTACCCTTTCTGATCTAATCCAGATCTGACATTTGTGTTCCAGTGATATTTCTCCTAGCCTCTGTAAAGCCTGCAGTCTGCTAATAATGTCTTTCTGGTTGAAAATGAATGGCTTAACTTAAACACCCCTGGTTTGAGGGTGAGCGCACATGTAAGCTGTTTTAGGATTTCAAAATTGTAAAATAGAGGTGCAGTAGCTACTGGTCGCATATGGCTGTTGAACACTTAGAGGTGCCTGATTTAAGTTGAGGATTGTAGATTCCAAAGACTTAGTAAAAAAGACTCTAAAATATGTCATCAATAATTCTTGTATTGATCACATGTTGAAATGATACTGTTTTAGATAAAATACATCATTAGAATTAAAAAATTGTAAAACAAACAGGCAATTCTTTGTTTTTGTCATCTTGAAGAGTTCAGAGAATATTCAAGAAAAGCTGTTAAGGTCATATAAATAGAAATTTGATCCAGGACGTTATTGATGTGATTTTGGAAGTAAATGTACAAACACTGCATTTGCTCAGACTCATTTGAGTCATGTTTTCTTTCTCCTCATGTAGAATAAAATGAGAATCAGTCACCTAACAGATGATGCCTAACCATGGGACCATTTTAAACTCCCTTCTTCCCTCCCACCCCTTCTGCCATTCCTTTTGTCCCCTCCATCTGCAGGTTGTCGATGAGCATGAAAGTGTGGAACAGAGTCGGCGAGCACAAGCTGAGCCCATCAACCTGGACAGCTGTCTCCGTGCTTTCACCAGTGAGGAGGAGCTAGGGGAAAATGAGATGTACTACTGTTCCAAGTGTAAGACCCACTGCTTGGCAACCAAGAAGCTGGATCTCTGGAGGCTTCCCCCCATCCTGGTATGTTACAGCCCTACCTCTGAGAGCACAGGAGCCTGGCATAAAGGAAGGAAGTCATGCACAAATAGGAATTTTATGACTTTAGAGAATAAAAAGACCTTTCCTGTGACAGTGTTCAAAACACTTTGGCTATGCAAGGTTTATGTGTTGCACCCAGATTAATTGTTCTGCACATATTATTACTGCCAGTTCCTGCTATGAAGGAGCATACAGACTAGAAGGAGAGAGAAGTCAAACAGATCATTAACTATAGTTCCATGTAGTATGTGAGAAACGCCGCAGGTTGTGCCTCCTGGTGAATTCGAACTTCAGGAGAAGGTGAAAGCACTTCTAGGTGTAGAGAGAGAAGCTTAGGCCCTTCCCTAGAAGAGCAGCTGAGCCCGATCTCCGGTCCCACTGTGTTTGGTCGCCTGGCCACAGCACAAGCACACAGGTGCACTGGGGCCTGTGTCTTCTTGTACGTGTTATTTATTACTTCTGCCTTTTGCCTCATAGAGAAGATGCTTCTGTTGCTTGTCAGGAGAGTTTGAAGTGCCAGATCTTCACATCCATTTAAGGAAGTGTTTTTCCTTAAGGATGGAAGTATATCAAATGTGACTGTAAGGCACCGGTATATTTTAACCAGACCTTGTGTGTATTTTTTTCTTCATGTCTTCTTCCTACCACTCTGTGAGTCTGCAAATGTGGGTTTTCTTTCCTTGGACCAGAACAACTTCAGAGGAAAAGAGGGAACAGGAAATTAATAACATAAATTAGCTAGCTCCAGTGTTGGGAACTCTGGGAAGAGAGGAAAAGGGCAGGGGGGAGGCTTGGGAGAGGTAGGTGGGAAGGGAGAAAGTTCATTTTTAACTGAGGTGTAATTAGCATGAAATTAAATGCATAGATTTTAAATGTCTAGTTTGGGGAGTTTTGTGGGTTTTTTAAAAATTTTATTTATTTATTTGACAGAGACACATTGAGAGAGGGAATACAAGCAGGGGATGTAGGAGAGGGAGAAGCAATGTGGGGCTCAATCCTAGGACCCTGGGATCATGACCTGAGCTGAAGCAGATGCTTAATGACTGAGCCACCCAGGCACCCCCAGTTTGAGGAGTTTTGATAATTATATATACCTGTATAATAATCACATAGAACATATGCAGTAAAGGCATTTATATAAAAACTATGTTTTTGATGTCTTTAAAGACATATATTTAAAGAATATATGTTACATTGAGAGTTTGTTGGGCTTCTGTAGATCCATATGCCAGTATATGGAAGGGCTTCTCTTTATATAGACAATAAATTGTTAGTATTAACTAACATTTAGGGTAGAGGTAGCCACTCAAAAGATTGTGCCCACACTAGGTTGTATAATAAACTGTGTAAGATTAGAGGAATTTGTTGCTCTTGAAAAAGAAAAGCAAAGCCACAAAGGAAAAGGGAGATTCTTATGCTTTTTAGGACAGTGAAACTCCCTGGTAATAACTAAAGGATATGGTAAGAAATGAGAGGCCTCCTACTGGAGATTGGGTAAGTTTCATTCATTTTTCTTCAAAACATTCAGTATAGTCTTTTGTCTTCATGACAGAAGTATATTTGTGATGGGGTCTTCTCTGATGCTTCAAAAAGGGAAACGTCAGTTTGGGTCACAGGCCTAGGAAGCAAGGGAAGACATGCAAATATGGGCCCTTACGATGTTGCAGAAATTTGGGGAGAATTTAGGATATGCACAGGGTATGAAATATGGAGATTATCATGTTAGCTATGTATCTAAAGGCCAGTGGCCCCACTGATAACTGAGAGAGAGAGGAGGAAGCAGACTCGCTGCAGAGCAGAGAGCCTGATGTGGGGCTCGATCCCAGGACCCTGAGATCACGACCCAAGCCGAAGGCAGAGGCTGTAACCCACTGAGCCAGGGTGCCCCAGACTTGGGGTTTTAAATGTAATTTTGTATCTTCTGAACCCTTTAATGTAATTTTTTTCTGCCTTTGCTTCTCCAGATTATTCACCTTAAACGATTTCAGTTTGTAAACGGCCGATGGATAAAATCACAGAAAATTGTTAAATTTCCTCGTGAAAGTTTTGACCCTAGTGCTTTTTTGGTACCAAGAGACCCGGCTCTCTGTCAGCGTAAACCACTCACACCCCAGGGGGACGACCTCTCCGAGCCCAGGGTTCCAGGAGGAGATGTGAAGAAAGTGGACGCTCTGAATTCAGCTGGCGAAGAGGATGTCCTCCTGAGCAAGAGCCCATCTTCACTCAGCGCAAACATCGTCAGTAGCCCTAAGGGTGAGGAAGCCTGGGGGACTCACAGCACCCAGATCTCACCCTCAGAGGGGCTTTCCTGGGACCCCTGTAGGCTTCATGTTTCCCTCTGCCTTCCACTTTGGAGCTTGATGAGGTAGAAAGAACCCACCTGGAGTCAGACCTATCTAGGTTTGAGTCACCTGTGTGACTTTTAGCAAGAGATACAGCCTCCCCAAATTTGTTTTCTCATTCATAAAAGTTCCCAGAGTCTAAGGATTTGCTTCATCAGGAGCGAAGCACCATATATGCCTAATATCTCTGGTGATCATGAATGATAGTTGTCATCCTTGTTCCTACAGCAAAGGTTCTCACGGTGTAGTCTGGGAACCCCTAGAGGGTCTCTGAGAGACCCTTTCAGAGGGCCTGGAAGAGCAGAATGATTGTCATAAAAACTACTGAGTCAGTATTCACCTTTTCAGCTTTTGTTCCCCAAATGTGTAGTCGAGTCAGAGCCACCATGATATGTGATGATACATTAGTGAAATATGTGCTTATGTATTATATTTTTTAATTCCTCAGTTTTCGTTTCTAATATGATTAATACTGATAGATATAACCCACATAAACAAAAGTTCTACAGGTCTTCAGCAATTTTTGAGAGTATATAAGGAGGTGAGGGAGGCTGTGACCAAAAAGTTTGAGACCCACTAACTTATGAGATTGTTGTGAGAGGTGGAGATAGTAGAGAGAGTTCCCAGTACTGTGCCTAGCAATAGGAGGTGCTTAATAATTGGTGATCATGTTCTTTAATCTAATGTAACAAAGGAGGTTTGTACTATGTCTTAGTCTCCTTGTCTGTTTTGACCTGAATCTGACCTGTTAATCTTTCTACTGTTTGTCTTTATTTTATTTTATTTATTTTATTTTAAATCTAGTATAGTTGATAAACAGTGTTTTATTAGTCTCGTGTACATCTTTCATTTTTATCTCTCTGCTCTTTTTAAGTCCCTACATGGTACTTTACATTTTCAGGACATTGCTGCCTGTGGGAGCTTGGCCTGAGGAAGACAAGAATGTAACTTACTGACTACATAATAGGAATAAAAAGTAGCTGGTCAGAGCACCCCTGTATTTGCCTTTATGTGTACACTTGTGAAGTTGGCTTCAAAATTAGCATTTGGTGGCTGGTTAAACTTGTGACATTTGGATTTATGAATCTTTTCCTTCTCTTCTTTTCACAGGTTCACCTTCTTCAACAAGAAAAAGCGGAACTAGCTGTCCCTCCAGCAAAAATAGCAGCCCTAACAGTAGCCCTAGGACTTTAGGGAGGAGCAAAGGGAGGCTCCGGTTACCCCAGATCGGCAGCAAAAATAAACTGTCAAGTAGTAAGGAGAACTTGGATGCCAGCAAAGAGAATGGGGCTGGACAAGTTTGTGAGCTGGCTGATGCCTTGAGCCGAGGGCACCTGCTGGGGGGCAGCCAGACTGAGCTGGTCACCCCTCAGGACCATGAAGTAGCTCTGGCCAATGGATTTCTTTATGAGCATGAGGCATGTGGCAATGGCTACAGCAATGGTCAGCTTGAAAACCACAGTGAAGAAGACAGCACTGATGACCAAAGAGAAGATGTTCATGTGAAGCCTATTTATAATCTGTATGCAATTTCGGTAAGTGGTGTGTTACATGGTTTGCAGAATGATTGGCATTTCTCTGTGGTTCACTCATCTTCATTCATCAGTCATTTTTTTCAGGGCCTGCTTATTGGCTAGGCATTGAACTTGGTGATAGACAAAGTTAGCAGGGGATAATCACGTAATCATAATTGGAGTCACGGGTTCAAGACATTCACGGTTATGTACACTTAAGGAATTTTTGCCTTTCAAAAAATAGTTACAACTATAATATGGTAGGATTTGGAGCTTTTAAATTTTGACTCTTCTGTTTTGTTTTTAGAAAATGGTAGGTGATTCCAAAACATTTTTCTTAATCACTTAAGTGATTGGTGTTTTCCTGATTGGGTTCTGGTACCACGCCCTGGCCAGACTGCTGTTAACTACTAACATATGTCTGCTTTCTTCTCTCTTGCAGTGCCATTCAGGAATTCTGGGCGGGGGCCATTATGTCACTTATGCCAAAAACCCAAACAGCAAGTGGTACTGTTATAATGACAGCAGCTGTAAGGTAAATATCCCCAGTCTTTGAATAAAAGAAGCAGAAATGTCAACAGATCTAGGGGACATTTGTTTAAATAATGGACTTTGTCCCAAACAGGAAATAAATCTAGTTAGAGTCAGTATATAGGTGCCTTCAGTATTAAAGGAGCAAAAGTGATGTGCAGAGTAGAGAATGAAAACATGAATGGTGAGGAAAAAGAAGGTATTGGTTAATGAGAAAAAGTTCTTATCTTTTGAGCTATTAGGATGTGATGGGTTTTTGTTATTCTTTTGTCAATGGTCATAATATTTTCCCCAAAGCAAACATTGAGAATAATAGGACTTATTTGAGGGCCAGTGTCAGGCAGCCACAATATCAAATTGATTGGAAGCAGTCTGGCTTAGTAATTAAAGAGGGTTGGTGCTCCCTTCCCTAGCTAGGATTAAGAGCCTGCATAGGGACGGCTTTTTTATTAAAGGCTTTTCTTGCCCCTTCAGGAGCTTCACCCTGATGAAATTGACACCGACTCTGCCTACATCCTTTTCTATGAGCAGCAGGGGATAGACTATGCACAATTTCTGCCAAAGATCGATGGCAAAAAGATGGCAGACACGAGCAGCATGGATGAAGACTTTGAGTCCGATTACAAAAAGTACTGTGTGTTACAGTAGAGCTGCTGCTCTGGCTGCTAGATAGGCTGGTGGGGAGGGAGACGGCGCCCTGGAGCTGACATTTGGCAGAAGCGTCGCTGAAAGGCAAGCTAAATGTAGTTATTTTATCCTGTGACCCTGAAGCACAAAATAAAAATCCTAATTAAAATAGCAGTTAACATAACAGTAGTAATACTTTGGTTTGGAAGTGTCTCACACAAGCTCTCTGGTAGAGAACTTTTCAGGCAGAGCCCACCATTAGCCTGTAAACAAAAGGGTTTGGCACCAGCCACCTGGGACCAAATAAGAACTAAATTGTGCTTGTCCAGATATAAACAAACATGTAGTGAGTGTAGAGTTTACCAATAACCATAACAAAATGCTAAGAATTTACTTGGAGTCAAAGTCAAACAAAAAATCGCAGTGTTGTCTGGGGACGACATGATATGCTACCTCCTTTTTCCTGAAGTTTTATTCCATTATATTGACAAGATGGAGAAAGCAAGATTAGAAGGTGTGCAAAGGATTCTTCTGGCACGGACACAATGTTTTTCTATTTATTTTTTTAAACTATTTCCCCTCCTCTTTCTATGCCTTTCTTGCTTTTCGTTTCTGTTGTTCGTGTTTGAGACACAACCAGTCATTCGTGGCAAAGGCATATAGAAGTGGTCAGTTCGGAAGGGAGACTCTCTTAAGAGCTGTGTGCCTTCTACCCAGGGCCGTGGTCAGAGACCCTGTAGGGGAGAAAAAGCATCCTGGGAAACCCAGCTAAAGTAGCCCTGCATTTAGAGGTGTCTTACCTTGAGGACACTTAAAGTATCCTCAGAAATGGACCCCCACCCATGCTGAAGCGCGGTAGAGTAGTTGTGCCAATATTTGCACCATCTCTCATGCCCACATTGCACAAGAGCTTCTGAGAAGGAAAGTGACATCAAAGGTAGATGGTGTTTTACAACTAGGGGCTGTTTGTTCTTTGTTTCTTTGTTTTGCACTTTAAAAAAAGAATACATGCAAATGAACTTTTTAAAACATGTTCATATTTGATGGCTGTAAGGGCTATAAATTAACTTGAATAGGGGGTATTTTGCCCCATCATAGTAAACTTAAAAAAACAAAACTCATCCCAGGCACTGATAGTGTATATTTTTAATTTAATTGGTGGGTTTAGGAAGCAAGCTTTTATTTTGTTTGTATTGTCCTTCTGTGTGTGTGTGTGTGTCTTTTTTTTCTTTCTTTTAATAATTTCACCGTAGTGGTCATCAAAAGTTATGTTTCTTTGCTCGCTTAATTTTTTTTTCTCTGATAATTCAAAACTGGAACAAAAGTATAAATGTTATTTATTTTAAGCATCATTTTTTTCCCCTGTGTTGTTTTTAAATATATATGAAGTAAATATTTACCCTTTTCCCCAGTCTTTTTTCATTCATCTGGACCTGGAAGTGACTCTCATTAATAGTCAGATTTCATTAACTTCCCTTCCTCACAGATAGTAGGTACCAATGTAATTGAGCATTTGTGTTCTGATATCTGAGGCCGGTTATTATCCAGTTCTTCTCAGAGCATTTGGAAAGGTTGTTTTAAATGGATATGTAAGTTGAAACCCTATTCAGAAAAAGACTGTAATTACAAGTAAGAGGAAATGGCCTAAATGGTAAATATGATGAAGTCAGACAAAATGCAGGCTTTATAGTTCATGATTTCAGTATATAAAAATCTGTCCATTTCTACCTGGACAAGTCCCATGAAAAAGTGGAAGATTTAAAATAATTTCCTTACAGATGTTTTATTTAAGCAGGTAGCACAATCTACTAATGTTGTTTGATCTGTGTTTGTTATATTGGTTGTAATTAATTTTTTAATTCATGACTAGCAGAAAATTTATTAACTATTAACTACATTCACCTTGTAAATTACTGTATAAAACTTGTTGACAATGCACTGACTTTAGAAAGATGTTAATGTACATAAATAGAGTGTAAATAAAATAGTGTTGATGTACTGAAATATGAACTGTATAAAAAAGTATTGGTAATTGTATATGGAGTGTACCTGTTTATCTGTAACTATTATCCAAACAAATTAAATACTGTGGATGCATCTTTGTGCTGTTTTTCCTCTATACAAGTAAACACCGGAAAAGTCAGATTTTTCAGTCTTTCTCTCTGTAACCCTGTTTAATTCTCCTACTTGAATAATACCTACCTGACAATAGAGTGGATTCTCCATCTCTGAAAGAGCCAAGAATGGAAACCATTGAAGGTAGAACAAGATCCCTGCTATGACCAGGTGCTCACATCCCTAATTAGGACATTGTTTGAAAGGCACTGGTGTGGGGGGAGAGGGTGTGTATGAGATCTAGTGGTGAAGGGAGACCTGATGAAGGAGATCTTAACAGTAGTTTTCTTGAAAATCTTCAAGAGATAAGGTGAAGAGGTAGACTTACCATTGAATAATACCTCAAATTATCCTGGCTTTCTAGGGGGCGCTGTGAAACCAGGGATATCGCTGGGTTGTCTCTTTGGGAGGTCACCAAGGAAGCAGTTGGCCCTGGGTCCTTCACCCTTAGTCCCTCTTTGTTTATCTTTAAAAATAGAATGCCTACCTCTCAGCCTTATCTTAAAGTAAATGAAGTATATAAAAGTCTGTGAGTTCCTTGGTAAATGCTCAATGAATGTGGACTCTTACCCTGTGAAATTCAATCATGTTTTGGCAAGAGGTATTTTTTACTCTTGCTATTCTAATGCTAAAAGAATTTAATAGCTCTTTGATCAAATTCTCAAAAACAGGAATACACATTAAAAATGTAATAGAATGAAACATGTTGAATCAGCAGCAGAGGTAGCTTGTTTAAGGAAAGGGAAAAAAAGAATCCAGAAAGTCATCGAAAATAGGGCTCCTGGGTGGCTCAGTTAAGAGTCTGCCTTCGGCTCAGGTCATGATCTCGGGGTCCTGGGATTGAGCCCAATGTCTTCAGGCTCTCTGCTCAGCAGGGAGTCATCTTCTCCCTTTCACTCTCCCTCTGTGCTCACCACCCCCCCAAACAAATGTCTCTTAAAAAATCAATCAATCAGTCAATCAATCACAGCTCCTAAAGTGTAGTCTGTGTCTCTGGCTCTTTAAATGACAATCTTTTTAAAAATATTTTACTTATTTACTTGACAGAGAAGCAGAGGGAGAGGGAGAGGGAGAAGCAGACCTGAGCAGGGACCCCTGTTGCAGGACTCGATCCCAGAACCCTGGGATCATGACTTGAGCTGAAGGCAGATGCTTAACCCACTGAGCCACCCAGGTACCCTACAGGACAACCTTGAAATGAACCAGCCTGTGGAGATGGGTAAGCATTTTGTTTCTAGCTTCTGCATGGCCCTTAATAAATTGGGAGGTGTTTGGCCTCCCAGCCTCTCTGGCTGAGGGTAGCATTTCTACATGCAATCTCCCTATCACTTGGTGGCTTTGCTTCCTGTGGGCTCCTTTCGTAATTGTAGACATAGTTGAATTGAAGAAAATTGACGAATTGCCACATTTCGTCCCAACTATTTTAAGGGTTGCATATAGGATTTTACTAGTCCAGAACCAGAACGTGTAGCTTAGGGAACAGAGGATCCTAGTTTCCATGACGATGTACCAGCAGGTTCCTTAGTATTGACATCACAAAGTCAGAAGTGCACACACCCACCCCTATGATCAGAAACTCATGCAAGACAGTACAAATAAAAAGAGGATGTCTTTAGGTTTGCCAAACTTCCTGAGCAATGAAAAGCAAGACCGTAAATAAGAGTGCAAGAATTGTAAACTCCAAGGCCTGTAAGGCCTTGGTTTCAGAACAAAGTATAAGAGAAACAGGTTCAGCCATGGATGAGAATGGGGAGTATTAGGGACTATGGTGGGTTCTAGGGCACACATCCATTGGAAAGTTACATTTGATTGTTGCCTTGCAGGAAGATGGGCCCCCGTGATATCATATCTTTTTTTTTAACCCCTAAAGAGAAATCAATAACCCAGATTTTAATACAAAATACCCAATTTAGAAATGTTAAAATTTTTTTTTAAATTTGTAAACATTGTAGTGTTCACATAAAGCCTATCTGCAAACTAGATACAAGCCACCAGTCTATGCCCTCTGGCAAATGGAGAGGTTATGGACTTAGAGCCCATTAAATCAAAAGTCAAGTTGTAGCTCAGCTAGTTCAATCTCTATGCACTGAAAAGTCCTTTAGATGCTCAGATTCTCATACCTAGGGAACACCATTTTACTTCAGAAGGTTACTATAAGGAGTAGATTATGGATCTAAATAGGCACAGAATTGACACTTATTAAGTACTCAAATAACTATTCTTTCCTCATTTAGGGAAACAGAACAGAAGTATAATACAAACGTAATGTTATGATCAAGTTCATTACCTGTCCAGAGGCATGTAGCTTACGACATGGAAGCACATTCTAGGTACAGAGCTCTGTGCCAGGTTCTCTGGGGCAGCAGTTCCCAACCTGGCAATTTGTCAGGATCATCAAAATCAACCAGGAGCTTGGGGTACCTGGGTGGCTGAGCTGTCTTCAGCTCAGGTCATGATCTCAGGGTCCTGGGATCAAGCCCCTGAGTCGGGCTCTCTCTCCGCTCAGCAGGGAGCCTGCTGCCCCCTGCCCCCCTCCTGCCTCTCTGCCTACTTGTGGTCTCTCTTTGTCAAATAAATAAGTAAATCTTTTAAAAATTTTTTTAAAAAATCAACTAGGAGCTTGTTACAAGTGTTGATTCCAGGGTCCCCATCCATCACTGTCATGTTAAACCTGTATTCTGTATGTCTGCACTCAGATTTATGAGATCTTCCGTGCGTCCAAGAATCTGCATTTTAATCAGTTCCTAAGGGCAAATATTTTACAGCCAGTTCACACTGGTCTTCAGGTTGGTCATTTATGGAAACCACTGCTCCAGGAAAGGAGTAATGATTCAGTCTAATTAGGGAATGATGATATGCATATGCACACATGCAAGGAGCAGTGGTAGTAATTAACCAAAGCTCTCTAGATATAATTGTCTTTGATGAGGTGCTGGCTGAGGGCACTTAGATAGTAGGCTGTTGACAAAGTACTTAGGGAAAACCAAATGGGAGAGGGAAGTGAGCTGTGCCATGAAGCAAGATCAGGACTTTATCAGAAGCGTGCAGAAGAGTCTGGCAATCTAAGCAGGCAAAGGAGCAGAGTTGTATAGCCCTGTTTGGAATGAGCTGAAAGTGCATGAAGAATATGGTGGAAGATAACAAGCAGGCAGAAACCATGTTGTGAAGGTCTTCAAAGGTCAGGCCCATTCTAAGAAGTGTTTCACGTTGCCAAGTATTTTTGTATGGTTGCAACATATTTTATACGTTTTTTTTCTAAGTTTTTAAATTTATTTATTATTAGAGCAGAAGCAGGTAGAGCGGTAGGCAGAGGGAGAGGGAGAAGCAGGCTCCCCGCTGAACAGGGAGTTGGATGCGGGGCTTGACCTAGACCATGACCTGAGCTGAAGGCAGATGCTTAATGATGACTAAACCACCCAGATGCCCCTTCTTGTGGTTTCCATAAGTGCACAGTACATCTAGACCATTTTATTGTCAACAAGTTTTTGTTTGCTGTCATTTAACTTTCTCTTTTTCATACACACAATCCCCATTTGCTGAAATTTCTGTTGATAATAGACTTTGAACCTTACCATAAGCCCAAGAGGAATGCAGAAGGGTGCTGGGCTTAAAGTGCTCCAATAAAATCAAAGTAAGTGGAGGAAAAAGAAAAAAAGAGTCGGGCAGGAGATGGTAGAAAAACTTGGAAGGGCTTTGGAAAGGAAGAAGGCAAGTGGGAGAGAGTGTGGCCCAGAGAATGGAGGAAAGGAGGCCCAGAAAGGAGAGTGAGCTGTTGGGGCATCTAAAGCTTTGGATGAATCACGGAGGCAGGCTTCTTTAGTTCTCTACAGCAGGATCCTCCGCTATTAATGGCTGAACCCTAGTGTTCACTGGGATTGTAGGTCGAATAGAGGGGCAGGAACTTCCATATTGGTGATCAGCAGAGAGCCTCCGGGAATGCATCAGGAGATGCCTATGGTTGTCAGAGGCTGCTGTAGCCTCAAGTTCAGGGCAGTCATCTTAGCTGCCACCACAGAAAGCAATGGACTAGAGATCTAGTCCGTAGTGTTTTTAATGCTCCTTGAAGAATTGTATGACCTTGAGCAGATCACTTGTCTCCTCTGCACCTCAGTCCCCTTCGTGAATAATGAAGGGGTTGCATTAAGTCAGTGGTCTCCAGCTTTTAGTTTGAAACCACATTGGGACTGGACCCTTCCAACTCCATTTGCTCTGAAGGACTGGTGGCTCGAGCAGATGAGTTGGAGTTGCTCGGATTGAAGTGAGGGTGGGAGATGGGGTGCTGCTTGAACAACCTTTGAGGGATCAGATGTGCATTAAAGCACCCTTTGACCTCTAAGCATATAGGAAGTTGTCCTGCAGGGCCTAAGGAAGTCCCAGAGGATTGTCCCAAGACACAGGAGAAATTCTCATTTGGTCTTCTGGAAATCACTGGCCTCAGGATGGACCTTTCTGAAGCTATTTTGTTATCCTCAGGACATCTGGGGAGGGAAGAAAAGAGAGCCAACAACTAGAGAGAGTGAGTGCCTGCCTCCTTCCCTACCACAGGTAACAGGCAGCTTGGAGCCCCTGGGGCTGGCCAGCTACAGGAAGCCAGCCCCAGGGCCTGTGACCTTCCACTGTGTCAGCTGGAGAAAGTTGCTGCTGCCACTCCTTGTTTGCAGAGCTCCCTGTGCTTGGAACTCTGAATAAACATCCTCACCTTCTGGGAGGGGTGGAGAAGAGGAGTTTATTGCTCATCCATCAAGCGTGTTCTGAGCACCTGTTGTAGGGCACGAAGGATAGGCCTGCACTTGGAAGCAGAAGACGCATTCAAGGGGCACTTAGACATTCAGTGGATATCCACCATTGACCAGATCCCATGCTGTGCACATCTTGTTCATTATTAAACGCCCACCACATGAGGGATGCAATATCACCCCTTCTTATGGTTGAGGAAACTGAGACTCAATAAAATTAAGTCTCTCGTCCAAAGTGTCACACAGATGGAACGTTTCTGAGCTGAATTCAAACCCAGATTTATCTGGCTGCTTCTATACCACCTCACTGCTGCCTCAGCTGGAGTCTGTGATCTACCACTTAGCAACCTCTGGCAAGATAGTGAAGAACTCTGAGACCCCTTGGCCGCCTTTTTTTTTTTTTTTTTTGTAACTGACTACGCAAATATACAGCTCAGAAACGGCTAGATGCATTGGGCAAGGTATGCAGGAAAGGCTGTGGAGCTTTCATGCCCTTTCAGGCACACCACTCTCCTCACGTCTCCCCATGCTCACCAACCCAGCTCTCTGAACAACCCCCGTGGGCTTCTTTGACAAGAGATGAGGGTCTGATGACATTACAGTGTTGTGGTAAGCACTGAAAGAGAAAGTGATAGGGAGCCTGGGTAGCTCAGAAGAGCACCTGACTCTTGATCTTGGGTTCATGAGTTCAAGCCCCACATTAGATGTAGAGATTACTTAAGTAAATAAATAAAAAAAAAAAGTGAACATGAAACCCTTTTACAACTGATAACACTTATGCAAATATGAAATATTATTGTTACATAAGGGGAGGAAGTAGGTGTCCTAAAAACAGCCTCCTCCCTTTGTTTCTGGAAGATGAAAAACTCCTGGGAGCAGACAGCCATGAAGTGACTCATCTGAGATGATATTCTAGGTTGGTTCTCTCCACTTCTGGTGGCCCAGGGACCTTAGGAGCTGGACAGAGGGAGGAAGGAGGACATAGGAGGGGAGGTGGGACTGGGGAGGGAGAGAGAAAGGACTCTGGGTCAGGTCAAGGCCTGCAGCTCCAAACTGGACTTTGAAGTGTTGGAAAATACCTTATCAGGGATTTGACAGGGATGTGATGGTTCCAGAGGCACGGTAGGAACGACAAGGATTGCATGAGCTGATCTTGGAAAGGCAGCCACCAGCCAGAGCAGCCCTGAGATTCTCCTGCTCCCCACTGGCCCCCTGCCAGACCGGGCTACCTGATGATGCTTACTTAATCCACTGAGGACAATGCCTCCTCCCATAAGCTGGGGCCTTTTCCTTCCTGACCTTTTCCTGGGAAGAGAGGGAGAACAATTGAGCCAAACCATTTCTACCCAGGTGTTTGGGCCTGTAAACCAGGGCTCTAAACCAAATACCACATGTCTATGTAGCTGCTGTGTCACACAGCAGGCAGACTCCTCAGCTGCCTTCCATTCAGTCCTGGCTGTGCTGAGTCCCAGAGACGCAGCCCATTGCCCTCCTCTCCACACACCCACCCCCGCCTCCCCACCGGGGTTAATGAGCCCAAGTTTGATTTTCTGTCCTCTTCAGTGATAATAGAAATGCTAGAACTCAACCCAAAACTGATACACGTATCCCCCACTTTTCGAAAGTTGGAGTTACGTCACTAACCTTTTACAGAATACCTACATAAGTACCTGTTTTCGCTAACCAGAAGACATCCAAAGAGGATTTTCACTTTTATGAAAAAAGCCACTACCATACGGATATGGGTCTTTAGTGAAAGCTCAGTGGTGTAACATGAACTTTCAGAAGATTTCGCTTTATACCGCTTCCATTTATGAAAGGTTTCAGAGGAATACTCCGCTTTAGTTTGGCTTTTGCTTTGGTTTTTGTTTTAGAGGTGGGGCTGGGCGGAGGGGGAGAGAACCCCAAGCAGATGCCCCACTGAGCACGGAGCCCAACAATGGGGCTCGATCTCCCAGCCTCGAGATCACGACCTGAGTGGAAACCAAGAGTCAGACGTTTAACTGACTGAGCCACCCAGGCACCCCAGGAAGCCTCTACTTTTGGATAGCGAGGGGAATCCATACATGTCCAGAAAGAAAGAGCGAGGACGAGAGAAATGGAGAGAGAACAAAGGAAGGAGAAGGGAGGAAGGAAGGGAGAGAGAGAAGCATGCCCGATGTGGACCCGGAGGAAATCACCACCGTCAATGCAAACTGATATGAAAAGCGACGTCGAGGTCAGGGGCTGCTGCGCTGCCCAAGCACTACCTTTCCAGGGGTGGCAGCACGTGATCGACACCTGGCAGAGGCTCGGAGGAAACATTTCCTCTGTTTCCCTGTTTGCACTGATGTTCCTTGTGGAAACCCTCTTCCTCATCTGGATCACAGGCCCACTCCCCAAACTTGAACTCTCAGCAGATGGCACACAGCAGCGTCTCCCGCCCACACAGACTGTGCCCGCCCCGCACAGCAGCCTCACGCTCTGTAAAAGGACGGTCAGTCCCTGTGATGACCCGGATGTCACGGCATCTTCCTCTTACCCCCGCGCTCCGGGTACATATCGAAGGCAGCCTCCGAGGGGATCTCAAATACGTCTTAAGCTAAGCCTCTCGGCTCTCACGTGATGTCTCCCCAGGCGGAACCTCCAATCCCTGATCTTCTGGTGCAATACCACCACTGCCTCCCCCAAATGTCCCCTCACAGAGTGGACACCAGGTGGGAGCTGTTCGCTGGGCCTTCAGACCAGTGTCCCCACATCAGAGCTGCCTGCCCCCCACGAGCAAGCGTCACATTTAGCTGGGATTGCTCCTTCCAGCTTCGTGGGCCACTTCCATGACTTTTATGACCTGCTGAGTAACAAGAATTCAACCGAGTAAGTTTTCAAGTTCTAACTGGCTTTCTTAATTGACTCATGAATCCGGCCGCATCGTGTCTAGCAAGTAGAGGAGAGCTCCACTGAGCTGCGGGAAGGAAAAGGTTTTCAAAGGCAGAGCACAGAAGAAAAGGAAATTATTAGCTAAGAATGCATTGTTTCAGACAAGGTCACCCTTCTTCCAAGGGAAGGGAAAGGGTCTATCGGTACATTTCCTAGTGCTGACCAGGAAATTCCTGGCGGACTGGTTAAAGGTTACAATCCCAGGGGCGCTGAAGCTGCAGTTAGGTTAGGTAGTCAGTCTTGGTTTGCTGACACTAGTCTTTTGACGTAAGTGGCTCCCTTTGGGGCCTGAGGTTTTCTTTCTGGCAGACCCCAGTGTGAATCCCAGAGGCTGACTGACGAACCCCACACTGAACTCCCAAGTGCGTCCTCCCTTTCGACTCTACTTGGACCCAGCACGTCACACCAGTGCCTTTCCCTGGAGAGCTGTGTCCCAGGAGACCACGCAGGCAGTAGACCCCGGCAAGACCGTCCTACATACCGGGAGCAGCTCCTGATACAGCCCTTAACCCCGTGGCTGCACGTGAACACACAATCCGCATGGGAGCGAAGCCCCCGTTTGACCCGCAGCCTTGTGGAGACCGTGCCGGCTCCGGGCCCACGGAACGGAGGAGCCCAGGCATCTCGGGCCACGGGTTGGAAAACAGATTCCCTGAGGAGGATGCATTATGTCGGGGAACAGTGAAAGCCCAGGATCAAGTATCTCCTACGCCCAGGCCCTGCATGTGGAAACAGCTGTTCAAACTGTAACAAACCCGGATTGATTGTGTCAGTCACAGAAGGAAAGTCAGCGTAAATAGAGCTTAGAAACCTGGCTTATCTCTCAGGATTGCCCCGTGGGCAAGGTAAATATTTAGTTCCAGCCCTGGAATGGTGCCTGCTAATTCAGTGTTTTGCTATCTTTTTTTTTTTTTTTTTTTTTTCAAATTCATTCATCTTGCAAACATCTACTCCCCCCCTCTGTGTGGCCAGCCAAGATGTGGCACTTCCATACTCGGATGGCCAAGAGGCACTCCTCCAGTCCTCCATCAGGTCAGGTCGGGGTTCTTGGTTGGGGAGATGGAGGGGAGCTGACATTGAGGAGGGCTTCACAGATGAGTCAGTTCTAAGCTGGGTGTTTTGGCTGGTGTGTAAACCTCACGAGAAGAAGACAGGTAGGGAGGGCCAGGGGCGAGTGTTCCAGATGGAGGGAACAGTGTGTCTCTGGCGGGCTAGGTGACTTCTGATTGCAAGCTTCCGTGGAAGGACTTTAAACACACATCTCAGAAGCTTGTTTTAAGGATTGAGACATAAAGCATGTTGCACAGTTTTGCCTGAATAAATATTTGCTGCAGTTAGTGGAGTGTTATTTGTGTGGAGTCAGGACTAGCAATGCCTATCCCAGGATTCTTCCAAGACCATACTGATTGAAAGCTTACTATGTGCTCTAGGCTATATGGGTACTGATGTGCCCCAGTCCTGCAGGTTAGCCCCCCAGGAAGCTGACAGAGTTCAGTGCACAAGGTGTTTATTAAGAAGTGCCCCTAAGGGGCACCTGGGTGGCTCAGTCAGTTAAGCATCTGCCTTTGAATCAGGTCATGATCCTGGAATCCTGGGACGGAGTCCCACATCGGGCTCCCTGCTCAGCGGTAAGTCTGCTTCCCTTCCTCTCTGCCTGCCTCTCTGCCTACTTGTGATCTCTGTCTGTCAAGTAAATAAATAAAATCTTTTAAAAAAATTTATTAAAAAAAAAAATAAGAAGAAGAAGAAGTGCCTCTAAGGGGTGCCTGGGTGGCTCAGTCAGTTAAGCATCTGCCTTTGAATCAGGTCATGATCCCAGGATCCTGGGATGGGATGTAGCTCCACCTCAGTCAGCAGTGAGTCTGCTTCTCCCTCTCCCTCTGCCCCTCCCCCTGCTGATGCTCCCCACCGCTCCCCACCAGCAAATAAATACATAAAAGTCTTTTTTTTTTTTTAAGTGCCTCTCCGGCACCTGAATGGCTCAGTGAGCTAAGCCTCTGTCTTCAGCTTAGGTCATGATCTCAGGGTCCTGTGATCGACCCCCGCATCGGGCTGTCTGCTTGGCTGGGAGCCTGCTTTCCCCCTTCTCTCTGCTGGCTGCACTGCCTGCATATGAGCTCTCTCTCTGTGTCAAATGAATAAATTAATCTTAAAAAATAAATGCCTCTAGGACCCACACCTGTGGAAGAGAGCAAAGCAGGGTTGGGCTGGGATGAGAGAGATGGCGCTGCCACACAGGCCCAGTCATCCCCTTGACTGGCCCCACCTGGAGCTCGGAAGCTAGAATGATCCCTTGGTGTCACCCTGAGCTGGACTAACTGTACCTCCAACCTGATCAGTTACTGGTTGGAGGCTGCTGCAGAAAGGAGCGTGACCTTGAGTGAGGGAATTCCTTCTCTCCAGAGAGGCCAACAACTGAAGGCATCTGCACCCCCACCAGCACTCATCACAGGGGGCCAGGTGTCCCTAGGGCTCTGAGCTGTGCAGGACAGCATCCCCCACAAGCAGTCAACAGAACAGATGAAAATCCCTGCTGTCCCCAAGAGACGGTGCCAGTGCGGGCTTTTGTCCTGAAGATCACTGTCAGGATTCAGTGAAATAGTGCATGCAGATAATGACAGCTGAAGGTAGTGAAACAGATCAGGCGATTACAAGGTGAACGGCACGGGAGGAAGGGCGGCAGGTGGACAGGAAGATCTCAGCGGCCTGCTGGTGTCTGGGTCCTGCTCTTCCTGTACTCCAGGCTCTGACTCGAGTGAGCATTCCAACTCCCACAGGGTCCTGCACCTCTTGAGTCTCCTCTCCTCACTTTGTTAATAAAACCCTGGCACCGGGCCCCTTCTGACCTCACCTGGAGACTGCAGCCAAATCCTGCCTGAGGGCTCACTTCTGTGTGAGGTGGCTGGTCAGCTGGGAGAGGAGGGATGGTGGGGGGGTGGGGGGGGTGTGTGGGACTGAGCTCAGGAAGGGATCCTGGCACTCCAGCGCCGGGAGGCTGGCATCAAGCAGAGACCCAAGGAAAAGGGACGAGATTACTGATGTAGGAAAATATTAGGGTTCAAAGCCGACGGCCAAGAAAGAGTCTTGAGACGTCTTTGGTCCAAAAAGATGGTTTTGTTAAAGCATAGGGATCCGTGGGCAGAAAGAGCTGCGTTGGGGTTGCAGAGGGTGGTGATTATATACTTGCAAGTCGGGAGGGGGTTCAGGACGGGATAAACCTCCAAGGTATTTTGGAAACAAGGTTTCTAGTACCTTGAGGGGGCTAGCTTTTGTCGGGAAAGTTCATTTTTTATTGTTCAGTACAATCAGGAGACCCTTCAGATGGACATCAGTGGGACACATGCTTGGAGGAGGATTCCTAACAGGTATCTTGGTTCGGGGCAGAGATAAAGGAAGCTTCCAGAGGAATTATGGCATGTTTAAAGCAGACCCAGGATCCTGAAGGGTCAGCCTAAGATGCCTTTTGCCCTTATCAGTGAATGTCACTCTGCCTGTTTGAAGGACTTGTCAATGGGCTGTAAATAGTAAGGAAACCGAATTCTTCGGCTTTGTTCCCACATCAATTTCCTTGGCACAGACCTCTCTTAAGTCTTTAGAAAACTGTGAGGAGGAAGTCCACTGGCAGAAGGGCCTGCTCCCAAGTGTACCCGGTTTCCCTCCCACCAGGGAACCCGATACCAGGCAGAGGGAAAACCCCCAGCCAGCGTGCTGTAAGTTCCTGGAAGGTGCGGCCAGCGTGAAGGACAGGGGGATGGTCCAAGAGGGGGTGGTGGTGGCTCAGTCTCTGACCCTTTGTCCACCCTTCCTTCTCGGCCTCAGTCTTCCAGACGTAGGTGGGGCGGGAGTAGGACCACCACACACGCGGGAGTAGGACCACCACACATGGTAAATACAAATTCAAAGCACCGAGGTCAAGTTCAGCTGCAGATAAACAATAGATAATGCTTTAGTATGAGTCAGCCCCATGCAATTTTGGAGATACACTTTAAAAATTCTTCCTCTGAAATTCAGGTTTTTTAAAAAAAAATTTTAAGATTTTATTTATTTATTTGACAGAGAGATCACAAGTAGGCAGAGAAGCAGGCAGAGAGAGAGTGGAGGGAAGCAGGCTCCCCACTGAGCAGAGAGCCCAACGTGGGGCTCAATCCCAGGACCCTGAGATCATGACCTGAGCGGAAGGCAGAGGCTTCACCCACTGAGCCATGCAGGTACCCCTGAAATTCAGATTTATCAGGCAATCCAAGGTAGGTGCAGATCATATCCTGGGGAGAGCCCGCAGCAAATCCAGACAGGACAGACGGCCAGGGACAGAGCCAGTAATAGAGAAAAGGACCCATCAGAGGGCACACCTGGTAATCGCAGCTCCTGAGGAAGGCCGGAAGGAAAGCGAAATGGATTCCGCAGCAGGAGCTCTACAGAGGCTCAACCCTACTCTACCCTACACCCTTACCCAATAAGGCAAGGATGTGAGCTCTGCAGAGCCGCAGGGGGGCGTAGTGCTGGGGGGCGTGTCCCACTGAGGGGAGAAGCAGGCCCCTCAGGACTGCTACCCCACCTCACCTCTGCTCCCCATCACAGAGGCAAATCTGGGCGTCACTCCTCAGGATTCAGACCCCTCCCTACTCTTTCCTATCCCCATCCCTGGAAGTGGCCAATTTCTCTCCATCTGTAGGTCCTACCCAAACTTCAGTACTCCCTGTAATAAAAGGAATCCTCTTGATAGCTACAAATTATGGAATACACCCTCTCGGCCAGCATCTTGTTTCATCGTGACAGTGTCCTTATGTGAAGTAAATACCATCATCATCCCCATTTTACAGATGAGGAAAACAGAGGCTCAGGAAGGTGAATTAAGTTATCAAAGCCTCCTCACTTGCTTTTCGTAGCAGTGGAAGAAGACTCAGATCTAGGTCTGTGGCCCTGGGGCCCACGCTCCATGGGTATATTTTGTAGAGTTGGCAGTATTGTGCCCTCTGTGTCTGCCCTTTGGCCAGGAGTCCTGGGGGAAGAGAACAGACTGGGTTTTTTTCTACCCAAATCCTCAGCCCCTGTCACAGAGGAAATAATAGTGTTTGTTGAAAGACTAAATCTAGTTGAAAGATCAAAATGTACCTTTAGCCCGCCCCTGTCGCCTGGCCCTCTGCCTATCCTCCCTGGCCTTGGAGCAGCCAACACGGAATGTGAAGAGCCTTCCACGTGTCCATTCTCAGCTGGGGCCAGGGCTCAGAGGAAGGAACTGGCTTGTGACTTCGCCTGTCCTGTAGCTCTCCTCCAAAGGAAGCCCCTCCCCAGGCCCGCCTGGGCCCGGGGACATGTCCTCAGTCCCCAGAGGAGATAATGCCTTTGTCCCTACTCAGATAAACAAACAGAGCTGCTAGCTGTGTAATTGGAGGTGCAGGAGCAGTGCCCCACCCGCAGAGATGGGTCCCGCCTTCCTCTCAAGGTCATCGGCAGGAGATTGAAGACCGCTAGGTCCAGTTAGATGGAAAGGTCAAGCTTAGCCCATTTTGTAGATTGATACACAGGCCCAGAGCAGGGGGGCGATTCCCAGGCCCCCAGCTTCCTGTCTTCCCACACAGACGCACAGTCTTAGGGTCATACCACATGGGGGCACTATCTGTAATGGGGCCTCTGTTTAGGCACCCCTCAGAGTTTGGTGTCAGAACGGCCTTTCCGCATACCTGTGCCCACGTGCACGCTTCACCATGACTCTGGGCCCCTGTAGACCCTTCTATTCTCCCCACCTTCCCATTCCACCCCTCCCAACACTGCACCCCCCATGCACAGTCAGATCAGAGCCACAGGAAACAGGGCCAGCAAGTGTGCAAACTGAGAGCCAAGATGGGGAAGTTTATCTTCCAAGAATCATCTAAACACATAGGGAGTATTTTTAGCCCCTGGCTCCCATCCAGATGCCAAATCTAAACAGGGGGCCAGAGGGAGGCCAGAGAGACGAGCCGTCGGGGATACAGAGCAGCCAGCGGGGACAGGGTGGGACAGGGTGCTGTGGACTCCACCCTACCCCTGGTCAGAAGATCTGTCCTCCTGCGAACTGCCCCAGGTCATCAAGGGGAGCTGAGGTGATACAGAGAAGTGACCCCAAATTCTGACAGGCCCCCTTGATGTAGGAAAGATGTTAGGGTTCAAAGCCTACGGCCAAGAATTCTTGAGATGTCTTTGGTGCAAAAGGGTGGCTTTATTAAAGCACAGGGACAGGACCGGTGGGCAGGAAGAGCGGCACGGGGGTCAGGAGGAATGGCCCATTCTATACTAGCCAGTTGGGAAGAGCTTCTGGACAAGACAAACCTCCAAGGTATTTTGAAAACAACGTTTCCAGGATCCAGAGGGGGCTAGCTATTGTTACAAAAAGGTCATTTATTACTGTTCATTAAACACTCTGTCAAGAGATTCTTCAGATGCGCATCAGTGGGCCATAAGCTTAGAGGAGGAATCCTAACATGTATCTTAGGGTGGCCGGCTAGAGATAAAAGGAGCTTCCAAAGGAATTTCTGTATGTTTAAAGTAGACTCAATATCTTGGAGGGTCCGCCTAAGATTGCCTTTTGCCTTTTGCCTTTATCAAAGGGTCAACATGAAGGCATTTGAGTCCCTAGAGGAATGTCATTCTGCCTGTTTCAAGTACTCGTCAATGGGCTGTAAGTAGTAAGGAAACTGAAGAATTTTTCTCCAACTTTGTTTCCCACATCACCTTAACCTCTCTCTGTGCCTCAGCATCTCGTCTGCGTCTGCGGTAGTACTGCCCTTACAGGACTGTAGTGAGGCCCATGTTGGACCCGCAGCGGGCATTGGAGGAATGTGTGTCATGGTCTGCACTGAGAGCCAGCAGCCTCAGAGAAGTCAGGTGGTGACCAAAACCAGCCGCTCCGAGGCCTCGCCAGTCACAGTGAAGTGTGAGTACACACTGGATGCCCAGTGCAGTGACCAAGGGGCATTAGAAGTAAATGAAAGCAGGGCTGTGTGGCAGGGACGCTGGGCCCTGTTTCTGGATAAGGGGCTCCTGGTCGCCCCCCACCCCGTCATCTCTGGCAGAGCTGTGTTAGGAGCCAGGCTGGGTCTCTAGAGAGGGAGCGCCTTCTCCAGAATGGCGTCTGCCCAGGGCGGTGCCTTCTGTGCCCAGCACAGAAGGACTGAACTGTGGCGGGAGAGGAGGCCCTCTAGAACACACACACCCCACAAGAGGGATTGCCCGTCAGGCTCACCCTCCAGGGTGTGGGGGCCAATTCCAGGAATGGCTCCTGCAGTGACTGGCCAGGAATGACCTTGCTATGAATCACGGGCTGACAGCACTTACCGGGCTTTAGGCACGAGGAAGGGCGGACACCAAGGGAAGAGGTTTCAGCCCTGGGACCTGAGCGTGCTCTGCCCATTCTGGCACCCACTGGCTGGGTTTATTACTGTGGGGTCAAGGTGACGAGAGAGGGTCATGTGCTTTACCCCTGGGCTCCTTTCACCGTTGTAGAGAGCAGGGCACTTCCGGGGCTTGCTGTTCAGGGGTGGGGGTGGGGCTTAGTGGTGGGGGGCACCGTGGGGGTTTCTGAGAGCCCTGAACCTTGGGTGGGAGGGGCAGGGTTCAGGTGAAATCTCAGATCCCCTACAGGCTGCACCAGGAACCAAAGAGAACAGGTTTGGTGTCCTCACCCCCCTGCTGACACAGGCTGCCTGCTGTTGCCATGGTGACGGTAACACCACCCCCCCCATGGCTACGTGATCACCTGCGAAGGGAGGGGTGCTTATTCTTGGTCACGAAGGGGAAAAGGGGAGGGCAGTCTCCTCCCTCTGCCCAGGCCAAGGTGGGTGGCAGGAGGAAGTCCAGGGGGAGTGGGGGGGAGTCAGGTTCTCTGAGATCTAAAGGGCAGCAGAAGGCATAGAGGGCACCTCTACCAGCCAGCTCCCCTCCAGAGACGACTGGCTTGCAGGAGGTGGCGGGGCGGGGGGAGGGGGGGCGCTGGAGGGGCTTCTAGCACCGGGTAATGGAATCCCTTGAGTGCCTGACTAACTTGCACATTCCTGTAGGAAAGTTCACCACCTCCAGATGATAGAACCTGCTAGAGACCCCCAAGAACCCCTCTTCACCAAGCAAGGCTCATTCTCCTCCCCTTCCCCAAGCTGATACTCCGCAGTCCAGCCCTCCCTGGATGATGAGGGAGATCCCAGAGCCTGGGGCCCCTTGACCCCTGCTCGCCTGGCTTGGGATCTGTCCTTGGGGCCCTCATTTCCTTCTCTTTGTTTTCTCGACCCTCCGCTTCATACCTGCCTCCCCCTGGTCTCACTCACAAAGTGTCCTCTATTCACCTGTGACCATGAGCTAGCTCTGGGATCACTGCAGCCGCCTCCCCCTCCCTCCTCACCCCTACAGCCCCTGCTTCCCCCAGAGCGGCACATCAGCTCTAGCCTCTCCAGGCTCCCAGCTCTCTCCCATTCAAAACCAGCATCCTTACAGTGCCCTCCTACAAGCCCTCCCTGCCCCTAACACACTTGACCTCTCCTTTTCCCCTTGACCTTTTCCCCTTCTCTGCCCTCCAGCTCTCTGGAGGGCTTTCTCCTTCCCTCTCTCAACTTGAGCTGGCCTGCCTGCTGTTCCTCTGACGGGTGCCCTTCCCTCCCCACAAGGACACCTGCTGGTTCCCAGATGGTCCCCCGGGCTCCTTCAAGTCTTCCTGAGGCCCCTTCCTGCTGAGACCTTCCCTAACCCCCTTCCCTTCCCAATTTATCCTTCTTCATAGTCCTACGGCCCTCTGATACGCTGTATGCGTATATTTCATCTCCAGCAACTCCAGCTAGACTGGCGACCCCAGGAGGGCCGGCATTTTTGGTCTGTCCTCCCTGCCATATCTCCAGTGCCTAGAACATAGACGCTCAAGAAATATCTGGGCAAATAAATGAATGCCTTGGCACCTAGCTTCCCTAGGCTGCACCCACACACGACCTGCGCTCTGCAGCCCAGAGGAGTCCAGAGGAGACAGTGCTGGGCAGGGGGCAGAGCCCCCTTGGCCACAGCCCCACTGTGTGATCTCCACTGAGCCTTTTCTCCTTCCTGGGCTCTGGCTTCCCCCATTATACAGTAAGGAGGCTGGATTGGAACTTCCAGGGCTTTCTTGGTGTGGGAACTCAAAGTTGTCTTTGCATCTCTCCAAGTGGGGTACAGACAGGAAGTTTATTTACAAAGGTGGGAGGGGGTGCCTGGCAGTCCCTGCTAGGAAGAACTTCCAAGACTCGGGCCCCTTCCCTGAAATGGTGGCAGGTTGAGGGGAACAGGGCAGGGATGGTTATGGGAACTAAAAACAGACCCTAGAAAGTTTTCTCCAAAAATATATCCCTTTAATCATCATCAAAATCCATGCTAGGAAGCCTGAGGAATAGAGACCCCAGGCCTCTACACACTAAAAGCAAAGGTCAAGTGTCCAAAAGGGATCGCTCATCGGAGGAAGCCAGTCATCAGGCAGGTGAGCGTGGGGACCAGAATGGTGGCCAAGGGCAAGGGCAGCAGCTGTCCTGGGGCCCGAGACTTGAACACGGGTCGCTGCCCCTGCGGCTGCAAGGGTCTGACATTCTCTGTCATACTCAGTGTCTGCTCCTTATCATAGTATAGGTTCTTGGAGAAGGCGAAGATCTGTGGAAGAGAAGGGGCTCAGCACGAAACCAGGCGCAAGCAGAGCTATGCTCCCTCATGTGTGACCCCAGACCAGTCACCTTGCCTGTCTGAGCCCTCTTTAGGGCTTTGGAATCCCTGGCTCTCAAGTTTTTTTTTGTTTTGTTTTGTTTTTCCCTAGCTCTCAGGTTTTTGTGCAGATGAAAAGAATAAGGATGGAGAGTGCTTAGCTTCCCTTAGACAGGTGGACACACAGCTCACAGTTTTGAGGGCCCATAAGCAAGGATCATTGCTGTCTTATCGCTGTTACTACAGAACGGTGGTTCTCAGACTTAAGTACATGAGCATCATGGAGGGGCGGGGCAGGGTGGGGCCAGGGTAGGAGGGGCTTGTTGGGCCCCACACTGCCAGGCCCCACCCCAGGGTTTCTGATTCAGGAGGATTGGGGCGAGGTCTGAGAATTCAAATGTCTAGCAAGTTCCTAGATGATCGTGATGCCCCTGGACCAGGGACCACCCTTTGAAAATTACTGTTCAGCAAGGAAAGTATCACTGAAGCAGGGATTTGGCCCTTGGGTTCACGGCTGTATCCCTGGAGCCTGGTGTGTTGGAATGTCTTGAGTACCTTTGTTGAATGAATGGACTGTTTTTCCTACTGGGGCTGCACTGGTCCTTTCTCAGCGGCTCCTGACCATTCCCGGCCCTTCCCCCTTGCTCGCCCTCCCTCTCTCCCCAGGACACCAGCTCCCTGCCCTCACTGGACAAGTTCCACCTACTGGCAGGGGACAGCGTGGAAGCCTTTTCTGACCGCTCCTGCCACAGCCTCCCCTTCAGCCCTCGAACCAGGGATGGGACAGGCAAGAGCTTTCTTGTTTGCCATACCCTGGGGAGTGTCTGTGGATTCAACCAATAGGACCTCAGCTCCCTGGGGTGTCCCATGCCCACTGCAGCCCCAGGGGCCTCTATGAGGATCCAGAGGGATGGTTTCTGGGGAACTGGGCAGTGGGAGGCTGTATGTACCCTGGGCCGAGCCCTATGTACCTGATCCCTGCGGAGCTGAATGCGCTCCTGGAACACGGTCCAGACAACTGTCTCCTGGCAGCCTGGAGTGGTGAGGGAGCCCAGGTAGCGGTAGTAATGCCTCAGTTTCTCCTTCTTGGGGATTAGGTCGAACAGGCTGATGCTCTCTTTCATCGTGGTGTTCATCTCTGGGGAGGGAGTAGGTAGGGAGGATACCGTCGATTGGTGGGGGAAGCAGGGGGTCCCTGAGAGCCCAGACCACCGCATCACCCTGGCCCTTCCTCTGTAGGAAGAAGTCTCCTCCCTTCCCCTCCCCCCAGCCACTCACTGGGTCTGGGGACAGAAGCCAGGGCCTCCACCAGGGGCTGGAAGCCATAATTCTCCTCAGATCCGGCCTGGAACAGAAGGGAAGGGGGCTTGAGAGGGACCTGTGGGGAGCCAGTGCCGACCAGAAGTCCATTCTCCTGGTCCATGCTGGGGAGAGCAGGCAGCTTCTGGGACTGAGGCCCTGAGAGCCTCGGGGGTGTACAAGTTGCTGAGAAACAGAGGGGAGGTCAGGGTCCCCCAACCCCTTCCTGCCTTTCTGGAATCCTAGACCTCTTGATCCCAAGAAGCAGCCCCTCAGCCCCTGGGGAATGAGAGTCCCACCTCCAGCAAGAAGGCCAGCACTGCAATCTCATCTTTGGGATCCTGGGCCTCTTTCTCGTTCCTCGATGTCCCCTTCTCTTTCTCATGTACTATGTGCATCTGGTGGCAGGGAGAGGAATGGAGAGAGGACCTATGAGGGGGTTGGAGCACCCTTCTCACCCAAGGCAGGCCCACCCGGAGCCCAGCCACGCGCCAGCCTGGAGAAGGGCCCTCACCTCCATGGCAAAGCGCCTGCCATCGAGGGTATGCTCTGAGCCCCTATCCAGCTTCTCGGACCAGTGCAGGTGCAGCTGTGTGGCCCGGTACCGGGCAGCCAGTCCTCCTCCAGCGATGGAGGCCTCGCCCTCCAGCAGCACCATCACTGGAGGGCACAAGAGGGGGCTGAGTCCCCAGCAACCCCCTCGAGCCCTCCACACATACAGCTTTCTCTTCTGCCTCCCGCCCTTCACAGGCAACAGTCCTGGGCCGCAGGGACAGGATGGGATGGGGACAGGTGGTACAGCCCAGACCTGTTGCTGGCCCCCTGTGGCCCCCAGGCCCGCCTCTCCCTCTGCAACTCCCCCTGCCCCCACCGCCCCAAACATGCACCTCAGCCCAGCCTCTCCCCTGCATCAAGCCTCTCCCTGATGCCGGGCCTTCTCAAGGGAGGGTCCAAACTCCTCAGCCCTGAGATGACCTGCCCCTGGGCCCAGTTCAGCTGCTCCTAGCCTGACCCAGGCCCGCCCTAGTTGTGCTCTCTGCCTCCAGGCACATAGTGCCATACGCAATTTTCTGAACACCCCAAGATGCTTTACGCCTCTGCGCCTTTGCCGTGTTGTTCCCTCTTCCTAAGATGCTGCTTGTCCTCCACTGAAAAGCATCTCCCCCACTTCCAAAGCCCTGCGCTCTGCAGCCCCTCTGCAGCCAAGGTGGGCCTGGAGGAGCACCTCCAGCCCAGTCCTCTGGAAGTCAGAGATCCCGGGACCAGTTGCCCCTGCCTGCCCAGGTCCCCCCCACCCCACCGCCCGACACCCACCTGAATGCCCATTGTTCTGGACTTTCCACTTTTGCTTCTTGTCATAGCCAGAGAAGGAGAAGGGTCCCAAGTCTGGGTCTACCTGTGCCTTTGTAGTGACAATGTCGATGGGGGACTGGCAGTTCTTCTGGCAGTCTTCACCCCAGTGGCTAGGACCTGAGCAGGGAGGAGGGGCAGGCTGAGAGTCAGGGGCACACGCCCCTCCCCAGATTCAAGGAGGTGGAAGGGAGAACGCATGGAAGCTGACCGTGGAGCCCCCTGGAAGGGGGCCTAGGAAAAGACACGCCAACTGGTCGTATAATCTGAGGGCTTGGAGGCGGGGAAGGCTGCCCTAGACATGGGTGTGGTTGGGATCTCGGGAGGGGGCAGCACTGTTCAGTCCCTGAGACACGGCAGAGGCAACCACAGAGCTGACTGCAGGGAAATTGAAAAAAATGCCAAGGACAACCTTCCAGGTCCACCCGAAGAGGGGTCGTTGGAACAGAACCAACTCTCCATTGAGCAAAATAGGAGATGCCCGGCTGGCTCAGTTGGTGGAGCATGTAACTGTCTCAGGGTTGTGAGTTCAAGCCCCACGTTGGGCAGGGAGCCAACTTAAAAAAAAAAAAGTGTCTCTATAACTGATGCAACTGCTGATTTGTTTGATAGAATACTTCCCCTCTTAGGGACAGCGACGGGAGATGCCAGGGAAGCCTCGGGTCACTCTACCTTCCCCGTCCTCCGAGCACCAGGACTGTGTATGTACGTGTCCGTGCACGCGTGCCGATGTGTGTTTGTGCTTGAGTAACTGATAGCTGACTTGGGGGAATCATTACCCTGATCCTTCCCGCCCTCCCTGGGTTTTCATTTTGACTTGGGCAGTCCCCCCGATGCAGAAAACCCGTCCCCGAGACTTGCTGTACTCACCCAAGCAAGTATAGTTGGAGGCCTTGGCTTGAATCTCGTAGCACCAGTGTGACTCTGGAGCAGAGAGAGGAAGGACATGAGGCCTGTGTCCGTGCACTTGCACACACACGTCTCTAGGAATAGACTGGAGCTGTGTGCACATAAGCAACAGTGTGTGTGTGTGTGTGTGTGTGTGTGTGTGTGTGTGTGTACGCAGTGGGTCAAAGACTAGGAATATCCCCAGGGTCAGAGACCCCCTTGGGTTGGGATGGAGAATCCCTGCATCTGGGACTGCAGGCCCAAAGGAAGGAGACTTGAGGAAATACAGGAATGGGGACAGAAGTGGTAGAAGCAGCCAGACCCCAAAAGTCCAGACCCGTAGCTGATTGACTGGTTACTGTGCCCAGGACACTGGTCCTCAGGAAAAACAGCCACTCTTGAGGGGCCTTGGGAGGCCCTCTGAGGCCCTCACCTCTACCCCAGGGCCTGGCCTTGACTCTCTCCTCCAGCTGCTGTCGGCCTCCTCCTCCTCCTCCTCCTCCTTCCTTGTATCTCCCACCCCAAACCTGGAAGGGAGGTTCTGGCAAGAGGACAGGAGGAGGATTAGTCCTAGTCTCCCCTCCTGGGACAACAGAGCCGAGTTCAGCTTGGCTGCCTTCCCAGACTTGATCCGGGATGATGAAGGAGATTAGACGAGCCCTTCCCTGGAACACGCGCTCTTGTGTGATTAAGACCCGTTCTGGATTAAACTCTCACAGCCCACCAGGGACGGTAGTCAGGCCTTTTCCCTGTCCCACCACCCTGCAATACTGGTACGTGGGGTAGATTCAGGTTCTAATCTCAGCTGTGGTTCAGGGCTGGAGAACCAGCACCTCTGAGAAGAGGTTGCACGGCAAACACTACACTAAGTGCAAGATTTACCCACCAGGAGCGCCTGCCAGGGCGGTGTGCCTGGGAACCTTCTGTGCTTTCTGTTCAGGTTTTCTGTAAATCTAAATCTGCTCTACCATTATAGTCTATCAATTAAGCGGGGGTGCGGAGGGGGGGGGGGCTGCGGCAGTAGGGCGGACAAAACATTTGATCCAGAGCTGAAATTCTTGCTGGGCCACTTAGGGGCAAGTCACCTTAATCTCCCTGAGCCTCAGTTTTCTCATCTGTCAAATGGAGCTAATAGCATCCGCCTCTTCGGACTGTGGGAGTTAATGAGAGACAGTGGAGTAGTCCAGGCAGCCTGCAGCACAGTTAAGTCCCCAGTGAGTCCTTCCTCTTCCTGGCCTCCCTCCCCCTGGCCTCAGATCAGTGCGCAGATGGCCAAAGCTCAGGCTGGGCCGAGAGGAGAGAAATGAAGTGAGCTGGAAAGAACTCAGGGATGAGAAAATTCCTAAGAAAAGCACAGCTTCCCACTCAGCCTGAGATGAGGCCTGTGAGCACATCCGCCCCCTCCTCTGGGGGCTGCCTCCATCCACCTCCTCTGGGGTCTCAGGAATGAGGCCAGGGTGGGGCAGGAGCCAGGAGGTGGTCAGGTTCTCTGGAGGGGAGGGGACAATCAGGTTCTTGGGAGGGGAGGGAACAAGGGGTTCCAGGCCAGGAGAGTGAGCATCCCCAGAAAACGGGGCACCTTTTCGCTCCAGGCCCCTTGGAGTCAGCTAGGGCTTTGCGTTTCCAGGCTCTAGGTCAAAGGCTTCACCCGCTGCTGCTCTGCTGCTCCGGCCTCTTTCAGAGTCTGCCAGATCCTGCAGTGTCTTCCCCATAACGGTCCACTCCCCGCCCTGGACAGGGCTTTGCAGCCCGCCTCCCATGGGGGGAATTTCTGCCTCCAAGGAACCCCCAGATGGGTCAACTCTGCAAGGGCCTGTGGCCACTTCCCCAACTCCCGGGTCCCCCTGTGCAGGTGGCCAGAGCTCGGAAGTTGATTCAGTCCTAGCTCCGGCTCTTGCTTCATCTCCGAAGGAGAGTTCAACTTTCCCCAGCCCTCCATTCTACCTCAGGCAGAGCGAACTGCCACTGGGCCAACCAGGACTTTGCTCAGTGTCTGAGGAGATGATGGTTGGATGGAGCCCATTTGCAACCGTGAAAGCCTCCTTGTCAGAATTCACCCATGTCTTCCCCTCTCAAAGGTCCTGAAGGCAGACGGGGCCTCCAAGGTTGACCGGAGGCCCCAAAGGAAGCTATTCCAGGGGAAGCCTTGCTGAAGTCAGAGTCCTGAAGGGCGGACCCTCCTCTCAGCCTCCCCAGGGCCCATCTGGTTCGGGCTGAGCCATTCTCAGGAATGTGCTCTTCCCTGACTCTGGCTATAGCTCCTGGTTTTGTAATGGTGACCTCTGGTACACTGTCTTAATTGTGGAGACTTTTGACCTGTGTGGCTGAATGCTCTTGTAACTACCCTCTTCAGGAGGCAAGAGCCAGGAAAACAACATTGATGAGGTCAGGGGTCAGGTCTACGTCCCTGGGCTGAGGTGGCAGGGTCCCAAACCAGCTCAGGTTCCTGTGTTCATGAGAGGGCTGCCCTTGCAAATAATGACAAGCCTGCTGTCTCAGGGGGCCTGGGAAGGAGAGGGGCTCCCCATGGACAGATTTTTGGCTCCAAGCTCCAGGTTCTACCTAAGTGACCCACCTAGGTGAACCAGGAATGCAGTCGCAAATCCCACAACTATCACCAATTACCCAGCCACGGTCCCTTACCCTCCACTTGCCCCCCTGGACCTTTCTTGGTGATCCAAGGAGTTCTCTCTGACGGACCTTGCTCACTCTACATTCCCACTCTGTGGGGAAGGAGGAATCCTGGAAACCAGCTCAGCAAAACCCAAGTATGTCCTGGCAAAGTCTCAGCAACTCCTGGCCTGGGTTCTGGGGCCCCAAAGAGTCCTATGACAGCAGATGTTCTGGGTTGTCTGATGTGTATCCTGGTCCCTCTCCAGCCTCAAGTGTCCCAGGGGATGAAATGGGTGGAGGGAGACTGGTCCCGAGACAGTTTCCAGTCTGAAAGCCCCAGCACTTAATGGGAGCACAGGTTGTAGGAGGGGGCAGCTGAGATAGATTCCTGGCTGGTTGGCCCCAGGCAGCCATCAGGTCTGGGGTGTCTGCCATGCGCCACTCAAGTACCTCACCAAGCACTTACAACCACTAACTCACCTGAATCCTTAAAACCCCTTAAGTCAGCATTACTATCTCTATATTGTGAGAAAACTGAAGCGAAGTGACTTACCCAGGGCCACACAGCTACAAAGCAACAGAATTAATTGTAAAGTGTTTCTCTTTTTCTGAGTCCTGCCGCTTAGGTAAGTTTCCAAATTCCGACTTTACATATGAATTTTGTCACATCCCATCTCCCCTCTTTATTCCTCTCCTGGGAAGAAGCCAGTAATTTCTGCAAGGTTCCCTTCATCCCCTCCAAAACAGACAGACAGACAGACACACACACACACACACACACACACACACACACAGCTAAATCTTTCCTACAAAAGGCACATACTCTCTCCTCTGCCGCAGAGGGAGGACCTCACCCCTTACTCCACGACTCCCAGAAGGGACCATCTAGATTTGGAGAGGACGTTTGGCCAGCCGGACCCCAACAGGGGACCATCGGAGGGGTAGCTGAGCTGGGGACTGGCAGATCGGGGCTTCCTGCAGAGGAGATGGTCCCCTGTGGGGTCGCAGAAAAGATTCCTCCCCTGATCCCCGTGCCCAGCCCTGGGGCTGGAGGTGCTTTCAGCTCTTTATCAAATATTAACACACAACTCCTGCCACCTCCCACCTAGGCGAATAATTAAGAGCTCGGCCACATCATTAATCTTTAAACGAAAATCACCCTGGCCGGAAAGACCGGCTCAGCCAGGGTCTCGGGTCTCCTAGTGTCCCCCCTGGCCACAAGCTCCCAGTGTGGAACCCAAGGTGCGAAGCGGAAAAGCCAAAGCCTCCCGTGCTCTGGGCGGGGGGCAGCCCCTCAGCACTGAGCCCCGGAGGGACAGACAGCGACGCAGGGACAGGCTGAGGACCAAAGGCGCGTGCAGTGCCAGGAAGGGCGAGAACGGCGGCGTGCGTCGAAGCGGGTCGGGAAGCCTCCCCATCACTGACTCGCACTCTCGCCCGGCCGAGCGCTGCGGGGCCCCGCCACCCTCGCAGCGGCGCACACGCGCGCACGCAGCACTCCGCCGCCGCACGTGGCCGTTCGGGAGCGCCCGGGGGTCCGCGTCCGCCCCGTCCGCCCCGTCCGCCCCGTCCGCCCCGTTGCCACAGCGGTGCCCACGCAGCCAGAGCCCGGCGCGCACCCCGCGTCCCGCGCCCTGCGCGCACTGCGGCTGGGGACGCCGAGGGGCAGCCCGCCGCGGACCGGACGGGAGCCCGCGCGGTCACCTGCGCTGGCCAAGGGCCGGGCGGCGGCGAGGGCCAGGAGCGCAGGCAGCAGCCGCATCCCGCACAGGAGCCAAGACGCCGCCGAGCCGGGGGTCGCGTGCCGAGGAGGCCTCCGGGGGTGCCGCGATCATGCCGGCCCCGGGTTTTATAGCGGAGCTGCGACGGGAAAGAGCCCCGACAGCGGAACGCGGGTAGCGGCTCCTCCCCCTGGCGGAGCCTCCCCTCCCCGCGTCCTGTCCCTGCGCCGAAATCCTCCGCTTCCACCCCCTGCCGGGCCACCTTGTGCCTCGTGCCCGCACCACCACCACCACCCCGCCCCCGCCTCCAGCGCCGCTCCTCTCGCTCCTGCCTCCGAGAGCCGCCCGCCCCCATCACACCTGGTCTTCTGTTTGAGAACCGGGTGGTGACCTCGCGAGGTACTTGATCCATACAAGGATGGGTGCCCGATTCCTGTCTTTGATCGGTTTGGCCTGGACTCCCAGCGCAGCCCTCTCGCCTGAGTAGCCGTCCGCCAGGACCTTGGGCTGGAGGTGGACGGGTGGAGACAGCCTCCCGAGGATGGTGCAAATGAGGGAGGTGTGCTGGCGTTTCTTGAATCCCGTGTCCCCAAAGAGAGGGCTGGCTTTTCTCCCTCGGGCTGTGGTCGCTGATTCTCTGGGTCTCTTTTCTGTTTTCTCCCAGGCTGTTCCAAACTTAATTTCTAAGCAGACCAAAGACTCTTCTTCTAACACGGAGTGAAGACGCCCGTGAGCATTTCTGCGATGGCCAGAGGAGAGAAGGGGAACGGGGAGGGGCCAGACTGAGAAATAGATCCCAAGGGGCTCAGGGAGAGAAGAGAAGCTTGTGGGGTCAGAGGGACTGGACTGGCTCCTGTTGAGGCGCCTAGACCCCTGAGATGAGATGGGAAGAGAAGAGATAGGGGTCTGAGTGGACCCCTAGTTCTCTCATCTGCCAGGATCTTCAGAGGGGTGCAGGGAAAGGAAAGTTTCCTCGAAGGAAGCCTTGCATTTGGGAGGACAGGGCTGAGGGGAGTCATAGAGAGGAAGCTGCCTCTGGTCTCAGGAGGGGTACTCAGTCTTCTGGCTGCCACCCCCCTGCTGCAGAGCCTCTAGACTCTTCCATGATGGCTCTAGGTACTGTGCGTCCCACATTGGGTGGGGGCTTCCGTAGGGGTTTGGAAAGCTTAGACTCGGGTAGGGAAGAGGGACAGGGAACCAGGCAGTGGGCCTGGGCCCCCTTCATCAACAGGAAGCCCCTGTTTTCTGGTCTAGTCGCTTCCCTATCCGCTGCCAACCTCTCTGCTCCCACCAGCCTTTGAACCTAGGCTAGGGACCTCTGAAGAGGGATTGCCTCCCCTAGAACTCTCCAGGCCAAGGGCCTTCCTCTTTGGTGAGAGTCCTGGCTGTAACCACCACCGCCTGCACCCCCCCTCTATCCTGGCCCAGGATCACAGCCTCAAGGAACAGCTTTGATCCTACAGAGAGGGGAGGGAGTGCCCACCTCCTTGGGTTTAGGGCTCTATTGTCTCCAATGCTTTTAAATTTAATCAGCAGCTGAGACCAGGCAGTCAGGAGAGGGATTCCACACCCTACAGCCTTTTCTGGGGAGTGGATTTATGTCCACAGGGCTATTCAGGACTGAGGAATGGAGCCGGGAGGAACCCTATTCCTGGGAATGAAATGCACTTCAGGGGGTCTGCGTGACCCCAGGCCAGGCCACTGACTGGCAGGAGAGATTGAAAACCTTTGGTGGGGTTAAGGGGCTACTGATCAGTGACTTTTGGACCCACCTCAAAGTCCATCCCTTTGGGGCCTCCCCGGGAGAAGAATGAGTGGGAGGAGCTGTCCCCTAGGTAATCAGGCTCTATGCCTGTGAGTGTGCCCCACCCTGTGAGTGTGCCCCCTGCTATATGGGGGTGGGGGAGATGGGGCGAGCCAGGCTCTGGTGTGGTGTCCCCTGTGAGGCATGGGCTCATGTGGGAGGAGCTTAAGGATGGGCAAGTCTTCACGAATGTGCCTTCAGAGCCACCCCAGAGGCTGTACGTGGGCAATGTGGGAGGTCAGGGCGTAGCCTTATTATCTCCCCAAGGTTACACGGGGCAAGAGGCTCTCCACTTCTAGCTGTAACATTCCCAGCCTTATCTCCCAGCCAGCCTTGCTGTCCTGGCTTGCCATTAACTAGTGACCTGTCCCCGTCCAGGCCCAGGGCCTTGCTCCCCTGGAGGCGACAAAGCCCTCATTCAAGCAGGGATCATTAGAGCAGGGATGGGTCCTGTTGTGTCTCAGTGACTTATAGGACCCATAAAGCCATCAGCCCAGGCCCACTGGCCCCAGCCCTGGCGCAGCCTCCTTCCTCTTACTCTGCCCAGGCTCCCCCACGTGTCCTGCATTCTAGTCTCTGCCTTTCCTCTAACTCAGGCATGGCCTTGGGCAGCTTTCCAGCTCCCCTCTGATTGCAGCTTCCTCATCTATAAAGTGGGGATCATCACCTGGCCCTGTGCCAATAAATAGTTATTGGGAACCAGCTGTGAGCCATCCCCTGCCCTGCCCAGACTTTCACAACGTGCCTCACGGTTCCGGGGGTGCAGCCACTGCCCCTAGGCAGCCTCCGAGATGAATTACAGTTGTCATCCTCCGGGAACGTGCGCCCACACAGCCTGGTCCGGAGAGGGATGGATGGAGGCAGCGGCCAAGCTGAAGGGCTCTGAGGACACACCACCCTGGGCTCCCTCTGGGGCCAGCCACGTGCTCCGTGAGGACAGCTGAGACTTGGTTTCCCTCATCTGCAAAATGAAAATCATACCCCTAACTTCCCCCTAGGTTGTTGTGAGAATTCTGTGACCTGTGCCTGAAATGGGCTGGCCCAGGCTGATACAGGAGCTCATGTGACCATGACCTCTAAACAGAGGTCCCTTTACCTGGATTAAATCTGACCCTGGACAGGTGTGGATGTGGCCTCAGGTGGGAGGGGACACTGAGCTAGACCCCGGAAAGGCTCTTCCTGGACTCCCAAGACCCAAGGAGCGGGTAAAGAAGGTTGCGGAGGGAGGCTGGGTCCCAACTGCGTGGACACAAGAACATGAGATTTGGATTCAGCCCTTGGTGGGACTCTGATTGGTGTGAGGTGGTTCCCGGGGTTCATAGGTCAGAGGAAGGATGAGCACGTATCTCTAAACAGAAAACCATCGCACCCATGTTCAGTCGGCAAGGTGGGCAGGTAGAGCAGGCAGAAGTGTAGAACCAGCTTTGGAGCATCCAAATCCATTCGCATCCCAGCCCCACCACTCACCCTTTACCTCCCTCGGGCTCCAGTGTCCTGGAAAATGGGATACAGATCACACCTCCCTCACATGGTGTGTGAGGCTCCACATCTGTGATGCTGAGTAAAGAGCCTTGTGGAGGTCTAGGCACTCATAAGTGCTCAGTAAACCTCAGCTGTAATTACTAGCCATTAAGCAAATGCCCTTGATTGTATAGGAGCCCAGAGGAGTGGCGCCTAACTCAGCCAGTGAGTGGGGAATCGGAGAAGGCTTCCTGGAGGAGATGAGATCCAAGCTGAGTATTAGAAGACGAGAAGACAGAGCCCAAAAAGGGAAGGGAAATCCAGCCAGAGGGAACAGAATGAGAAGAGGCATAGGGCACCGTGGATAGACTCCCAAGGAGGAGGTAAGTGTGCAGAGAGATAGGATGGGGGAGGTATTTGCCATCAGATGGATAGCACCTGTTTGCCGGGGTTGAAAGTTTGGATTGGTATTTCCTTTGATGAGGAGGTAGATCTTAAGAGCCTGATCTTCTAGGTCAGGAAACCTCTTCAGAGAGGATCACACAGCCCTAGAAAGGGACAGGGATCCTTAATTACTTGAGTTACAGAAGAGGAAGCTGAAGCTCGGAGAGAGCAATGACTCACCCAAGGTACCCAGCAAAGACAGCAGAGCCGAGATTTGAACGCTGCTCTCCTGCTCCTCTCCCCATACTCTTTCCATGCCATCTCACCCTCCCTCCCCACAAACACCCACACCTCCCAGCCATTGGGACCCCCGGCCTCCATCTCCCATTGTTTTCTGCACCCTCAGAGCCTCCACAGATTAGCAGATAATTCAAGTCCAGGTTTGTGTCCCTGGGTGTTAAGATGAAACCCACATGCTGAAGAAGCCTTAATCAATATTCTCCTCTCCACCACTCCCTGCCTTGGATCTCTGCCATATCCTAGCAGAGACAAGAAAGCCTTCCTTGCCCGCATCTGTGAAAGCTGCTGTTTCTCTTCCCTTGTCTTCACGCCTACCCTGTTTCTCTGGTCTATGGGGGGAATCCAGGGAGAGAAGAGGGAGGGGGTATAGAGAGCTGGAGGCTCTCATGGGGGCAGAGTAGGAACCTCCTTCGTGGACGGGTTGGTGGAAACTTCTTCCGCTGAACATTCTGAAATAGTGAGAGCAGGAAGATGCATGGGGCATGGTCCAGCAGAGGGGATGACGTCTGTTCTGCTCCTGCCCTGCAGAGAGTTCAGGAAAACTCCCTCAGGGCTGTCCCCTCTTCTCTCCGTGTCTCAACCACAGGAATCCAGGCTCACACCAGGCTGCTTTGGATTTTCCAAGTGTACTCACTTACATTCTGATTTTGTGGCAGAAGAACTCCGGAGAGGATGATGAGGGTGGAACCAGGTGGGGAGGAAAAGGCAGCCTTGGGGGAAAGGGGAACATTCCCTCCTTTTGATTCAGGATGCAGCCACGGGAGGAGAACAGGCTCTTTGAGGTCTGTGTGTGTGTGTGTGTTAGCCTCTTTGTCTCTGATTATCCAGATAATACTTACCTTTGTACACTATTTGGAAAGAAGCGGGCGGGTGTGTGTGTGTGTGTGTGTGTATAAATCACCAAAAACCTCTCTCTCAGAGGCAACTATTTTATAATTTGACATATTATTTTTTAAGAAGATTTTATTTATTTATTTGTCAGAGAGGGAGAGGGAGACCACAAGCAGGGCGAGTGGCAGGCAGAGGGAGAGGCAGGTCCTGGCTAAGCAAGGAGCCTGATGTGGGACCCTGGGATCATGACCTGAGCCAAAGACAGATGCTTAACTGACTGAGCACCCAGGCGCCCCTCAATTTGACATTTACAAAAAACAATTTTTAAAAAAGATTTTATTTATTTATTTGACAGAGAGAGACACGGCGAGAGAGGGACCACAAGCAGGGAGAGTGGGAAAGAGAGAAACAGGCCTCCTGCCAAGCAGGGAGCCCGATGTGGGACTCCATCCCAGGACCCTGGGATCACGGCCCAAGCTGAAGGCAGACACTTAACGACTGAGCCACCCAAGTGCCCCAATTTGACATATTTTTAAGAAAAAAAATTTTTTAAACAAAATAATCATCTCCCCAGGGCGCCTGGGTGGCTCAGTGGGTTAAAGCCTCTGCCTTTGGCTCGGGTCATGATCCAAGTGTCCTGAGATCGAGCCTCACATCGGGCTCTCTGCTCGTCGGGGAGCCTGCTTCCTTCTCTCTCTCTGCCTGCTTCTCTGCCTACTTGTGATTTCCGTCTGTCAAATAAATAAATAAACTCTTTTAAAAAAATAATCATCTCCCCACCTTAATCTGTTTAATTTTTATGTTTTCTCTTTCAGTCTTTATCTATATGCAAAACACTGTTGACAGAACGAACAGCTCAGTGTTATGCTTCTCAACCTTCACATTTCAGTGCAAACACGAGTCCACTTTACCTCGTAGCCCTTCCAACTGTCATTTTGTGGTTCCAGAATGTACCCAAGCTGTCCTCAGCTGACTTGCCATCTTGCAGGGACATCTTTCCACCGGAGAGGTAGAGCCAAGGACTGGGGAAGCAAACCAGGCATCCTGGTGCCTTCCCCCAGCTCCTCACTGAACAGAACCACCGTCAGTTTGGGAGAGCAATGTGGAGGTGGGATAAGGGATAAAGCAAAAGATTGGTGAGGGACTCCAGCCAAGGGACCCTCAGAGGCCAGCTGGAGAATCTGAGCCTGGAGTCCAACTCTTTGACCTCCGGTGTGCCTGTAAGATAGGGAACATGTGCGAGAGGGCTGGGGAGATGGGGATGTTCTGCGTAGATCTGGGGGGAAGAGAGTCAGTGAGGAAGAGTGTGCCCCTGGGTGCTTCCTCCCCTTGGTGTGTTTGCACAGCAATGGCGCCCTCTGCTGTCCCTGTACTTTGAACCCATCAGGGCCTTTTACAGTTACGAGTTCTTCCTGGCCACTAACTAGATCCTTCCGCCCTGCCCTGGTGTTTTCTTTATCATTTGGGCAGTGGGCATCATTTAATGACTGTGAGGTAGCATGCGGAGAGTTGGAAAAACAACTCTTTAGGGCCACCCTGTACCCGATTCCCAGAACGTTAGCCCCCTTCAAGGGACTTCCCACCACGACCCCTGGAGCAACCTCATTTCACACCTGAACTACTCTCAGATATCAGAAGGGAAACTGAGACAGGGCCTTGAGCATGTGTCAGCAAGAACCCCGCCCTAGCTCTTTCCTTCGGGTGTGGCCCCGGCTCCGCCGTGCTCCGGGGACAGGAGGAAGGTGTGCAAGCCTCAGATGGAAGCTGGGATTTAGCAAGGCTGTAAATTGCTCACCTCCTGCCTCTGGTAGGAGATACATGTAGGCACATGCGGGATGGTAAGAATAATCTGCCCGCCTCCTCCCTCACTCTGGCAGCCAAGGGAGGTGGGGGGCGAGTGGCTGCCGTAGTAAGTAATCTCAAAGTTAACTCTAAAATGTAGTTCAAGTTCAGTGAGCCCTCTGTGGGATGGGAATGGGCAGGGCTGGCTTCCTGAGTGTGGGACTTGTGTAGACACAGGGCAGCTGCACTTGTTTGAGTAGTCCGCTGTGGCCCTCTTGACATTTTCCTTTTTAAGATTTTATTTATTTATTTGACAGAGAGTGAGAGAGCACAAGCAGGGAGAGCAGGCAGAGGGAGAGGGAGAAGCAGGCTCCATCCCAGGACCCTGGGATCATGACCTGAGCCAAAAGCAGATGCTTAATCGACTGAGCCACCCAGGCATCTCCGCTCTAGACATTCTTGACAATTTTTGAATGGGGTGCTCTGTGTTTCCACTTTGTAGCAGATCGGGGTGGGGGTGGGGTGGGGTGCAATGGCTGGGCCTCCACCCTCCTAGGGCTGGTCAGGAACCCTGCCGTGGTGCCTGAGAGAACCCATGGACCAGCAGCCCCTTCTGGAGCCCTCAGCTGGGTCACATTCTTCTGGACTCCACATGCTTCCAGTTCAAATCATGCAGGTTATTGGACATGTCTTATAGTGAACATGTCTTAGAGTTTGGGTCAGACTGTGCGTGGAGGCTACAGTAGGGGAAGCGGCTCCTGGTAGAGATGGGAGTGGTCAGGAGCTTCAGCACTGTGAAATGGACAGCACCCTTGAGGCGGAGGCTGAAGCTCTGTAGGGTCGGTGAGAGCCCCACACCCTCTCTGGTTACCCTGGGAAGCAAGGTGGAGGAGTGGGCCCAGTAGCGCCAAGCCCCTGGGCCAGGGCCACAAGCCCCAGAGGGTGGATGGGGCTCGGAGCCTGTGCTCAGGGGATCAGCCAGAGTTTGAGGTCAGGGATGGGGGGTACGAGGGAGGGACGGAGCCTGAATGGAGCTAGTCTAAGGAGGGAGGCTGGTATTCTAGGACCGTGCAGCCAGGAGCTGGACGCCGAGCCGTGGTCCCACCCCTGGCGGCTCTTCCAGACTCTGGTTGCAGTGCTTGTTGTGACAAACCCTCCTGTTCTCGCAGGCCCAGGTGTGCGGCCTCCACCTCACACCTCAAATTGGAAGGAAAGATAGAGGCACCTCTGAGGAGAAATGGAGGTGCCAACCGGCTGTTCTGGGGGAGGGAGGCAGAGAGGTCCAGCTGTGCTGACTTGGTTACAGGGGGATGCTGTGGACTGTTTCCAGGAGACATGCAAATGATAGGGTTCAGATGCCATGTCTCATGGGAGGGGAGCAGAGCAGTGTCGCAGCCTGGGCCTCCTCCTGGCAGCCACCCTGTCCCCAGAGCCTCCATGGCTCATCGTGGGGCACCCCTGTCAGAAGCGGGAAATGAGTGGACAGAGGCAGAGGGGAGACACTTGAGGGCAGCAGTTTATGGTCATGGGAGGGCAGGCATACCCATCTGCACCCCAGGACCAGGATGAGGCTTTGGACTTCCATTAAACATGAACCCATCTACACACAAGGCCTCCGCTCCTTACTGCCATACACCCGACCTGTCCCTCTCGTCTCCGCCCACAACCACGCTCTAGGCAGTCCGCCAGCGCCCGTCTGGGGGCCCCCTCCTTGCTGTTTCAGTCTCCAGGAATTCCTGATTCCATCTGCTCACAACACCCTTCCCGATCAAGCTTGTACATCCCTTCTGGCCAGGGTCCCAACACCTCCAGTTGGGTGGGGTCTCCCTAGCTTGGAGCCCTTGGCCCCTGCTCCTTACTCCCCAGGCAGATGTCCCTGGGTGTGGTCTTCTTGTCTCTTCCCAGATCAGCCTTTCCCATCCCTGAGGCCCTGAGCTCTGTCAGTTCAGGAACCAACCAGGTTGGCTTCTTCCACAGCTGAGCTATGCAGCCAGAGCTCAGCAAATATGGGTCAGTGAACCAGCCTTGTCTTGCTTTACTCACTGTGGGTGGTCTCACTGAAGAAAGGTGGGTCCGTATAGGCCAGTGGCTCAGGGTCGCCCCAGGAGGATTTCTGTGCAGTGCCTTTCAGGACCCAACTGCTGGGACAAACCCAGGCTCATCCAGCTGCAAGATGTATTGGCAATGTTATGAAAATAACGTGGTTGATCTCGGGACATTCTTAATTCCCTTTACAACTAGGTCTCCAGGCCCTGAGAGGGGGCGGTAATTTGTCCCAAGTCACCCAGCGAGGTAGGTAGACCCAGACAATCAGAGGGAGGCTCCTCACCTCCTCCCTTGTCCTTGGAATGTGCACGCAGCTGCTTGCCTATCCCACAGAGAAGCTGCCCAAAGACACAGCCTTGAGAGAGTAAGGTGTTGATGAGACCATCTCGATGGTGCATGTGACTGAACCCAGTGAAAGCCTTTCTGTAAACTCTTATGATTCTATCAGTGGGTAAGGAGGTAAACTCACCATGCAGCCGGCCAAAACAAGCTTCATATGGAAGTTCCGTTGCTTATCAGACCAGAAAGGTTTGCCTCTTTTAACCTCTCTCCTTGCCCTCTGCATAGGGGGGCTTATTTCAGATTATACCAGGGAAGTTCCGGAAGTTTCAAATTAACAGCGTCAGAGTTTTTTTCTTTGCTTTGCTTTTCATTTCTTTTTTCTTCTCTTTTCCTTTCCTTTTTTCTTTTCTTTTCTCTTCTCTTCTCTCCTTTTTTCCTTTTCTCTCTTTGCTCTTTTTTCTTTTTTTAAACAGTGTCAGAGTTTTTCTAAGACATCAATGGATTGGGGAGATCACTTTCCACCCTCCGCCCACCACCACCACGACCACAGAAAATCTGATCCTTTTGCAGCCCAGATCACAGCCAGAAAACATAATTCTCAAACTTAGTTCTAGTCTCCTCATTCTGGTGTTGGTCAAGTGCAACCACGCTTTACTCCCAAAGACTTGAGAAATAGTAGGGCTGCTCTACTGGTGATGCCGGCCACGAGATGGGGGCTGCTGAGTGCAGACTGGTTCTGCGCCCCCCACCCCATGTGTCAAAGGCTTGCACTGGCAGAAAGGGCGCTGGGGAGGACCAAGCATGGGTAGCACAAGGTCAGCATGAGCTGTGGGGAAACACAAACATGGCTGGCAGGTCCTCAAAGGGTTACTTTTACTCATGGAGTTACCATGTGACCTGGCAATTCCACTCCTAAGTCTTTACCCAAGAGGAGTAAAACACATGTTCAGGCGAAAACTTCTACATGACTGTTCATAACAGAATTATTTACAGTAGCCACAAAGTGGAAATAATCCGATGTCTACCAACTGACGAATGGATAAGTAAAACATGGTATGTCCATTTAGTGGACTCTGATTCAGTCATAAAAAGATAATTCTAACATACTCTACAACATGGAGAAAACTTGAAAATCTTGAGCTAAAGAGAGGTCACCAAAGATCACATATTGCATACTTCCATTTATACAAAATGTCCAGGGATGCCTGGGTGGCTCAGTTGGTTGATTGGCTGCCTTTGGCTTGGGTTATGATCCCAGCGTCCTGGGATCGAGTCCCACATCGGGCTCCTTGCTCGGCAGGGAGCCTGCTTCTCCCTCTGCCTCTGCCTGCCATTCTGTCTGCCTGTGATCACTCTCTCTCTCTCTGATGAATAAATAAAATCTTAAAAAAAAAAAAAAAGAAATGTCCAGAACTGGCAGATCCAGAGAGACAGAAAGTAGATCCGTGACTGCATGTAGCAGGCAGTGTTGGGGGGAAGTAGAAGTGACTGCTAATTTGTAAGTGGTTTTTTTCTTTGTTTTTTTGGGTTTTTTGGAGCATGGTTTATGTGGGAAGGCTCACCCATCCCAGTCAGACACAGAGCCTATAAGTGGTTTAAGAGAGAAGGACTTCCTATTACTTGGAAAAGCTGTCTCTTTCTGGGGGAGGTTGGGTGGAAGCCCATATTTTTTACTGGCTAAGCCCTTGTGCAGTGCACAGACTACACCATGTCCATGGTCCTGCCCCTTATCACCCCAGGGCCACGGCCAAGCTAGTCTCTGTGCAGAGGTGAGGTCCTATGTGAATTCCCTCTTCCTGGTATATGGTCTGTGCCTGTCCAGCTGTTGGGCTTGGTGCAGAGGATGTAGGGAGTGTGGTGCTGTGTAGGCCCTGCAGGGCATGGGTCAAGAAAGCCTTCAGAAGGTAAAGAAAGCACCCCAGGAACAGCTGAGGACAAACCAGGGGCTTGTTGACTGGATCAGACACTTAGATAGACCCTGCCAGCCCTGTGATCGGGGTCCCCAGGCTAGGTTCCTCATGTGTTCTGGGATGCCCCATTTGATGACCACACTTGTGTGCCAGCAGCCGTGTCAGCGCTATGACGGAGCCATTTCTGCTCTCTTAAAGCTAAGAGTCTAATGGGTCACAGTGGCCATGCCTGGGACTAATGCCAGGGCAGGAACAGGGCACTAACTAAACCTCGGTGTCTCGAGAGGTCCTTCTGTGGCAGCTGATGGTAAAGCTGGGGTTATAAGGAGAACGAATTAACTAAATGATGTGGAGGATGGAGGACTGAAGATAGAGTCGAGGGGGCAGTGGTTGAAAAGCATTAAAAAAAAAATGAAAAAGAAAGGCATTCCAGAAGGTGAACAGTATGTGCCTGGAAAGGCTCATGGAAAAGGAGAGAGTGTGGGATATTGGAGGAAGCCACAAACCGGTTCTGGCTCAAGGCAGAGATTGGGGATGTACCTGGCAGTTGGGAACGGGCCAGATCACAGAAGTGCTTGTGATTAGGACATCCCGATGACCATGCCACCAGTAGTGGGCAGGGGCCCCTCACCGTGTGTCACCCTTGGCCCCTGAGATCACTTACACCTGATGATCTATTCACGTGTTCCTTGTGTTGCCTTTGCATGGGCCTTGATGCCCTGAGCTTCCCCTCTCCGTCATCATTGGGACTTTCTGCCTGCTGTGGGCTCACAGAGGGGGCATGGACCACCTTGGGTATGTATGGGGAAGAGGTTACTGCTCTGTTCACCGCCCAGCATCGCATTCCCTAACCTCGTCCTCAGGCACCCTGGTAGTGGGTTGCTTCTGGTTCATGTTGGTCAGGTGTAGATGTTTAGGCTGCCAATCATTCAATTTGGTGGGAGAGCTCCTACCTTGGCCTTTGGGGAAACCCTCTCTGGTGGTGCCTCAGTTTCCCTCATTCTGCCAGGCCTGCTGGAGGTGTTTGGATCCACGTTTGTCCCAACAAGGGCTTGGCACAGCAATGAGAAGGTGAAGCCACGCTCCCGGCTCACCGCCTGAGGGCCCAGCAGGGGTGGGATGCACCTGCACCTCCTCCAGCCACCCTCCCCCACAGCCGTGGGGGCTGACTGGCAGTTTCCTTCCTCTTGGGTGCCTGGCAGGCTGGCCAAAGGGGGTGCATGTTGGTTCTCAGGGGAGAAAAGCCCTGCTCTTGTCCTTCCCAGGGGGACTCTGTTATTGACGACCTGGAGTGGGTGTTACTTACCATGATGAGCAGAGGTGTTTGGATTTGACAGAGGGGACAAAATCTGCTCCTTGACGAAGGAAGAAGATGGAAAGCAAGGAACAGGGAGGAGGGTGTCACAGGTAGCTGAACACCATAGGTGAGTCCTTGGGCTTTCTCTGGGGCTTCACTGACTGTCCCATGCCCTCTCTTGCCCCTCTGTCTTCCCGTCTGCCTAGAATGGGCCTCTTGGAGTCACTGTGTCATCCAGTGGGACACTTGTCCCCTTGTGCTGTGCCAGACAGACAGGAAACTCAGGTCCTGGTAGGCGAGGAGACTTACAAAAGGCCCCTGAAATGTCAGAGGTAGGACTTGAACCCAGGATTTTCCATCCCAGTCCACACTGCCCTATGTGGGACAAATCACTTTATAAACCCTCTTTTTTCTCATCTGTAGGACACAGACGATGCTGTCTGTCTCCCCAGAGATGGGGCGAGGACTAACATTCATGGTTTCATCAAGGGCATCACCTTCCAAATTCTACCCTCAGGCCTCCCCCTACCGTCCCACCCACGCTGGCCCATTTCCGGACAGGGCAGGCCCTGCACCCTGGCGCTGTGACCGCAGCCCAAGCCCCAGGCCCCTGCCCTGTCCTCACACTTGGCATCGCCCATCAGGTGGCAGGGCTGGGCTTCGTCCTCGGAGTGGGCAAAGCAGACGTTGCCGAGGTGCAGCAGTCCGGCCAGGACCTGAGCGGGCAGGAGAGGACACAGTGTGAGCTCTTTCTCCGGGGCTGGTGTCTCACCCCGGAAGGGCCCATCTCCTGCTGAACAGAGTCCCAGTAACAGGGTAAGAGGAGACCCTCCTAACTGACGCCCCCTGACAAGGGACCCTGCCGGCACAATGCAAGCAGCTTGTATCCCATCACTGACTAGAAGGGAGGCGTGTGCTGTGACAGCACCCACCATACCGATGGGGCCGGAAATAGTTAAATCACCAGCACAGACCACACAGTCATGGAAGAAGAAGCTAGGATTTGAACTTAGGGCAGCCTGACTTCAGCTGCCTCTGGGACGCTCTCCTGGTCTTTCAGGTGTTCTTCTTGGTGGGGCTTTGGTGCTCAGGAAAGCATGGCCTGCCTGGTCATTTCAAGACAAACTTCTGCAAAAGAATCCCAGCAGAGGGGCAAGCCTGGGCAGGCCGGCTGGGTGCATTCTGGCTGACTCAGGCCGCGTGGGGCTCCCCCAAAAACTTCCCTCTCAGGATTGGGCAGCCAGGAGAAGGTAGTTCCTGTGGGGCAGTGCCACGGGAGCATCCAGTTGGCACTGGTTCCTTGTAGATCTGTGTGTGGGTGAGAGAGAGCCAGTGGCAGACCGAGGGGAGCCCAGGCCCATGAAGGAGTAAAATTGTGTAGCTAATGTGTGGGGAGAGTTCTGAAAGTGTCTGTGGGGCAGTCAGTGCAGACGACACTGCAGAGAAGCATACAGACCTTTGGGGTTTCCAACTTCTTTCCTGGTGACAGCAGTCTGGATTAAGAGGACAACTCCCACCCTGGGGAGATCACTGTCTGATGGGGGAAGTTTGGCCCTTCACTGGTGGTGCAAGGACCACCCTGGTTTCTCCCAGGGTACCCAGCACCATTCCAGGGCCAGAAATGTAACAGGAGCAAAATATTTGCCCATGAACAAGCCCCCCATTTTTTTCCCCTCTAAGCCTCAGTTTCACCAGAACTGGGGAAAACCTGGCTGCATGTGTTACTGCTCCAAGAGCTTCAGAAGGTCATGGCCAAGGTGAGACCACTGACATTGGTCTTGGGTTTGTGTGAATGAGGGACCATACTGTTCTGTCCTATTCATGTTGTACAGGTGGAGCAAAGGACCCGGACAGAAGAGATGACTTGCCCCAAGCTGCACTGTGAGGTTGGGGGCAGGGGAGGGGAGGGCCAGGGATGGTGTTCTTCTAGGACCTGAACTGTTCTAGAACAACTTCCTAATATGTCTTGGAATCTCGACCTCCCAACCACCCAGGAGGCAACCACAGAGCAAGGTCCTCCAACTCGGCAGGCGTCCCTCCTTCAGGTCCAGGACCTCCCACGCATCGAGTGCACGACGCTCGGCTTCTGGGTGTCGAAGACCAAGCAGGACAATCGATTGGTTTTCCCCTCCAGGCCTTATGGAGTGCGCATTGGCTTTGGTTTGGAAACCCAGAAAAGACGGGGCAAGCGGAGAGCAGGTGGAGGCGGGTCCTCAGGATGCGGGGCATCGTGCTGCGTCAGCACCGCCTGGAGGAGGTACTTGAAGCCCGAGTGAGGAGGCCTGTCGCAGGGGCAGGGGTCCCCTGACTCCCCAGTGCAGTTGGTTCTAAGTCTGGTCAAGCCCGCCCTTTATGTCGTCCCCTGGCTGTGCTCAGAGGCCCTGTGGTCTCTTGCTCAGTGGTCTCATTAGTCTTACCTGCTCTTGTAGCCCCCCCCACCCCCCCGGTTGAGAAGCCCTGTTTTTGAGAAGAAATCACAGCAAGCAGCCCTCTGTGCCCAAAGCAGGGTTGGGGGGCGTCTAGGTTCCTGAACGCCTGTCTACACTCCAGAACTCTGGGGGTTTGCCTCCAAGCATATTCCCGTTCTTCCTTGGTTGCCCATAATAAAAGTAGCATGACGGCCTTGCAACATTCACTACCAACCCCTCCCCCCACCGCCACGTCACCATTTCTTCAGCTGGGGAGGGAGATAAATTAGAGTAATAAGATTTGAAAAACAAATTGCAACACCAAAAAAGCCATGTTACGTAATGCAGTGCCATTTTACAGAACAAGTTGTCAACAAAAATAGGACTAGTTAATTCTCTGGAAGCAAAATTAATTAAAAATTCACAGGAGATGCCAGAACACTTCGCTGGGAGGTTTTAAGAAGTATTGGGACTCTGGAAAATTCCTCGCTGTATGGGTACAAATAATCCAAAGCTAAAGCTCCTGAAGTGCAGGTTTCTGCCAGAGTTGAGGGGTGCGGGCTGCCTGCCTCGCCTTTGCAGGGGCTGAGTGGGGCCTGGAGCTCTGGTGGGACAGTCTCTCCTGTGGTAGTCATATCATGGATAAATTCAATGGAGGATTGGCAGGCAAAAAATAAAAGAGAGGAGGAATTTCAAAAGTGCAGGCAGTGGGGTGCCTGGGTGGCTCAGTGGGTTAAGCCGCTGCCTTCAGCTCAGGTCATGATCTCGGGGTCCTGGGATCGAGTCCCGCATCGGGCTCTCTGCTCAGCAGGGAGCCTGCTTCCCCCTCTCTCTCTCTGCCTGCCTCTCTGCCTACTTGTGATCTCTGTCTGTCAAATAAATAAATAAATCTTTAAAAAAAAAAAAAAGTGCAGGCAGTTCATTCTCTTCCATTCCAGAACTGAGCCCGAGAGGGCCAGGCCCCCAGCCGGTCCCAACTCCTTATACCTCTTAAAGTGCAGTTATTTATTTCTCCAGGCTTAAGGGCAGTTGGAGGTGTTTGTTTGTTTTTAAAATACCTTTTGAGGGGCACCTGGGTGATTAATTTGGTTAGGCATTCGACTTGATATCAGCTCAAGTCTTGATCTCAGGGTCATGACTTCAAGCCCCATGTTGGGCTCCAACCTGGGTGCAAAGCCTACTTATAAAAAAATTTTTTTTTAAAAATATCTTCTGCTATTGTGCTGAGCATAGAATATGACCTTTATGAAGAAGCATAACACAGCCTTCATAGAAAAGAATATTACTTCAGTGGCTGGCTCATCTGGTGGGTGTATGTTTCACATTTTAAGAAACTGTGGGACTTTCTTCCAGAGTGTTTGTACCATTTTACATTCCCACCAACAGTGTATGAGGGTTCCATCTCCTTGTGTGAGGAGGTATACCTGGTACTTTTGTATCAAAATGAGAAATGCTGTTGGTATGACATTAGACTCAGCATGTTGGCATTTGTAGATGAAACTAAAAATCACCTATAACCTCACCACCCCCCATGCTTTTGCTGTATTTTCCTGCAGAATTTTTTTTCTAAACACCCACAAATGGAATGAAGGGTGTACCATGACTGAGTCATTCCTCTGCTATCAGATACTTGGATCGTTTCTGATTTTTTTAGTTTTTAAAATAATATTGCTATGAGCATAATGCTAAATAAAGTCTTTCGATTTGGTTATTTCATTAGGAGTGGAATTAGTTCATTCATAGAAGTAGAATTATTGGGGCAAAGGCATGAAGGTTAAGGTTAAGCTTCTCGGTGCACACTGTGCAGAACCAGTAAGGTCTATATGCACATGTACACGTACAAACACGTATGTGTGTGTGTGTCCTGGTCAAATGGACATATGAAATTAGCCATCATGGAAGTGAATTACTGATGCATTGCTACAGTGTGCATTAAACTTGAAAACATGATGCTAAGTGAAAGAGCTAGTCACAAAGGGCCACATATTGTGTGATTCCATTTATATGAGATGTCCAGATCAGGCAAATCTATGAGACAAGGATTAGTGGTTGCCTAGGGGATGAGAGGATTTGAAGGTGATGACTAAGGGGTGCAGGGTTTCTTTTTGGTTTCTTTTTGGGGTAATGGAAATGTTCTAAATTTGCCACAGTGGTGGTTGCACAACTCTGTGAATATGATTAAAGCCACTGAATTGCACGCTTTTAAAAAAATGTTCGATGTAAGCTTTATTTTTTTTTTTAAATTTTCAATGTAAGCTTTATGCCCAGCATGGGGCTTAAACTCACACACCTGAGATCAAGAGTTGCGTACTTTACTGACTTAGCTAGCCAGGTGCCCTGAATTGTACACTTTAAGTGGATGAATTATACAGTATCTGTTATATGTCAATAAAGCTGCTTTTAAAAGGGATGCCTGGGTGCCCCAGTCAGTTAATCATCTGCCTTCAGCTCAGGTCATGATCCCTGGGTCCTGGGATGGAGCCCTGCTGTGGGCTCCCTGCTTGTGGGAAGCTTGCTTCTCCTTCCGCCTCTGCCTGCTGCTTCCCCTGCTTGTGCTCTCTCTCTCTTTCTGACAAATGAGTAAATAAAATCTTAAAAAAAAAATAGAGTTGCTAAAAAATATACCAGTCACTCATTGTAGCCAATAGAGTGGTATGTTTGATATTTGCTGGGTGTCAGCTCGGTGATCTTATTTTTGTCTGTGCTTAAAAATTATGAAGTGGCCTTATTTTTCTCATTTTATCATGGTCTCAGAGTAACCTTATCTGACATATTGCTTATGTCCAACAGGAGAAGAAAATACTTGGCTCTGTTTGACCAGTTCCTAGCAAAGCTGAGGTCTAACCGTGAATGTCAGATCAATTGTGAATGTCAGGGGCTGTGATTTTTCTTCCTCAGTAGACCCTGAGAACCTCAGTGGGAGCCTCAGGGATCCACAGGAATGCAAGTTAGCACACTTGGGAAGGCCACAGAAGCTCTGGTCCCAGCCTCCTGCTGGTGTGAGCTTGGGCTCATGTGTGTGGGGCTTTGGGAGGTGGGGCCCCTAGGCTGGAGGAGAACATATGCCATCTGCGTTGTAGGGACCATTTGTACTTCCTGTGTCTGCTGCTATTTCAAAGTACTTAAAGGCAAAATGTTCTTTTACTCACTCTGCTGAGGAGGCCCCGTCATACTCCTGTGACCACCTCTAGCCTTCTCCCTGCTTTGTTCACTCTTCTAGGATTCCCTCAGTAACCCATGGAGGACCTGTAGGGTTGGGGTGAAGGGGAAGAGAGGGGAGCAACAGCTTTTTCAGGCCTAGCAAGAAGAGGACTTTTCCTGTCTTTGCTCTCCATTGCTGTTGATTAAGCCTTATTTTGTGTTGGGTTTAATCTCCACAGACATCTAGGGTACCCAGAGTCCCTGCAGACCCTTCCTGGTATCACTGCCTATCAGAGAAGGCAGAGGAGAGGATCCAGTAGAGGTTGGGGGTCCCAGTGAGAAGAAGGCAGGGAGATGGCATAGAAGGTGCACTAGGAGTTTCAAATTCCAGCTGTGGTTCACTAGGCCTAAGGGCCTAGCATGTGTGGGAGGCAATCAAATCTGGAAGACATTTGCACTTCCTCAAGGCCCGCAACCTTCCCCATGGCCTTTCTAGCAGCATCCTTTCTTCTTTGGATGCTGTTTGAGTCCTTGCCTTGGCTGTGGGGCCAGCCAAGGGGTGGCACATTGGCCCTCAGGCCACATGGACCCTCCTCCTGTCCCCTAGGATTATGTTGTTGAGAGCCTAGAGTGGTGGTTTTTTAACTACCATAGTAACCAGAGCTGTTAGGATCTGACTGAGGGGACCTCTCTTAGCATCAACCCCTTAATGGATGAAGTGGAGAGCAGAGGATGGGAAGGAGAGTGTCATGGTGAGTTGAACACCAAAAGTTGGTCTTTAGGCTTTCTCAGGGGCTTTGGTGACTGTCCCATGCCTTCTTTTGCCCCTCTGTCTTCCCATCTGCCTAAAATTGATTTGCTAATATCCAGTTTGCCTCTTGGGGTCATTATGATGCCCATGGTGACATTAGTTATTATGCATTGCCATGGAGGTCACTCTGCGGAGCCCATGTGTTGGTGGGTGGTGGGATTAGACCTTCTTATCTCCTTGTTGAGTGTCTACTCCCTCCCATGCAGGTGTGTGCTGAGCAGCACAGCCCATCTTTAGACACTCACCCAGGGTGTACTAGCGAGCACCCTGGATAAGGAGAGGGGTAGGTTTCATGAGTCAAGCAACATGATTCACTCTGCAGTGCAATTTTAAGAATCTTAATTCTTGGATGGTTCAACAGTCCTGAGGCCACTGACTGCCCTTCCTCCTGGTGTGAATTCATCCTTCCACTACTACACAGTCCTCTGGGGCCCTGCAAGTTATGTCCAGCCAGAATGCTCTTAATACCCTGGAGATCCTCAAACTGGAGTTGCTGGTGTTTGTAGGCACCGGACTTGGGTCCTTTCATGAATCTATGAAGAGAATATTTGCTAGGTGCTGACCATATGCTCAGCAACTCTGGAGCGCTCTCTGAAAACCCTTTTGCCTCAACTGGTACCTCATCTCTCTTCCAGCCAGAACTGAGGCCAGCTGATGCTAAGGAAGCATGACTGAGCCGTGGACTGCCAAGAGGGTCACTCATGGGATCCCGGGGCAAGCCAGGGCATGTGTGGGTTTGGTCATGAACACCAGTGCAGTCTTCTGGCTGCTCTTTCTGGGGTTCTATTGGCCCTATTTTCTGGACTAATTTCTGCCCCAGGAGCTATATATATGCAGTTTCTTTATGCTACCCAACATTACTGCCATTGTGATTATGCTATGCCATTTACTCCTCTGGGGACAAGATTTCAGACTCTAAGTTGCAGAGCCCTTCACTGGGAACATCTGGTCTCCCCCGCCTGCCTGGGCATTGGGTGGGTGGGGGGAGGGGTTGTGAGCATCCACAAAAGTTGGGGGTCATCCAGAGTGGAGGGAGAAGCATCTTTACTGCAGGGAGTGTATACAGGAGGAATTCCAGGGATCGTCTCACCTCATCGTCTTCAGGTAGCAGGCCTACCGGGTTTGGATACAGGTGGGAAGAATCGAGTTCCTGGAACGTGAGGGGACTCTCCCCTGGGCCCAGTCTCCCCCGCACAGCTCATAGGACAAGCGGGGAGAGGGCAGTGGAGATACCCATAATGTGTGAATGCCTACTTACTCTGGATTGGAGCATAGCAATTGAGTACAGTCCGCTTTCCTATGCTGAGTAGCCCCTGAAAACATTGGCCCTCCCTGGGCCCGCTCTGGGAAGTTCGGACCTCCAAGTCGATTCTTTTTAAGCCCGCTGAGGCGAACAAGCATCCTTGTGGATTATTAGGCCCGTGTGAACAAGGCCTGGAGTCCGCTGGGCTGGGAACGGTGGCTGTAGGCAGGGACCGACTGATTATTCTCTGTTCTCCGGCGGCAGGGCCCAGCACATTTCAGCACCGTGGGCTGGACAGCGCCTTCCAGGGCGAGCTGGTGGCGGGCGGCAGGGACGGCTGTCCTTTCTTAAGCAGACCTTTCGCGCGGAAGGAACAAGACAGGAACAGGACGGAGTTTCCAGGGTGGGCCCAGAGCTGGGGTTGGGGTGAGGGGCAGGGTGTCCTTGTCCCAGCGCAAGAGGCGGGTGTCACGTGACCCAACGCCACCAATCCGCATTAGCCAGTGCCTGGACTTAGGGCATTATGCAAACGCGGGGAGAAGCGTCTTCCCGGGGATGCTGGATCCTTGCCTAGGAAGCCACCCTATCTAGCAAACGCTACGACCAACGATGGGCCCAGGGAGGGCCTGAGAATAGCCCCAACCCACACAGCGAGGCAGGGGAGGGCCAGCACTAGGTAGGGCCTGAAACATCTGGAAAATCTCATTTCAGCTCAAACCTGTGAGAAAAACCACCAAACAAGCAGCCCTAAATTTACCTGCTATGGGCCTGTGGGCTCTCAGTCTGTGTCACCTTTCCACTCATTGCCTTTATCATAGCATTATGCTGCCGAGCCACGACGTCCAAACGTGCTCTCAAGGTCCTGGCAGCCTTGGGTACCTTTTTGGACACTGTCCTAGGAGTGGCTGTTCCCAGAAAGCCAGCCTTGAGGCAGCAAGACAGGTTCTCAGGTGACAAGAGGAGAATGTGACTTGAGAGAGCGGTCGTTTCTCGGCTACCAGGAGAAACAGAACTATTTGGATGTGACTGGGAAGAAGCAGTGCAGATATGCACTGTTCCTCCTCCGAGTAGTGGAGGGATCGGGTAGAGGGTAGAGGCGGGTGATACTGCGCCATCAGATGAGACCTGAAGGCAGTGCCGCTTTAGCCTGTTCATAGGATCAGAAAGGTCCCGGGGAGACCCCAATGCAGGAGGGGGCACTCTTTAAAAGCTATGCTAGTTTTTTTTTTTTTTCACATTTAGTTTTATTGTAACAAAGCAACTTTTACACTTCTAACGTTTAAAACTGAGCAGCCTCTTTCCTTTCCAGTGAAACAAAAAGAAAATTTAAAAATAAATAGGAGCAAAATTACAATAGAGAATGTCAATTCCAGAGGAGATCCTACAGGTTCTGCTGATTCTCCCATCGAATAGTAGGGCTCAAGTCATCATTAGGAGAGAGCTCTATTTTAAAGGTGTCATCTTAAACTGCAAGGATGTCCGCTAAACATCACAATTAAACATGCCAAAGGAGAAGCCATGTTGTCAAAATGCCCACTTAACCCACCCAAACATCACAAACCCACCCTTTGCTGACCTTCTATAACCCCATTTTTTTTTTACGATTTTTATTTATTTATCAGAGAGAGAGAGGGAGAGAGAGCGAGCACAGACAGACAGAATGGCAAGCAGAGGCAGAGGGAGAAGCAGGCTCCCTGCTGAGCAAGAGGCCCGATGTGGGACTCGATCCCAGGACGCTGGGATCATGACCTGAGCCGAAGGCAGCCGCTCAACCAACTGAGCCACCCAGGCATCCCTATAACCCCATTTTTAAAAGTTTTTTTCAAACAAGAGAAAGTAGATAGGCACATGTTGGTAAATGTTTACTGTCCATATTCACATAGAGACACAGTGTAATCTCTGAGCCCAATACACAAAGAAAGGAGGAAAAAAGCTAGAATTCTATGGACTACTACACAGGGGACTAGCACCCTCCAGCTTCCAGGAGAGCTAAGGGAGCAGAAGCTTTTTCTTTTTTCCCACAGAAAAAAGTCTGGTGTTGATTCCATAAAGTTTTTGTTTTTGTTGAGACAGGAAAGGACAAAAATGAATTTGGAACAAAAAGGAGTAGAGATTCTTCTCCCACTGTAATTCTGCTCAAGGTATTCCCTCCCCTACCCCCCCCCCCACACACCACAAATAAGCTGAGAACCATGGTAGAAAGGGAGAGAAAAAGGAGACTTCAAAAAACAGGGTGAATGAGCATGAGAGGAGAAAAGAAAAAGAAGAAGAAGAAAAAAGACAGCAACTTGCTCCCAGGGACTGAAGAAAATTTAAAAAGGAAGGTTAGAATCCATTAGTGTTCCATCAGTCATCTTCTCCTTCATCCTCCACTCCTTCCTCCCCCTCATCATCATCTTCATCTTCTTCACCTTCATCCTCATCTCCTTCTTTATCAATATCTTCTGATCCTTCATCATCATCATCTTCTTCTTCTTCTTTTTCTTCTCCTTCCCCTTCTTCATCATCCATATCGGGAACCAACTAGTACTGTAAAGGATTTGGCCAAATACCATCTTTGAGGACCTCTCCTAATTCATCTTTGCCTGCATCAGAACGGTCAGTAAACCAGGTGAAGAAGCTTTCTGGTTCGTCATGCTGTCTTCCTGCTGGCTTTATTCTGTGTTTGACTTGAACGTTTCATCAAATCCTTTCCAGATTTCCATTTGATTTCAGTGGACCTTGAAGATGCATCACCACTCTCATTCAGATGGAATTCTTTGGGGAGAGCTTTATTTTTGAAGTAAGGGTTTTCATCAAAACAAAACTCTAGGGGCACCTGGGTGGCTCAGTGGGTTAAACCGCTGCCTTCGGCTCAGGTCATAATCTCAGGGTCCCGCATCGGGCTCTCCGCTCAGCAGGGAGCCTGCTTCCCTCTCTCCCTCTCTCTGCCTACTTGTGATCTTTCTCTGTCAAATAAATAAATAAAATCTTAAAAAAAAAAAAAAGCCAAAAACCAAAAAACAAAAAACTCTAGGGGTGCCTGGGTGGCTCAGTTTGTTAAAGCCTCTGCCTTCAGCTCGGGTCATGGTCCCGGGGTCCAGGGAGCTTGCTTCCCTTCCTCTCTCTCTGCCTGCCTCTCAGCCTACTTGTGGTCCTTCTCTCTCTGTCAAATAAATAAATAAAATCTTTAAAAAATAAATAAAAATCTATTCTGTAACCTGATTTAATATCTTCCAATTCTGTCACTTCAACTCTTGTCAAATAATGCAGCGTCTCTTCATCCTCCTCCCCAAGCAGTGCCGACACTAGTGGATGGTTGACAGATGTTGTTACCCCCAAATTGGGGATTTTGGTGATCCATTCTGACCTCTTCTGAAAAAATGGTTGGCGGAGTTTGTTATATTTCTGTTCTACTTTCAAAATCTCACTGGCTTGTTCATTAAGTCTGTCTGTTTCATCTTGTACTTCATCAATATGTTCAGTTGCTTCTTGCTGTTCTTCTTCTCCCTTATGCAACTGCTGAGATGTTGATGTCTTCCCTGACTTGGGGGCAGGAGGGAGTCTCGGTTTCTTCCTTTGAGGCGGGAGTGAAGACTGGCGTTTGGGAGCCATGCTGTGAGGAAACTCCACGAAACCAGGAGACGGGCACATCTGGAAACTCTGATTGCTCGCTATGCTAATTTTTGAAGCTTCTTGTTTTGAAATACTCTGAAACTTTCTGGAGAAGGTGGTTTAAAGAACTTCAGTAAACCCATCGCTCCTCTTGAGCTCTTGTTAATGTTTTGCCAAGTTTCTTCTATTTTCTGCTTTCATTTTCTCCTTCCCTCCTTGTCTCTTGAGTACACACACTCATATGTGTTATCATCACTGTTGTTTTGAACCGCTTGCCAGTGAGTTGTATAGGTCTTATCTGCTTGTAGTCTGTGAAAGAGCCCAGTCACTGGGCATCGCTGGGAGCCACAGCCCAGTGGGGAATCAGCCTGATGGGGTAGGTGGGGATCTAAGTAGAGTGATCAATTTACTGGGGACACTGGGGGACCCTGTATCTCATGGTTTTCATCTCCTCAATGAGCCTATGGAGTAGGCTGTTTGCATCCCTCAAAAGGCAGGTAACCGCCCCCCCACAACTCTGTCGGGGGGGGGTGGTGGTGGTGGTGCCCAACCAGGGAAGGAAGCCAGTTCTAGTCCCCACATCAGTGAACAGCTCCCATTCAGGGGCTGGAGCTGGGGAAGGGGCTGAATTATTCTGCTGCCACTTCCTGACCACCACTGACCATTTTCAGCAGTGTGATCTCTCTTCAGGAGGACCAAATTCTTGGCACAGGGCTTGGAAGTAGGAAGTGAGTCCTGTCTACACATAGTAGGACACCCACACGGGCCCTATTGAGACAGTGTGTTTGGTTTTTCTTGAGTCTGGGGCAAAGTTTTGTCACTTTGACTCCCCAACCCCCCCAACCTCCCTCTTCTCCATGGCTTACTTCCTCTTCAGTGACTCTGGCCTCTGGCTTCTGGTTATAATGGATTTTTAAAAAAATATTTAATTAATTTATTTGAGAGAGAGAGAGAGAGAATGAGCGAAATGAGGGGGAGAGGCAGAAGGAGAGGGAGAAGTGGACTCTCCAGTGAGTAGGAAGACTGACGTGGGGCTTGATCCCAGGACCCCGGGATCATGACCTGAGCTGAAGGCAGACGTTTAATTGACTGAGCCACCCAGGCACCACTGCTTATAATGGATTTTGTTGCTGTTTATCATCTGCTGAAGGCAGACGTTTAATTGACTGAGCCACCCAGGCACCTCTGCTTATAATGGATTTTGTTGCTGTTTATCATCTGCAGTCTCCCCTTGGGCAGCCTCTGTCTCCAGAGAGGCACTGGGCAGCTGGTCAGAGCACTCAGGTAAATTCTAAGTTGGAGATCCCGTGAACGCAGGAGGGCAGGCAGTGGGACCCACTGGGCCTTCACAGGGCTGGCCGGTCTCATCTACCTTTTATTCCTACATGGTGGCAGTGAGAGGGCCAGGTGCACCTGGCCTCGTAAGTATTCACAAGGAGGTTTGGAACTCCAGGTTGGAAGGTCATCCCGCTCGCCACCAAGCAGTCTTTGCCACCCTGCCCAGGGGAACCCACAGCAACGGGGGCTCCAGGTCAGTCCAGGTAAAGCCACAGGTGGGATGGCAAGACGCCTCGGAATGGCCAGATCCTGAGCTCCTCAGAAAATGCCCAGAGGGAATAATAGAAATCGTTAGAAGCAGGAATGACAGGAGAAGCCTGTGCAGTGCCGAGGGGGCAAGAGCCAGCCATCTCTTCAAGCTACGGGTGGTTCGACGGTTATTTCTCAAGGTCATTTCTGAGTTCTTTGGTCCTGACTTTAGGATATAACCTTTATGGAAAATACATTCAAACCTTTCCTGGAATGCTGGGCTCAGATCAGAGACAGATACCTAACAGCTCTAATGACATTTAAATTTTTCTCTTTTTTCTGTTTGAAGCTGAAATTATTAGCAGCTAGTTCCTGGCTGACCTGGAAACATATCTGGAGGCTGCTGGCGGTTGCTGCTTTCGCCAACTCTGTGTAGCGTAGGGAGTATCTATCAGACGTGGGGAGGCAGGAAGGAGACTCGGCCCCATACAGGCCTGAGGTGGAAGGATGGCTCTGTCACGGAAACCTGGGTGACTTCAGGTGAGTCACTGCACCTCTTGGGTCTCAGGTTCCTCCTGTATGTGGGATCCAACCCACCCTGCAGCCTTCCCTCTGGGAATTGTCTTAGGCCACGGTACTCCCAGGGCCTGTGCTAAGGCTGCACATCTTCCTGACCTCTGTCCGTGTCCCTTACAGGCTGTGTCCACTGAGCGTCAGTGAACTCAAAGCCCAAAGTGAGATTGGATTTATCACATCAAATCCTGCTTGGAAAGCACAGGTCCATTCGCTGGAGATCTATTCTAGCCAGAGACTTTCCATGGGGTCATTTTACTTAGAATTTCTTCAAATGTTCAGATGAATTAGGGGATAATTTGCATTTTGCGTACAGAGGATTAGCATTCCATTACTTAGGTACTCTTTGACGTTTTTCTAATTGATGGGTAATTTCCTCGATGACATCTTATGACAGCATTTTTACAGATTCCCCATGAGGTCTTTGGAAGAGAACAGTGCAATCACTCAGGGGAGGCCAAAATGAAAGGTGACTTAAAATTTTGGCTGGGGAGAAAGTAGGAATTTGGCACAGAGTTACTTTTGAAAGGGAACCAAACCTTAGTTTTTAATAAAGAAAACATTTCCAAATGATAAAATCTTTTATGTGGTTTACCTTAATTATACCAAAAACCGAAATGTTTCAAAACAACCATTTGGCAGTAAGCAAATGTCATGTCAAGTTTTCTTTCCACAAGGAATCTGTCGCCTTGAGTAGCCCCATATGTCTGTGGAGATGGGTTAAGGCTTGAATGGTTAAAACATTTCAAGGAGCACAGGTCTCTGTAAACTTCAACAGGTTCTTGCCTTGGAACACGTTCCCTTTTCTCTAAGCCCTTTGAGAGATACACACCCTTTTCTCCTTAGTTCCTCTGACCCCTACTCATTTATTGGGCTGATATTTCTTAGAAAAGTATCACACCAAAATTTCTCCCAAAAGGAGGAAATAATTTTAGAATTTGATGGTAGTGATCAAAATAGCCAAACCAGGAGAATTAAATGGCCCTTTAATTGCTCCATCTCTGACCCAAGTCTGGGGACCCTGATCGTTTATTCCTATTGGGTCAGCTACCTTCCTCTTTACAGGCAAAAACCTCAACTGATACAGGTAGAACCCGCAGCACACGCCCCATCAAGATTCAAATTAAGGTTCTACTAAAAATAACCATGCTTTGGGGCACCTAGCTGGCTCAGACAGCAGAGCATGCGACTCTTGATCTCAGGGCTGTGAGTTTGAGCCCCACACTGGATGTAGAAATTACTTTAAAAACAAATTTCTGTTTGGGGTGCCTGGGTGGCTCAGTGTGTTAAAGCCTCCGCCTTCAGCTCAGGTCATGATCTCAGGGTCCTGAGATCGAGCCCTGCAGGGAGCCTGCTTCCTCCTCTCTCTCTGCCTGCCTCCCTGCCTACTTGTGATCTCTCTCTCTGTCAAATAAATAAATAAATAAAATCTTTAAAAAATAAAAAAATCGAAAGTAAAGACAAGACCTCCAGAAAGACTCTTCCACCTCTCTGGAAAGGTTCTTTTCAGGAACTGCTTACCAACTCTTGTGCCATGGAAGAACAGGGAACAGACTCACGGAGTCACATGACACGCCTAAAGCAAGCACCAAACTTGGCCTGGAGACCTGCTGGCCACCTGATGACCTGAAAGGAAAGATTTCCAGGAACTGAAGCTGACGACATGGTTTTGCCAAGATGTCCAGACTAGATCTGTGTACCTTTTTCTCACTGTTGCTTCTTCTGTCTCTTTTGTGGCAAGAAAATGCCCTTGTCCATGTTTCCCAAACTCGTAAGGAAGGGGCAACCTCTTCTGTGACTATGGCCTTTTGGAAACCATCTCATCATGATCCCGTGACAAAGGAATATTTCACTTGATTTTTCTAAAGGGTTAGAAGGTTCTAAATTCATGAAAGTCTTCTTTCATCTAAACTATTATCTGACTCTGGATTCTTATTCAAATTCATGGTTTTCTGAAATTACATCTTTACAGACAATTATTGAAAATGCATGTGGTTCTAAATAGTTATTTTGAGATAACATAGGGTTGTTGTTGTTGTTGTTTAAAGATTTTACTTATTTATTTGACAGAGAGGGACACAGCGAGAGAGGGAGTCTGACACGGGGCTCGATCCCAGGATCCTGGAATCATGACCTGAGTGGAAAGCAGATGCTTAAAGACTGAGTCATCCAGGCACCTCAGAGATAACAATAGTGTTTTAAAATGTCTTTGAAGTTTTGCTGTTTTGCAAAAAGTACATTAGCTGCTGCTCCATGTTTATACCTGCCCCGAATCTTCCCAAACGCACCTGGTTCATTCTTAAGCGGAGATGGCAGGAAACATACGGACGCCAGGTCTGCTGTCACAGGACAGACCTGTGACAACAGGTCTGTAAGTGCCAATGAATAGTTCAGTGGGTTACTTTCCGACCTAGAGTCTTGGTTCGGAACTACGATACAATTTGGAACTGTTATGTTACTACTACTACTTCTTTTTCTCCTTCTTCTTCTTTTTAAGATGTCATCCATCCATTTGACACAGAGCACAAGCAGGGGTAGCAGCAGGGAGAGGTAGAAGCAGGCTCCCTGCTGAACAGGGAACCCGATGCGGGACTTGATCCCAGGACTCTGGGATCATGACCTGAGCAGAAGGCAGACGCTTAACCACCTGAGCCACCCAGGCACCCCTGGAACTAGTATGTTACTTCTTCCATTATGTATAATTGTTTTAGGTTTTGTAGAATTTCAATGTATGAATTTGGGGGGTGGGGCACAAAAATCCAGACTCCAGCAGCCTCTTTCCTCGCAGCACTGGGTATTGCCAATCTTTTTCATTTTCATCGTTCCACCCGGTGTGTGGTGGTATCATTTCAATCTGATATTATTTTCCTTTGGCTTTTATAACTTTCTGGTGCAGATCTGCTAGTGAAGAATCCTCATGGTTTCTGTTTGGGCTCTTTATTTGGTCTTTATTTTTGAGAAGGGGGAAGGCAGTTTGGGGTCTCAGTTTCTCTGCTCCGTACTGAGTGGAGTTCCTGTGCTTCTCCGTCACATGGATATGAGGTTGGTGCAAAGCCCAGATCCACTCCCTGTCCACGTGGGACCCCCAGCTTCCTGGAGAATCTTGCTGGGAAGTCCTGATTCCTTAGATCTCTGTCCTACGGAGTGTAAGTGGGATCTGTGTGGATCTGCAAATGGGAGAGGGTGTGAGAAAAGTGTGAGGTTTGGGTGGTAGGATATGTTTATGAAACAGTGGTGAGTTCTTTTGTCTGTGCCTTCTCAACAGCTCTGAGACTGGGAATAACACAATTATTCCTTTTTAAAATTAATTAATTAATTAATTAATTTGTCAGAGTGGGAACACAAGAAGGGAGAGTGGGAGAGGGAGAAGCAGGCTCCCTGCTGAGCAGAGAGCACGATGGAGGACTCGATCCCAGGACTCTGGAATCACGATGAGCCAAAGGCAGAGGCTTAACTGACTGAGCCACCCAGGCATACCTAATGCAATTATTCTTTATCCCTTCTGCTGTTTGGAAGTTCTCCTTGAAGTCTAATTGTAGGTCAGACTGTTACTGTCTAGAATTTGGGAACGAATATCTCTTTACTGCTGTAAGATAACACTCAGAGTTGGAAACCGACCACTCCACTCCACCTGAACCTCGGGCCTCCTTAATTTGATTCCCACCAGCAACCTCACTCACTTTACCGTCTGAACTACTTAGATACCAGAGGAGAAACAGCGATGGAGGAGTAGGTGAGAATGAGGCAGAAGGCCCTCAAATACCCCAATCTCAGACACTCCTCCTGGTGCTGACCCTGGGTCCCCCATCCCCTGGGGAAGCTGAGATTTGAGGGGCGCCTGAGTGGCTCAGTTGGTTAATCAGCTGCCTTCCCCTAAGGTCATGATCCCAGGGTCCTGGGGTCAAATCCTTCATTGGGCTCCTTGCTCAGCAGGGAGCCTGCTTCTCCCTCTTCGTCTGCTCCCCCTGCTTGTGCTCTCTGTCAAATAAATAAAATCTTAAAGAAGCAGCAGCAGCAGCTGAGATATGACAAGGCAGCAAAGAGCCCAACCTTATGCACTTCCTGCCTCTGATAATCAGAACAGGTAGCTCAGTGCACCTCATCATGGCACCGGGGAAGGTGCAGGGAAGTGGCTCAGGCCCTGGTTAGTAAGCCCATGCTCCCAAAGCACGGTTAAACTTTCATCGGTTAATGTGGGTGGCCAACTTGCTGCTGGATCTCCACCCTTGGAAATGCCAGGAAGCGTTGGGCGGTAAGCATCGGGGAGTTGCCGCTGGAATGCCAGTTGCTATTGGAACCCTCTGCAGATAAGGGTCTTGCTTTTGTGGAGGAGACACTCCTGCCCATCCGGTGGCTGGCTTCAGCACCGCGCCCTCCACGCTTTTCCTGCCTCTTGGCAATGTTCGAGGTACAAAGAGGCCAATGCCTGGATTCACCCTCCCCTGTGCAGCGAGACAGCCTTGGCTCTGACGGGGAGCGGGTGTTTACTTCAATCCAGCTCGAGTTCCGCGGCGCCAGGCCAGTCTGGACCTGGAGCGCCCTCTGGCGGTGCTGAGCGGCGGGCCTGGACCTCCACACGCAACGCAGAGCTTTGGCTTTGGTCCCCGGAATGTGCTGGACAGCGCCTGCGGGGTGGCAGAGCTCTGAAAATCATTCTACCCCACCCCTCTCCAGGTCGGACTTGGGAGGTGTGAGGCAGCCTTAGACAGCTTCTAGGATGGGTTTGGAGGGGGGTCCAGAAAGAATCAGGGTGCTGCTAAGGGTGACTACATCAGTGTGGACGTGCGTTGCTGGGCCTGGAGTCTTATGTGTCTTTTTTTTTTTTTTTCCTGAACTGGCCACTGCCAAGAAGATCTATACTGGCCTTGCTCGGCCTTTTGATGTTCCCCAACCTCATCACCATCGCCGAGCCGCCTTCTTTCCTGGACATTGGAGCAGGAGGGGTACAACTGTTTTGGGATGCTGCGGTGTCTCCCAGAGTAGAGGGAAGGCTGCCTTTACTGCGTGGAATGTGCATGGGAGGAATTCCAGAAACTTTCTTTTCACTGAAGTCACCGTCTCTGGTCCCAAAGGTAGAGGAATAAGCGTGGTTTGGTTGTGGGTGACGTGGGGTTGAGCCCTGAAAATTGTGGAGACTCTCCATGGCCTCAGCCTCCAAAGACAACTGACAGGAAAAATACGGAATGGGTGGTGGTGATGTCCACAGTCAGCAGATTTCTACCAGGTGTGAGACAGGGCACAGGATTCAACTGTGTCCTGGGCAAATCACTGACCTTCTCTGGCCTTCCCAGGTAAGCATGGACCTTCTGGGATGGTTCTGGGGTGGTCACAAGTGTTGAAGAATACAGGAGATGCCGCTGATTATTGGGTCAGTGTGGACATGTCTTAGATTTCAGGCAGGTCCTGCATGTGGGGCAGGTCGGGGTCCATGCTACTTCAGCACTAAGGATTGAACAGCATCCCCAGGGTGGTTGGGCACATCCAAAGCAGAGATGGATAGTGGCCTAGGCCCACGGAAGGTGGCCCATAGAGGCTGACAGCAGAACCCTTTTAGAGGGACCTGCGCTTCGGGACCCTGGCCTTGAGGGACTTGGGGGCGACACCTGCACTCATAGGGTTGGGACCTGAGCTCCAGGAGTTACAGACTCTGGGTTATCAAATAAATCCTTTGTAGTGCTTCAAATTACAAACTTTTAAAAACATTCAATCTATTTATTTACATATATATTCTACATAAGTTACAAATCCTCACTTCTGCCATGCTGCTAGAACTCCATTTCTCCCTTGATCCTGTTTTCTTTTCTTTTCTTTCTTTCTTTTTTTTTTGAGATTTTATTTATTTATTTGACAGGAGAGAGGGAATACAAGCAGGGGGAGTAGGAGAGGGAGAACAGTCTTCCCGCGGAGCAGAGAGCCTGATTTGGGGCTCGATCCCAGGACCTTGGGATCATGACCTGAGCTAAGGGAAGATGCTTAATGACTGAGCCACCCAGGCATCCCGATCCTGTTTTCCATCAGTAATTCGGAGTTACTTTGTTTTGAAGGTTATAGCTGTTTGTGAATACCTGTTTGTTGGTCTTCCTGGCTAAGTGCTGGGCAAGGCCAGTGGAGGTCGCTGTCAGAAGTGTCTCCAAGGAGGGAGGTAGATACCGGGATGGAATCTGAGCCAGTCTGGAATCTGGTCCCTTCATGTTACCCAGCAAGCCCCAGCCTGCAATCACTGAGACTCTGGCTCTGCTCAGATTACAGACATTTTTACACGTGGTCTTTTCTCTGCTTCTCGGCTGCTCAGGACATCAGGCCTGCACATCCACACTAATAGGTGAGGGATCTCAGAGACTGTAGAAGTCACATAGCCAGGGAGGGAATTGAGCCAAGACTCGAACAATTGCTTTGGTCCTACCAGGTTATCTGCAAAAACAATGACAATCATGTGGAGCCTTTATAGTAGTGGAATCCTGAGGGCTAGTGGGCTCAACACAAGGGAGGAGGGACTTGGGAGTGAGAATGACTTATGGCCCTAGGTGTGCGGTGGCAGCCCTGGTTGGGCTGGGCGGTGTTAAGGATTTCAAGGAGGCACAGGCTGCTAATGAAACATGACTGTTCCTAAAGCCTGAGGTGCCACTCAAGGCCCGTCACGGTTCATCTATCTGGACTCATTAGGCCAGAATCCCCTCCTTTGGGCCAGAGCTCACTCATCTGTTCCATGACCAAGCCAAGTGAGTGAGGAGCCCGGAATGCAAGATTTGAAGAGGCATTCGCTCTCTGGGCCATGCAAGTGAAGGCTAGCACCGGCAGGACCCTAAGACGATCTCTTCTCCCTCCTGCCACCACTCTAAGCTTTGAGCTCATAGAGGGCAGAGACTGTGCCTGCCTACTGCCTTGGAGCCTCAGCTTTCTTTCCTGAGAGAAAAAGGGCTTAAGCAGGGAAGAGCATGTGTGTGTCACTCAATCTAACCGATTCTGGACCAGGGGCTGGATTTCTCATTTGCTAGATAGAAGCAAATGGAATGTCGAGGGGGAGGACCCAGTGCCCTTGCAAGAATTAGAAAGTCTAAGTCAGGGGCGCCTGAGTTGTTCAGTGGGTGAAACGTCTGTTTCAGGTCATGATCCCTGGGTCCTGGGATGGAGTCCCGCGTGGGACTTCTTGCTCAGTGGGGAGCCTTTTTCTCTCTCTCCCTCTCCCTGCTACCCCCGTAGGGACGACTGCGAGACCTACTCCGGGAAGCCGAAGGATCGAGTGTATCTACTTTCTACTTATCAGGACTGGAGCAATGAGCAGGATCAGTCCATTGCTTTCGACTGCCGGTGAGTGCTGCGCGCCGATTGGTCCCGGTTAAGGAAGCGAGGAAAAAAGGGCGTGCACGTGGGGACTCCCGGCCAGACTCTGGCGCGTCCCGGGAGAAGAGGCCGTGGAGGGATTATGGCGTCGCTCAATTGCAGCGCCGTCGTCTGCGTGATTTGCTTGGAGAAACCCAAATACCGCTGCCCCGCCTGCCGTGTGCCTTAGTGAGTGCGGGAGTCGTCTGGAAGGGGACCGGGCGGGGCGGCGGGGGTCCGGGCGGGGGGGGACCCCGGGAGGGTCCGCGCGACTTCCCGGGCTAACGCGGCCCGTGGCCTCTGTTGTTACAGCTGCTCCGTGACCTGCTTCCGGAAGCACAAAGGTAAGACCCCGGAGTCTCCCCGCGCCCCCGAGCCGCCCCTCTTCTCGCGCGGGCAGCCCTCACGTCCCGCCGCGTCTCTCCCGGCCTTGCCTCCCTCAATCCTGTCGGAGCCCCAGGGGGAATCTCTGCCTGTGAATGCTTCCCGGGACTTGGACCAGTCAGAAACTTCTGCTATACATTTCCTCCCAGAGACCGCCGCCCCCCTCGGCCCCCCAAAATAGGTAACTGCTTTGACCACCAAAGTCAACCCTAGTGGTTTTTCTGAGTATTCTCAAAAGCTGCGCTGGCTGCAGTTAACAAGAGCAATTTTTTCTTTAAATGCCTGGCTAGAAATAACGAGGTAGATCTGTTTACCTTAAGGGGAGGTTAGTGCTGTCTAAGTCTATATTTTAACTCCAATCTGGAGCCTCCTCTTAGTCCTCAGGGACCCTTTCCCATGACCTCATGCTGAGTTGACTCTGGTTATTGAAGTGCCTTATTGGTTTTTTGCCTATAGCGTGATCCCCTCTCGGTCCTTGGCCTAGAGGTATGTTTCAAGCTGTACCGCTCCCCCTGCTGTTTTTGTTTTTTACCCTAGTATTTCTTGAGCATTTTCTTTCTTTCTTTTTTTTTTTTTTAAGATTTTTTATTTATTTATTTGACAGAGAGAGATCACAAGTAGGCAGAGAGGCAGGCAGAGAGAGAGAGAGGAGGAAGCAGGCTCCCTGCTGAGCAGAGAGCCCGATGCGGGACTCGATCCCAGGACCCCGAGATCATGACCTGAGCCGAAGGCAGCGGCTTAACCCACTGAGCCACCCAGGCGCCCCTCTTGAGCATTTTCAAAAGGAACTTTTCTGTTCAAGATAGAAGCAGAACTGCTTTGCTGAAAATTGGGTTGGGGAGCCGGGTTGGTAAGCTTTGCTCTGGCAGTGCAGTCCTGAGTGGCCCCTCTAAGAACCCCTAGGGCAGTACGGGGCAATCTGGAGCTCTTCACTGTGTGGCCCTGCTGCGGCCAGGGTTTCTCTTAAAATGCACATTTGAGTAATTCACTCCCTTGTTGAAAACTCCAGTTTCTCTAGCAGAGGGAGGTGGTGGTTCTTAGCCTGGGTATTGTTCTCTATATGGAGACACATTGCAAGAATGTTTCTGTTGTGACAGTAGCTGAGGGTTGGGGGCACTTCTGGTAATTGGTGTTAGTGCAAATAAACACCCTGTGGAGTGTGAGACCATCTCACACTGTTAAAGACCTTTCCACCCTGAACATCACAGTGCCTTTGATGAGAGACACTGCTCTTGGGAGGAAAGGGCAGCCTCCCATGTGGCCCTCTTCTGCTCTTGCTTCCTCCACTTGCATCCCAGCCACCTGCCAGTCCTCCCCTGTCAGTCAGCTGCTAGTTGCATATCACTGTCCTTGCACACGACCCTATTCTTCCAGGGTTCTGGTCCAGCTGTAGACCTCTCTGTCAGGAATGCTCTTTCCACCTGGCAGCGCCTCCCCTTTGTCTTCCAGTCCTCTCAGGTGACATCGATCGGACTCTTATCCAGGTCTCTGGCTGCCATCCCTAAGGCTTAACCCCTTGAGGTGGGCCTGATGACTTTCATCTGTGTCATCCCAGCGGCATGTGGTACATGCAAATTTGGTACCTGAAACTGCTGAGAAAATTGTTCGCTAATTGAAGTCAGTGTGTCACTTAATTCTAGGGAGAGCCCAGCGAGGTTAGGCGGGGGAAAGGAGGATGGGGACAGCTTTCAGGTTCGTGAGGCCTGCTTCTTCCATCCTCTGCCAGGCCCAGGGTTGCTTTTCTCAGTGCTGCCCTTTGATAGGATCCCTCACTTTCTCTGCATACATCTCCACCCCCCCCATCCCTAACCACATACATGTTTCCCAACTAGAAGCTGGCTCGGTGGGGCAGTGTGGCCTTGTCACTAAAGTGGAGGTGATGTGCATCTGTTCATGTCTCTTTCAGAGCAGTGCAACCCCGAAACTCGTCCTGCTGAGAAAAAAATAAGGTCCGCTGTTACGGCAAAAACTGTAAAGCCCACAGAAAACAAAGGTGGGTTGCTTGACTTCAAAAAAACTAACCTTGAAAGGGTTTCAAGGTAATAACTGAAAGGAAAGAGATGTGGGTTGGGACAGGGAGTCAGGAAAGATGGCTTCATTAAGAACAGCTTCCATAGCCCAGAGCACTAGCAGTGGGGGCCCCTGTTGCGTAGTCTAGAGCAGCCTGAGGGCAAGAAGTAAGGGTGTGAGAGGCAGCTGGCTGTGGTGTTTGGGGGAGGGGGACACCCTAATGACAGGAGCCTTCTCCAGTCATGGCTTCAGGTTTCCCACCCTGGGCCTGATTGGAGCATCGGTTCACCTGAGCCAGGCTCATGTGGGAGGCTCCCTTGGGCCAACCTCCCCTTCCTGCTGTTGGGGCACGTCCCAGCTTATTGTGGGAACACGCAGTCATCCCAGCCATCACTGCAGACTACAGTCTCTCCTGGGTGTCAGGCACCATGCCAGCCTCTGAAGGCAGCCCCTCCTGGTGCCAGCAAAGAGGTATTGAACATTCACAGCATGGGATAGCCTATTTCTGCCCTTTGAGAAACCTCCTTGTTGGGTTTTGGCAATGTCAGAAATTTCTGACTATACTGAAAACACAAGGTATTCATGTTAGCAGGTTTTTACCGAGCACCGAATTTTTTGGCCCCGGACAGGGCTGGAGCCATAGTGAGGAGAGCTGGGGTGATAGGGATTGGAGAATCAGGCTCCTGGCCTAACGACCAGAGAAGCACATACAACAAGCATGTGAGGGGCGCCTGCGTGGCTCAGTGGGTTAAGCCTCTGCCTTCCGCTCACATCACGATCCCAGGGTCCTGGGATCAAGCCCCACATTGGGCTCTCTGCTCAGTGGGGAGCCTGCTTCCCCCTCTCTCTCTGCTTCACTGTCTGCCTACTTGTGATTTCTGTCTGTCAAATAAATAAATAAAGTCTTAAAAAATGGTTTAAAAAAAAAAAAAAAGAACAAGCATGTGAACTGGCTTCACCCTCCTTCCCCAAAAAGAGGAATGTTGGAAAAGTCATGAATTCCAGATAAGGTCATTTTTGTTTTGTCAGTACCTGCTTCCCCTTGCTACTGTCACCGATGTGCACTTTTATCTGTTGGGAGTTGTTCAAGTCTAGCATCCAGGCTTTGTTTCTAGTCATAATTAGTTGTGCTTTCTGTTCCTCAGATGACGACGACTCTGTAGCTGACTTTCTCAATAGTGATGAGGAAGAGGACAGAGTGTCTTTGCAGAATTTAAAGAATTTAGGTAAGTGTGTGTGCTTGCTTCTTCATCAACCACTAATCTATTTAATTCAATGTATAGAGTCTGATTTTTTTTTAAGTTACTAAATACAGGTGACCCTTGAACTGCACAGGGGTAGGGCTCCCCTTCGTCTACCCTGCAGTTGAAAATTTATCTTCTGACTCCCCCAGAACTTACCTACTAATAGCCTACTGTAGACCGGAAACCTTACCGATAACTTAAGTCAATTAACACACGTTCTGTATGTTCCATGTATTACATGTTGCATTCTTACAATAAAGTAAATGAGAGAAAAGACAATGTTAAGAAAATCACAAGGAAGGGAAAATACATTTACAACACTGTATTGATGGGAGAACACTGTAGGAGGGGACCCGTGCAGCTCAAACCTGTGGTGTTCAGGGGTCCTCCTAACGGAGTGTGGTATGCAGATCCCTTTGGCCACTTGACTCCATAAACACTTGGGGCTTCCGCACCTCCCTGCCTAGAATCCTGCTGGTTTTGTGGGTCGCCAAAGTTCTCCCTCAAGGCTTGGTTCAGGTTACCCTTCCTCATCTTAACTTTCCTTGACCTTTTGTCTTTCTCAGAAGCAAGCACTTTCACCTTTCCATGGGGCCTGGAAATACACCACTCATACTTGATGGTAACTTCTCCCACGTCGGCCTGTAGGGCAGGGGCCTGCATTCACTCCCACCTCCCTCGTGCTTCGTATGTGGTCTGGTCACTCCAGCAGACAGATTTTTAGAGGGACACAGGTGTTCATAACGCCTGGCGTTTTTGTAGGCCCACATGGTCAGGCCTGGGGGCAGTTCTGTGAAGTGTTGTGATGAACAGGCCAGTGTGGTTCCTGCATGTGGAAGGTTTTGTTTCCGTTGCCTGAGGCCCACCCTGCCATGCACCCAGTCCCACGGCAGTGAGGCCGAGGGCAGGCGTGGATGGTTTTGTAAACTGTGAGGCAGCAGGCAGATGTCCGTGTCTGTTCATTGCTACCAAGGCTGCAGTGTGAGGGCCGTGCGCTGGCCTTCACAGCGCTCAGACTGTTTGGTGTAACTCTCCTCACCCGGGAGAACCTTCAGGCCCATGAAAAACAATGTGCCAACAAATTCATGTTGTTCTCTGTGTATGTGCTGGTATTTTTTTCCTAGTTGAAATGGCATAAAGTTAAACTTTTATAGGGATGCTGAGAACAAGAATCTGATGGCCTTTAACTGGGAGATCAGCTGCTCTGGTGACCTCACTTTGTTAACGTGGAGCATGGGTTCCATTCTCGGGTTTAAAGGTTTAGGGCATGCAGCACCCTTGACGGGTACTACACTGGACGCATTTAGCTTTTAGCCGTCTCCATCTGTCCCCACTTGAACCCACATCGGCTTTCTCGCTCATTTTTCAGGCGAGTCTGCAGCACTGAGAAGCCTTCTGCTCAACCCGCACCTTCGACAGCTGATGGTCAGCCTCGATCAGGGTGATAATAAGGCGAAGCTCATGCGAGCCTGCATGCAGGAGCCCTTGTTTGTGGAGTTTGCGGACTGCTGTTTACGGATCGTGGAGCCATCCCGGGAGGAGGATTCGTGAGCTGAACTCCCGAGCTGCTTGCTGGCACGTGCGCGTGCATTCACCCTGCCTGCGACCCCCAGAAGAGCTAGCGTGGGGCCCTCGGCCACGGTGCTGACTTCCAGGCCGGCTGCACAAGCTCTTTGTCTTCGGCACTGTGGGCGTGGGTTTCAGACAAGAGGAGGATACTCAAGGTGACAAACCCTTGATGGAGGGAGAACTGGACATTCAGATGGTTGTGTTTAGATATTTTAATTTTGGTACAGTTTAGACATCACATGATTGGTCAAGTTTCATACCCATTTGAGTTAAAACTTGCTCACTGTTGCTAAATAAAATCAGGACATGGTAATTCTGTGGTAAATTATATTCACCCTTTTGTTACATTATTACATTAAATAAATCAACATATTAAAAATAGGTTTTGTTCCTTTTAAAGGAACTAAATGCAAATATTCTAATTGAAATTTGGGGGCTAATTTCAAGCTGACCCACCTGTTCTGTTTGCAGGGAATTGGGATGCCCCACTGTAGTGATGGACTACCCTGCTGCATTGGATCTATGAAGGTAGTAAAATGGGGGACATCCTCTGTGGTCCTGAGGTTTCTTAGCCCTGATTTGCTAACCAGCCCGACAGCTGTCAGGGCCTGAGATGTAGAGGGGAGCCCCAGGCCCCTAGTGCAGGGGCTGCAACACATTGCTTGGTCACAAGTGCTTGGAGTTGCTGTGGGAGTAGTTTGGCATCTTTGTGTGGATTAAATGTCTTTGGCAAAGCAGCTGGCAGGAAAGGCCTTGTAGACACAAAGGCACCAAAGGATTGCCCAGCCAGGTGAGGCTAGAAGGTGAGAAGAGCTCACCCATGGCCCAGGCTGTGTCTTTCCAGCAGAATCTGATTAAAGCCAGTAACACTGTAGGGTGAGGGTTCAGGGCAGATGTTGGCGTACGGCAGTGGAGACTTCCTGCAGTGGAACTTGATCGAGCCCTAGGGAGAGAGAGAGAGAGACTGCTAGAACCCCAGATCCCGGGAGTGCGAGTCCTCTCGGGGCCCCACAGGAGCAGGATTGAATGCAGGCTTTCTGCTCATTCTAAATGAGGGGCAAATTAAAAATACAACATTTCACATCCACTTGGTGTGATGGATGAGCGAGCTCTCCTGTAAGAGTGTTGCCTGTCATAGTCCTAAGACTGCTTAAAACTGGCAGAGCAAACAGTCCCAATGCTGTTTATCTGGCTGACCCATGTGTTGTCACGGAGATCTCTAGGTTCCGTTCTACCGTAATTCCTCAGGTATGGAAACTTGCTGCTTCCTTCCTTCTGACTTGTGTCACTTAACCCTTGCTGGGACCTCATGTGGCAGGTTGAGCATTAGCCCATTATGTGTATTGGCTGAGTCTTTCCCTGGCTGTGTTTTTGTACTATAAAAACAGCTCTTGGACCACTGACTTACCTGCTTGTCATCTGCACAGCTGGAGCAGGAGATAAACGAAGTAATAATTTGAGGAAAATAGGATGCTAACTTCAGTGCTATTTGAGACAATAAACTGTCACCACAAAAAGTGGGACTAATTAGGGGCACCTGGGTGGCTCAGGGGGTTAAGCCTCTGCCTTCGGCTCAGGTCATGATCTCAGGGTCCTGGGACTGAGTCCCACCTCGGGCTCTCTGCTCCACTGGGAGTCTGCTTCCTCCTCTCTCTCTCTCTCTGCCTGCCTCGTGATCTCTCTCTCTCTGTCAAATAAATAAATATTTAAAAAAAAAAAAAGTGGGACTAATTAAATGGAGATTTCAGAGGAGAAGCCAGACAGTTTATAAAAGGGGAATGGGGGGGCGCCTGGGTGGCTCAGTGGGTTAAGCCTCTGCCTTCGGCTCAGGTCATGATCCCAGGGTCCTGCTGGGAGCCTGCTTCCCTCTCTGCCTACTTGTGATTTCTCTGTCAAATAAATAAATAAAATCTTTAAAATAAATAAAAAGTGGGAGGACTCTAGAAAATTCTGAGTTGTAATGATGGAAACCACCCAAACCTACAGCCAGCTGGGAAACTCAGGCTTGTGGCTTCCCTGGTCAGAACAGCTCTTGCCTCAGTCCTACTCCTGCTGCGGACTCGGGCTTTGGCTCCTGCCTTTCTGCAAGGAGGTGTGAGGGACCTAGAGCCGTGGTGGGTAGGACTGCTGTCCCATCACACAGCTTACCTGAGGCAGTGCTCGGATGGATGTGACACCAGCTTGTCCTTGTGCTATCTGGACCGGGTAGCTACTGGGGTTCCCCACAGGGAGCTGGAGGCAGGCCCAGACCACCAGCTTTCTCTGAAAGCCTCGGACCCCCACAGTTGCGTTGGCCAGGACCAGTCCCAGGGGCCAGAGGCGGATTATTGCTGCCAGGAGGCTGGTCTGTGTCTGTGGCAGTAGGAAGGAGCCCGTGGGAAGGGGAACTTGAGAAAAGTGTTTTTCTTCCACACCATCCAGTTCTTTCGAAGCAAGGAAGGCCATTCCAATCTTAAAAAAAGAGAATGCCACTTTATAGCTTTCAGTCTGTTGTTGTTGTTTTTTTTTAATATTTTATTTATTCATTGGACAGACAGAGATCACAAGTAGGCAGAGAAGCAGGCAGAGAGAGAGAGAGGAGGAAGCAGGCTCCCTGCTGAGCAGAGAGCCCAATGTGGGGCTCAATCCCAGGACCCTGGGATCATGACCTGAGCCAAAGGCAGAGGCTTTAACCCACTGAGCCACCCAGGTGCCCCATCAATCTGTTAGTTCTTAATGGAAACCCAAACTATAATAAGATAGCTTAACAAGGTGATCAGAAGGGCACAGGACTGTTGAACAGCTGGATGCCTTCAAACAGATGTGGCCTTGTGGCCAAACATCTTTGTGCCCAAGGCACCTGTGCTCAGGCCTTATATTTGCTACTTTAAAAGTAACAGCTTTGAGATCTACTTGAGAGACCATAAAATTCACCCCTTGAAAGTGCAGAATTCCATGATTTTTAGTATGTGCCCAGAGTTGCTGATGCTGCCCTTTCTGCACCCCAGGCGTCCCGGGGGACAGGTGGTGTCCCATGCAGTGCCGGCGAGCACTCCAGCCCAGGGCCGCTGGGTGCCAGCCGGCCACCACCCGTTCTGCCCACAGGAGTCCTATACTCACTCTCCACTTCCGCCACGCGCGCTTGATGACCGTGGCGGCGGTGTGCAGCCTCTGCACCTGTTTCCGAGCTAACCAGGAACGGATGGCTGGCAGGTTTGCCCAGAGACAAGAAAGTAAATGAAATGTTAGAACTCTGCAAGCCTGGCCCTGCAGCCACGCCCGAGCTGCCCAGAACCTGCGCCTCCTTGGTGAACGGCCAGCCCACGCTGCCGCCTACAGGAGAGAACAAAGGCCCTCAAAAAGCTCTGGAAGGCCACTCGGAGCGTCAGGCTGGGACAGACCTCATATGGAAGGACAGCGGGGAGCAAACTCACCTCTGCCTCAGGCACTGCCCGAGGCAGTGCCCAGGGAACAAGGGGGAAATCCTCAGCTCAAGCTACTTACTGGCCTTAAGAATTCATAAACAGAGACCCCACCATGCGCCCACTATGGTAGACTGATCATGTCGCAATTTTCATTTCCTTCTCTTGCACTTTGAGCATTTTCTCGTTCTTTTACATTCAGAAAAGGGGCTATTCCATTCACTATTAATAGTTTGGATTCTAGAAAACTAAAAAGTTTAAAGACAGATCCAAATCCTGTTAGCTGACCACTGCAGAGTTCTACAGTTGGCTTACACGATTTTTTTAGGCTTGTAAACACAGAAACACACCTGAGGAAGGTGGCATCGCGCTTGACATGCAGTTTGGTATCCTGATTTGAACATCACATTGGAAGAGGTTTTCCATTAAATTTAAAATACTCTTCAAAAAGACTTCTTGGCTGTATTGTAAGTTTGGTTCATGACATAACCATGACTTTACTACGGTCAGCTATGTGGGTGGTTTCTACTATTTTCAAGGTAAGACTACTGTGAATATGCTTTCTATGTCTCTTCCTTTGATAAATCAGATCTTCTCAAACTCATTACAAGCCCTGGACCCAGCACATAATGATTTGTTGTGGAAGCAAAGGAAGATGGCATAAGCCACCCTCTAGGTCTGGGAAAGGGGAATTAAAGGCAATTTTTTAGTCTCTGCTGCCTACAGACAGCAGTGTGACCTGGTTTTCACTGGACTGGGAAGACAATGGGTGAGGTGGGTTGGAATTCGAATCCCAGTGCACCATAGGGTCGTGCCATCCATGTGCTGAGGCTTGGACACGGCCTTGGCATAAGGTTCTGCAGGAAACTCAGATCACGCAGGGTCTGCACACAGGCCCATGCGCCTCCTACCTGCCTGGATGAGCACGGCCGCCCGCCTCTGCCTCTCCTGCTTGCGATGCCAGTGTCGCCTCCAGCTGCCTTGGATGCGGCGGGCACACTGCTCCAGCACCTGGGCGCGTCTGTGTTCCAGAAGCTCCAGCTGGGAGAAGGGGTATCCGCTGAGGGTCTCAGCCTCTCCTCCCACGGCCCCGAAGTGGTTCCAGATCCCGTGGTACTGAGGAGAGCAAGCGGCTGGCTTCGGAGAACTCCCCTCCTCACCATCAACCAGCTTACCATGGAGTCCGTCATGAACACCTTGGTCTTGCCACAGTGAACTGGGGCTGGTATGGCCTTAGCGGGGTCACCAAGTATGGCTGCTGCCTGAGTCAGAGCTGGAAGAGTGTGGAGGATGTCCTGGAGAACAGCTTGCAGAGTGGCCACCTCGGTGCACGGAGACCTTTCTGTGGGATGGGAGATGGAGGTCCCATCAGCTCTTGGTCATCTATACACTTCTGTGGACTCGAGAAACCGGTTCTGGTCTCCCCACTACTCCACAGGCTTCTCTGCTCCTGTTCTTGCCTCTAACCACTTCTCCACCCTTTTTGGGGGGAGGCATCTGGTGTTCTGAGGCATACAGAAATCTTTACTTGTGGCTGCGCCCTGGGCTGGCCCACAGCCTCCATGCCTGTGGGTTCCCTGGGCAAGCTGCCAAAGGGTACTTGGTGCCTGGACCCCCATCTGGAAACCCAGGGTACTCTGCAAGCATGTGTTCCAAGGCCCCAAACATGCTGAGGGCCGAGTAGGGCAGCTGGGCCGTTCCCTCTGCCTGACCCCTCAACTTCCTGCCACGTGAGAAAAAGGCGAACGAATCCCAGTCCCAGGGAGGCCCAACAGGTGCCCCTGCCTGCCCTCCCGCAGCGTGCAGGGCTGGCTCCTACAGAGGATTTACCTGAGGGCTCTGACCACCTTTTGCTGCCCAGTGCCTCTCTGGAGACAGAGGCTGCCAAAGAAGACGCCGCAGACGAGAAACCGCAAAATCAACCAGGGGCGAAGGGGGCTTTGGGCATGAGACACAGCAGTAGAGCAGATCACGAAGAGAGGGAAAGGAAAGAAGTGGGGGAAAAGAGTGAAAGGCAAGTGACAAAACTGTGCCCGAGAGAGAAGGGAAAGCAGAACTGTCCCAGGTCTGCCAGGCTCCAGGGCAGGGCTGTGTGTGTGGAAGCCACTGCTGCTGGGCAGGGGCCTCCCACTCTGTCCTTGGCTTCTTCTTCTTCCACCTATGCAGGGGGCTTACCCTGCATGCTGACAACCCCCATACCGGGGCCACATGCGACCTTCCCTTGATGTTAGAGCTTGCCGAGGGCTTTGCAGATGCCTCCACAGGATGACTCTAGGAACCTGGAGCTCAAGTCAGCCCTATGGGGCTCAGCAGCTCCCCCAAACCTCTCTTCCCCACTGGCCAGGCACAGTTTCTTCCTAACACTGCTCATTGTGCCCACACCTCTAGCTTGACTCTGGCCAGTATGAATAGCCTCACTCCCATGGCCTGCCATAGGGGCCCCACAGTGGTCTCCAGAAAGCACGAGGCTGATGTCCCTCTCTTCCTCCTCTGACGTGCCTCCATCTATCCAGAGAATAAAGCTCGGCTTCTGTGACATGCCTGTTCTCTTCCTTATGGAGAAGCAACTCTGGCCTGGAGTTCCTCACACACACAGTGTTGTCTCCTGCATGCAGCCCTCCATCCAATTACCTGTCATGTGGAATGTTCTTCACCTGGCCAATGCCATCTGTCCTCAGACACTACTTCCTCCAGGAAGCTTTCCCTGATTCACACTTCCCCAGCACTACCCACGGCATTCTGTACTCAGCTCTGCCTTTCCACTTTCCCTAGTGTTTGTCTTCTTTTAGTTTGTTTCCCCTACTGAGCTAAGAACCATGAGAGCAAGGCTGTGTTTTCCTCTGCTCTGAATGCCCAGCCCCATCCGAGATGGCTCAGGATAGGAGCTCGGTCAACTGTGGTTGAACACCTGACTAGCACACGGGCCCCACTCACCGGAGTGCCCTTCAGCAGGAGATGGGCTGTGGGGGCCAGAGGATGTGCGAGCACAGAGCCTTCTCAGTACTTCATATCGTTCCACGAAGTTCTGGTGAGGGATCCTGGAAGCCGAGGGAGGCAGAAGAAATGAAGTGACTTCATCTGTGAGCCTGGCACAGAGCTTGGGGCCAACGGGAGTTCCTTGATTTAATCTACTCAACAATGGAGCGAGGCGCTGCCCTCAGAGTGCCCATGATGAATGGATGCGGTGTGGTTCTGGAGGGAGGACTGTGGTCATTCACAGAAGCCAGTGGAAACCATTTTAAACTGGGTCTGCTTTTCCTGCCAAGGTGATCTGCCCAAACAGCTGTTCGCTCTTTTCATAGGGGACTGCGGCCTGCCTTCTTCCAAAGGGACTTGCAGGCTTCTCCCCAGCTGGATGGCTCCTGGTGCGTATGCAGTCAATCACATCTGTGGCTTCTGACCCCAGAGCCTCCCTTGCTTCCTCCTGATTTCTCTGCTCCCCTCCACTGCAACACTTAAACTGCTGGTGACACCTTGTATCTGTCTCTACCTCCTCCTCCTGAGTCTGGCTTCTGTCCCCAGCGCTGTTCCCGTGTGCTTCTTCTTGCAGCCGTCAGCAAACACCACGCCACCAAATCTAACAGTCAGTGCTCTGCCTGGCCTTGGGAGGTGCCCAACTGGCCCCCGTCTTCATGCAGTTCTCTCAGCCCCCGCAACCCCCGGAAGCCTGGCTTCCTCCTTCACCCACGACTCCTGCCAAGTTGCCGTTGCTGATTTCTTGTCACCTACCCTCTCTATAAATGTGAATGTTCCTCAGGGAACAGCTTCAGAGCACTTCTCTCTCCCCACCATGACTTCCTCCTTGCTCACGATGAAGACAGATGCTCACGCACTCTAGTTCCCAAAGCTCTGGGCCCTAAGCCTGTCTTACAGCCGCTACAAACCTGGTAAGGTCACATTCCTGTCTCTCCTCCCATCCCACCTCCAGCCTGTGCCTTCCCCAGACATCCTATCTCAGGGAACTGCCTCCTGATGCATCCATTAGCCTCAGATGGAAGCCTGGAAGTTTCCTGTGTGACCTGGAAGCTGATTGCTCCCCTGCCCACACCCCACGGTCAACCAACCCACAATCCTGTTTGTATCAGAAATGGTACTCCAATTTCCCCCATTTCACTCCATTTTTCATGGCTGCCCCCTCATCTGGGTCACCATCCTGCCTGCACACCAGCAACAGCCTTCTCTAAACATGTCCCTTCTCTCCTACCCCTATGTCCAGCCTCCACACAGCAGCCACAGAGCATCAATGTGCGCACAGCACTCTCTCCTCACAACATCCAGCGGCTTCCAGGCCCTGTGGACAAACTGCCAAGTCCTTGTGGGGTCCATGCGGCCGCTCTCCTCCAGGTCTCTATGCGCCTGTCACGTTAGCATCTTAGTTCCTAAACTGGGAGCTTTGTGCTTGCGGTTTCCTCCCCCAAACCTTTCCTTAACAGAGGCCTGAGCTGTTTAGAGGGGCCCCTCCCTCAACAGCCCAAAGATTCTTTTCTCCCATTTGTCTACCGAGCAGCATTTTTTTGTTTCTTTCCTAGCACTGGTTAACTTTGTACTTCTTGTATGTCCATAGGAACGGATGCCCCAAGAGGCAGAGGCTCACCTTCCTTATTCACTGACACCGGAAACAGTGCCTGCTACAAAACAGTACACAGAAAGTGAACGGATAAACGAAATGAACGAGTGAAGCCTCTTGAGCTCCAGGTTGACCTCTGAAGACTTGCTGCTTTCTCTTCACCTCCACCTCCTGCTCTGGGCTGGGCAGCTCGTCATGCCCGAGTCCCAAGCTCCACCCCAGCACTGGTCCTGCCCCGTGCCTGGCTTGGCCCACTCACCGGATCGGGAAGCCAGCGGCACTGATGTGGATGGTCTCCACGAGGCCACAGGCCTCCAGCTGGCTCAGGACCTGCAAGGGTGGAGACAGGATGGGCACCTGTGGCATGGGGCCAGCAGGTCAGAAATACCACTCCTTCTGCCCTCTGAGGCCTTACCCTGGCCTTGGTAGGTATGAACCTGCAGGCTGTCCAGAGGTGTGGCTGCTGGGGGTATACTCCTTGGGACCTCAAGAATATCTCCCTGCTAGAAAGGGTCCAGGTGGCCCCAGGTACCCTTATCGGATGCCTGGCTTTGGATGCAGCTGAGGCAAGTGCTGGTCCTGCTTTTGTCTCAGCCCTCCAGCCAGCGCAGAGGCTCTGCCTCACCATGCAGCCCAACCCAATCTGTTTTCTATTTATTTTATATTCTGCGGACAACAGAGTAAATCACAGCCAAGAGGGAGGAGAGATCATACTGTAAAGGTTCTTCGGGACCTGAGTGGAGAGATCCTGGCCTTCAACTCTAGACCACTTGGCTGTGGGACCCTCTCCAGCACTCTGCAGCACTCAGACCTCATCCACACCACAGAGCTCGGTACCCTGAACAAAGGGCAGCTGCTGGCCGACTGCATTTGTGCAAATCAGCAACAACTTGACAGAAATGGCTGCACTGTGCTGACTCTAAGGCGACGCAGGCTTTCAGTGAATCACAAGAGTCACCTGTCCCACGGGGCAGCTTTGGTCTCAGCAGGCACAGCCAGTGACAGAGCGTCAGATGCAGGGGGACATCTTGACTAGCTTACTGTGCCGTGCACAGACCATGAAACCATACATGACCATGTTGCCAAAGCAGGGAATACAAGACGCCCTCATGTGGGACAGCCTGAGACACGCACTCTGGTTACTCCATTTGGAGGGTAAATTCTGGCTTTCAATCCCTCAGGGCCTTGGCCAGATAGAACTCGCTGCAAAGCAGCTCCAGCTCTGTGAATTACCTCCTCCTGGAGAAAGCTGTGCGCCTGGCCCTGGCTGTTGGGCTTGATGCAGCGAATGTAGTGGGGCGTCGTGCAATGCAGAACCTGCAGAAGCTGCTCCAGGGAGGCCTGCAGGAGGGAGACTGTTGGTCAGACAGACTGGGGCTGCCGGCGCACATCAGCTGGGCCCTGGTTAGTGACAGCCTCCAACACCCCCAGCGGTCCTCACAGCTCGGAGACGGGGATGCTGTGAGGGTCCTGGGACAATTATGGGACGTGCTCATGGAGTCTAAGCACCCTCCTGGCCTGACCTCCCAATGCTTCTCATCCCCTGCCTCCAGGGATCTTCCTGACCTGCGATCTTACACCTGGCTGGTCTCTGCTCCTCTCCCCTCACCCTCACCGGTGCAATCTTCCTAGAAGAGCACCATCTCAGAAGCCACTGCCACTCATTCAGGCAACAGCTGCTCTCATGAAACCCATCCTGTGTGCCGGGGGACCTGTGCTGGGGTAATGACATGGTCAGTCTGGGGCTCAGAACCCAGGGTCTGACGGGACACAGAGACATGGGGTGGGCCCCCCTCAGTGGGGTGTTTGAGGCTAGGCAGTAAAGTCCCAACAAAATCTGGTCTCCACAAGGTGTTTCCTCTAGGAGGTGATGATCAGGCTGAAGTTTGAAGGAGGAGAAGGAATCAACTAGGGCAAGGGGTATGGAGGGTGGGAGTTTGGGGGCAACAGCAGGGGCAGGGGAACAGGCGTCCCAGGAAGGGGGAGCAGAATGTGCAAGGGCTGAGAGGGGGCAGAAAGCAAAAGGTGCTGGGGGACATGGCCAGTCTACCAGCCAAGGACAGCTGGACTAGGACGCTGGAGAACTGGGAAGGAATGGGGCACAGAGGTTCAAGGAACTATTGCTTGTCCACGACCACCCTATCAGCAGTGGGTAAGAGGCCCTCACTCACACACCCACAAGATCCTAGGCTTTCAATCATGTCAATTATATGTCTCTTTGTCAGTTTCCCATCTCGATCTTCCCTGTGAGGCTACCAACTCCATGTGGATGGGATCATGTTTCTGTGACTCATCAGTGGTCCCCAGCACACAGTACCAACCCTGAGAGATGCCTGGTAAATATATGAGATTGATGAGTGAACCAGGCACATATTAGCACCCCCAGACCCACCTTGAACTTGGACACCACAGTCAACACAGGGGCTCTGCTCTGGCCAGAGGGCTCCTCCTGGGCCTTTTCTTCAGGGTCAGTAGGAAAAAGCACCTTGAGTAAGGGGTCCTGGGATTGCTGTAGGAGTCTGGTCAGCTCAGGGGGGACAGGGTCCTATTGGAAAAGGATAAGGGCAGCAGGTAAGGGCAGGTGGCATGCACCCATCTGGTGCGCCAGTCCTGCTCACAGGGCCCCAGAAGATGGCTTCACGGGAGCCCCACTGTGACAGGAGTCATTTCTGGGCAGCTCATCCCTGATTATCAGGGACCTCATGCAGGTAGGCCTAAGAAGTGACTTTGGATTCTGGGAGGATGTTCAGGAGAGAGAGTGCATGACCGGAAACTTCCATGTATGTGCAGCAGTAACTAAACACCTCATTTCATGCAGGCCTCCCCAAGCCATGACCTGGCCTCACCTTGTTCTTCTCCACCAGGCCTGCGGTGTGGTACTGCACGGGCCCCGCGTAATGCAGCACGACGAAGCTGGGCTCCCGGCTGAGCTTGTTGTGGCCCAGGCTGGGGCTGCCCGCCAGTGCACTCTCGATGCGGGTCTGGAGCTGGGCTGCACTACTTGGCCGATTTAGGCGGCATTCCTGCATGGAAAACGATGGGTGGTCAGCCACAAACACGAGACAGGCTCGCCACAACCCTCACAGTCCCCATGCCCTGTGCCCCCCCACCAACTGCAGAGCTGTCACAGAGGCATCACAGTGACACTGAGAGGGAAGGAACATAGGGATTAGCAAACCCATTTGGCAGATGGGAAGACAGAGGCACGGGGGCACAGTATAGTCTCCAAGGCCCCAGAAAGGCCCCACTCTGGTGCTCAGCACACTAGCTGACCCCACCTCGTTTATGAGGGAACAGATGCTGATGGGACTCCCCTCGATGAGATCCAAGCAGGTCTGGTTGTCCTGGTAGTTGACAAATGACCACTCCAGGCCCTCAACTGCATATTCCTCCTAGGGAATAAAAGATGGCAGGAGAAGGCAAACGTGATCTGAGGCCAAGATGGCTCATCCATGGCTGGTCTCAATACCACAGCATATTCCAGAATGGCATCAAAGAAGGAGCGAAAGGCTCCTGGTAAGCCCCTGGAAGAAGCTCTCCACTCCTCACCTGTTGAGCCCTCAGGTAGTGAGCCACAAAGTGCTGCTGCAGCTTCTCGTTGGCGTAGTTGATGCACAACTGTTCCAGGCTGTTGTTGGGAAAGGACTCAAATCCGTACACATCCAGCAGGCCTGAGAGGATGGTGGAGAGCCTATGGGGTTGCTGCCCAGGCAGAAGGAGTATTGGGGGGACTGTGGGAGCCTGGGGCAAAGGCGCATGCTTGGCAGCCTGGAGATGGAGTTGAATGAGCATGACACCCGGCGGTGGGCACAGAAGACACCCCACCTTGGGGTGGGGCTCATCTCTACTTCATGGCCCCTCAGAATTCAGAGCAGGAATAAAGGCTGAATGAGGATTGAGGGGCGGCCTAGAGAACATTTTCTGTGTCCAATCCAATTTGGAGGGCCTTAATCTCACCAGCCCAGCTGGTATCTAAAATGCCACTGTCCCTTGAGCAAACTTCCCATATTTGAGCTTGACTTCCTCCTCTCCCTGACTTTTCCACCCCAGTTCCAACCATGTTGGCATGTCCCTCAAATCCTTCTAATCTAGCTATCTTGCCTCTTCCCCAACTGCTTTCCTGAGGCTGGACCAGGGTCTCAGGGGAGGAGGGGCCCTCACAGACAAGACACCATCCGAGTCTGCCTGGAGAGCTACCGACGGGTCAGATGTGGGCACCGAGAACACGAGCCATCTTGCCCAGACATTGGTGGCTGAGGACAAGATGGTGCAGAGAAGGGAAATGAGCTGCCCGCAGTCACACAGTGGACACTATGGTTCTTTTTTTGAAGGAGTGCTCCCCAAAAGGTGAGCCCCTGCTACCTATGAAAGTGGTCCAGGAGGCAGGGTCTGCACAGATGCTGCTATTGATCACGGACACCAGCCAGTCAAACAGCCTGTTGGGATGGGGATGGAGGGAGAGAGGACTCCGGTGAGAGGTCAGGTAAGCCTGAGGGACAGCAGCACTGCTCCTCCAGCCAGGGTGCCATGCTCCGAAGGGCCTGTATCCCAAACCTGGCAACCCCATAGTCGTGCCTGTCCCCTGACAAGACAGAAATCTGTTTTGTCCTGCCAGCACGCTGAACAAAGGACGAGACCCTGGGGCTAGATGGGGAGTGCATCTCCCATCAGTCACTTGGCCGGACACTCAGCTGGTGTCTTGATTAGAAGGGAAGGAACTGATGAGCAGGCCTGCATTAGGCTTGCAAAGAACCAAGTTCATTAGACTCCCCTGCAAAACCAGACCTGTAGTGCCTAGAACTCGAGACCCTGCCACATGCCCCCACTTGATCCCGCAGTGGCCCCAAGTGGCATCCTGTACTCTGGACCATTCCCCTCTACCCCCAAGAAGACAAGGCAGTCACTGTCCCGGGGACACGTTCAGCACTATGTACGGTACTATTAAGGGGCCTCTTACAGTTTTTCTTAAAGTGACTGCTCTGCAACTTACTGCAATCAGGCTCTGGTTTCTGTTTTTGCCACAGGGGATTCAAGTACCCATCTGAGGTACTAGACACAAATGACCAATTGATACAGTAACCCTGTATGAAATGTTCTATTTCACACAGGCTCACTCTGTCTGTGGCCGTCATATTTATCTTATCTGCTCATTTTGCCGTGGCTTGACACAAAGGCTTTAAAAGTCTTTGGCTTGAAATCAGCTTTGGGGCAGTGGGAATGAAGTCTCTTGCTGAATGGGGGTAGGCCTGAGCCTAAATGCCACGGGCCATTTTCATTTCAGTGGATCTTATTCCCCCAGTAATGCCTCTTGGGAAGTTCACAAAAGCGGGGGGACCCTCTCTCCCCAGGGCCTTAGTTCCCATAAGCACATGCATATACTCGGTCCCATAGTTTTGGAGGATTCTGGGCCCTTGATACCTTTAATTGGTACCCTGAAGGTTCTCAAAAGCCATGGTGAGAAATCAACCTTACCCACATGGCCAGAGGGTGGAGATGCCCAAATAACCGACCAGGGAAAGGCCAGGACCCCACCTTCCCCATGTTCTGGGCTCACACTTGCGGCACACTACGCTGTGCAAGATAGTGGGCCACACTCTGCCTCCATCTATCATTATCCCCAGGTAACATAAAGACATGAAGTACGAGAGCACATGGAGACAGAGGAGCCAATTCACCCAGAAGTCTAAGCCTGGAACTGTGACGGCCCCAGATTGCCCTCCAGGCCTGCTCCGCAGGCAGAGTCAGGCAGGCTTTCCTCAACCATGGCCAAGGGCAAGGTAGGCTCCTATGCTTTCATAATGAGCTGAATTTCACCCAGACTGTGGCAACTTCCCCAGGCAGAGGACTCTGGAATTAAGGTCAAAGGCCTTGCTCAGGGAAAACCCAGAAGCCACTCCCTGCAGTCCCAAGGATCTGGGAAGGGTCTGGGAAGCATGGAGAAGAATGTGCCTGATTTATCTAGAAGCCTTCACCAGGGACCTAGGCATACTGCCTGAAGGTGCTTGGTCCAGCTCTAGACAGGCGGAGAATGTGGAATGAGGGCAGGGCCTGATTGCTCACCGTGCATAGACTAGTTTGGCCACACAGTCTCTGCGGGTGTCGCACTCTGCTCGGGAACAGGGTTTCCGGAATACCTGCTGCTGCCTGCCTGCCCTGATGGTTCTGATCCGCAGCGTCTCCAGCAGCGGGTCTTCTGGAAGCTGCAGCAGCAAGGCTGATGTCCTGAGAGAGCCTGAGAGGGACACATCACCCTCCATCCAAACAGCCCTTCTCACAAGACCACGTGGAAGTCATCACAGTGGAACCATGACCCACCCAACAGGACAGAATAAACCTAGGTTCAGGTGAGTGGGACTTGCCTAAGGCAGAGACATGACTTAAACCCAGGATTCTCGGTCTCAGTCCACACTGACTCATGTGGGACAAATCACTTTATAAACCCTCTTTTTTTCTCATCTGTAAGATAGGGACGATGCTGTCTTCCCAGAGATGGGGCAAGGACCAACATCCACAGTTTCATCAAGAGCATCACCTTCCGAATTCCCCCCTCAGGCCTCCCCACCCAGTCCCGCCCACACTGGCCCGTTTCCAGACAGGGTGGGCCCTGCTCCCTGGCGCTACGACCACAGCCCGAGCCCCAGGCCCCCACCCTGTCCTCACACTTGGCATCGCCTGTCAGGTGGCAGGGCTGGGCTTCGTCCTCAGAGTGGGCAAAGCGGATGTTGCCAAGGTGCAGCAGTCCGGCCAGGACCTGAGCGGGCAAGAGAGGACACAGTGTGAGCTCTTTCTCCAGCGCTGGAGCCTCGCCCAGGAAGGGCCCGTCTCCTGCTGAATAGTACCAGGGTAAGAAGAGAACCTCCTAACTGATGCCTCCTGAGAAGGGACCCCACCGGCACAATTCTGTAAGAGTTACAGGCATCACCTTGTGTAGTCCTGTCAACTACCAGTGAGGAATGTGCTGTGATAATGCCCATGACAGAGGTGACAGAGGGAGAAGTTCAATCATACAGGGGTCCTGGCTGGCTCAGAGGAGTGTGTGACTCTCAATCTTGGGATCGTGTGTTCAAGTCCCACATTGGGTGTAGAGATTACTTAAAAAATAAAATAAAATCTTCAAATCACAAGCCTACAGGCCACAGACTTAGTAAAAGATGAAAGTAGGATGAGAATCCAGGCAGTCTGACTTCAGATGCCTCCCAGGGCAGCCAGTAGAGCTCCTAAGTCACCCACTGCCTGTCCCTGTGCCTCCCCTTCTCTAGGGGCAGGCTGTGACAATACCACTGTTACCTGGGTGCCAGGCTCACTGCTGTGTGGCCAGTGGGGGTTTGGTCCTGGCTCCCTCTGGCCTTTTCTCAGCACTGTGGGGCTTCTGACAGCTCAGCCTGGGGTGGAATCTGGGACTGTGTAGTGGGCTCTCTGTCCCAGTCCACACTCTACAGCGGACTGTGCACTCGGACTGTGCACTCACTGATCCACACGGATGAGTCCCCAGGGGCTACAGAGAAGAGACTCAAGTCCAGCAACTTGAAAACTCTCAGACCCTTATTGGGGGAGTAGGACCTCCCCTACCATCCCTGTCTGGTTCCAAGCAGGGGGTCTCTACATGCTACTAGAGTTGAGGCCACAGCCTACCTTCGGAGAAGACTGCCATGCCCAGTGGGCAGAGGGTCAGGATACTGCAAGGCCAACACTGTTATCCAGAACCCAACTGTTGTCCACTTGCCCTGGTTGTCCCCATGTGCTTTCCCTCTGGCCAAACTCTAGCCCTACAGTGCATATACAGGCCATGACCCCCTCCTGCCTGAGCAGCCCCCATCCAGAGGCAGAGGTCATTTCCCAGTGCACCACCATCTCCCCCGCACAGACTTCGCTGTGGCTGCTGCCAACCCACCCTATATATCCCCGCTGGTGCTCTGGGAGGGTGAGAAGGGAGGCCACTTGTGGGCCCAGCTCACCTGGGTCAACACTCTGAGAGGAGGGAAAAGTGGGAAGTCGGAATACCTACATCTGATACAAACCATCAGTGATGTCTGACCTAGGGCTAGGGAGGTCACTTTACTTCTCTAGTCTTTTCAAGCATAAAAATGGGAATAATCTCCATATGTGTAGGACTACTGAAAAAAACAAGTGGACTAAGAGGTATGAACATGATTTTAAAAGTCTGTTAAAGTCTGAATACTTTAGAGGAAGCTGTGATAGCGTTAGTTCTCTATTCTATATTCTGATCACTGCAGTAGTAACTGACCTAGGCACCTCACCCTCCCCCCGCTGAGCCCCCAACCACTGTGTTAGGTTTTAACCACCGCATCTGTATAGTCAATCATTGTCCCCTATGCCCTATCCATCCTGACACCCCATCTAGGCTCAGTAGCACAGAGGGTAACTGACTCCTTAGAGGTTGCACAGTGGGGCTTCAAGCCCTAGATCTTCAGAGTTCAGAGAAGGGACCCATGAAAGGGGCTACCCATCCACCACCTCTGCCAAACAGAAGAGATGTGCCTTTTCTTCTAACCTGAAAGATGTTGTTCTGAGCAGGGGTGTCGATGCCCAAATGAAGCATGGCCTCTCTGGTCACCTCGAAACAATCCTCTGAAAAGGAATCCAAGTCACAGCCCAGGGTCAGGACCAGAGGTCAGCAGGGGCATCGAGGGGTGAAGGCAGGCCCTGTGCAGAGGGTGAGTGGGTACTGATGGGCCAGTCCAGGGTGCTGGACAAGGCTCTCCCTACCTTCCAAGGTCCTCTCTGGGTTGGGCAGCCAAAAGAAGGCTGCTCCCTCGGGGAGGTGCCACTGGAGCCTCTCGTCCATGCTGGCTCCTTTACAGATCTGTGGGGAGGAGTGGGCAGGTGGTGGAGGTGAGGGTGTGAGGAAGCCAGGCCTGCATAAGCCCGGGGTTGCCTCGAGAGGAAAAATGCTTTGGTATCACAAGGCTGAGAGGTGAGAGAGCCAAGGCATAGAGCCCAGGACAGGCCCAGGGACAAAAGTCGCAGCAATAGTTCTGAATGTCTCCAACCCGATGCAAAGACAGCCTGCTGAGGAGGCCTGTGATCTGATGAAGAAAGCACGACTCCTGTCTGGGGAGCCCAGGTCCATATGAGCAGGAGACATCCTATCCAGGCTCTGGGGTACCCCAAGCCTGATGGGAGACACATCAGACGTAGCTCTAGGGAAGTTCTCACTCTGCTGGAGACAGGTGCCATTCTAAGAGTCCTTGGTCTGATGAGGGGGACCCAGTCCCAGTGTCAAGGACCTTTTGGTCTGATAGAGAAAGCAAATGCATCTCCAGGTCAAAACCATTCTGGGAGCCAAGGTCCAGTGTGGGGCAGAAGAGTCACGGAAAGTCTGCAGGAATAAGTGGCGGCATCACTGAAAGCGGTGTGTCAGGCCTGGGGCCTGGTGAGCAGAGAAGAGGGCTTGGAAGCTCAGATCCATCTCTACCCTACATCTGGGCAGCTGTGGGCCCAGCTGGACACAAACCTGGTAGAAGATGTGGAAGTTCCTCTCACTAGACGCCTGACAGGCCACTCGTGTTTTCTCCAGGAGGTATGTCTGGACTGCAGCTCCGGTCATCTGCTGGGCCCTGGGCACAACCAGGTAGGCATTTATTAAGGACTTAATGTCTGCCAGAATGCAACATAGCCACTCCCCCCAAAGCTCTTCCACCTAGTCAAAGTGGGTCTTGAGCACTAGGGACCACCTGGCAGGTCCATGGGTGGTCTAGAACATTCCCCTGTGACCGGCTCAGGTGGACAGGGCCAAGGCCTCTATATACCATTTTGTCCCAAGTCAAGGCAGGAACAGAAACCCCTGCTTCAAGCTCAGGGGTGCAATCCAGAGAGGTGGTGGTTTAACTGGAAGCCCCTGAACCAGGGTAGAAGCCAGGAGGAATTCATAGGCCATGATAAGCACACTGCCTCCGTGTCTTTTAGAGGCTGGAGTAGCTAGAATTCTCCAGGTTCAAAGATCACCCTCAGGTTCATTTATTCCACAAACATTACATGCCAGAAGGGGCAGGGTTCTGCCCAGAGGAGCAGCCCAGGCTGGAAGCAGCCCTAGCCACTTTCAGACTCCCCATCCCCGTCCTCCCCTCAGCCAGAGTGGCAGCAGCCATTACCTGTTTAGCTGGAGCTGGATGAACTTCCCAAAGCGACTGCTGTTGTTATTCCTCAGGGTGCAGGCATTCCCTACAGATCACACCTAGGTTCATACCACTCCCCCAGTGTGACCGGGTTCTTGTGGGCCGGGATAAGGGCACGTCCCTATCCTCAAGTCACCCAAAAGCCCCTTTATGGGTTTCCATGTCACAGGGGACAGGACTAGGGAATGGGCACTTGGGCTTCAGCAAACGTGTTTCAGGAGGGTTAGAGCTTCTTCTTGGCAACGAACTGGAATGAGCAAGCCTAGCTGGTCAGGGACTGTATTCTTTGAAGGGAAAGGGCCAAAACCAACAAGCTGTCACTACTGAGTTAGACAACATCTAGGTACAACAGACTTATATCCGCTCTGCCTCGGGACAGCTGTGGGCCCAGCCAGACGCACCTAGGCTTGAGTCACAACATGGACACTCACTGAAGAGCATTCTTAGACAAGTCCCCTTCTCTGAACCCTCAGGAAACCATATGTAAGAACAGGATTTGAACAAGGTGAGCCACAAGGTCCTCTCTGGCACTCTGTTACATCGGCCTAGGCCAGAGGAGGGGGTGATTCTAATGGAAGGAGCCCAAGGGCACCCTGGGAGGTTGCGGGTCCAAGGCAGTGAGTGATACTCTCATCCTCCAACTCCCACAGATGGACTGAAAGCACTACTCCTCTCCTTGGGAAGTGGCAAATCCCAGGGGAAACAGAATCAAGGTACTATGCAGAGGACACCAAGCTCACCAAAAGCTTCCATGACAGGGTTGGAGTTCAAGATTCGCTGTTCAATCCTCTCTGCAATCTTGTGGCTCTCTTGGGATGTGGGTGAGGCAGCCACCACAGCGTAGAACTTCATCAGGCAGCGGGACGTCCATGTCTGTGGCAGAAACCACCCTGTGGGAGCCATGTCCACATTCCCTCCTACTGTACCTCATGATATGGGGCCCACCAGAGCCCTCTTCTCCAGGCACAATGCTGACCAAATGGGGGAATGCTGAATTCAACTGTGTCCTTGGGCAAGGCAATTCTCCCATCTGTGAAGTGGGGGGTTTTTCACTTCTGCTGCTCCTAGTTCCAGAGGACACCTTTAAGAAATGAAGGAAGCTGGGAGAAGGGACAACCCACCTTGACCTGGGCAGGCTACTCAGTGTCTCTGAGGGCTCACAGCTAAAACTGACCACATCCCCAATGCTCTTTACTCCTTTGTATCAATCCCAATATTCACATGGTTTCATATTCCTTTGGCCTAAAGAACTTTAATATTCCTTATAGTATAGGCCTACTGGCAATGAATTCCTTCAACTTTTGTCTGAACGTCTTTATTTCATTTCCATTTTTTTTTTAAAGATTTTATTTATTTATTTATTGCGGGGCTCGATCCCAGGACCCTGTGACCATGACCTGAGCCGAAAGCAGAGGCTTTAACCCACTGAGCCACCCAGGTGCCCCTCATTTCCATTTTTTAAAAATTAAAAAACAAATTTTTTAAAGTAATTTTAAAGTAAAATATTTTAAAGCAAAGCTCAGTGTGGGGCTTGAACTCACAACTCTGAGATCAAGAGTTGTATGCTCCACTGACTAGCCAGCCAGGCATCCCTTGTTTTACATTTTTAAAGATATTTTGGTATTTTTCCTCATAACAGAATTCTAGGTTGACAGATATTTTTTTCTTAAACAAACAAACAAAAAATGAAACAAACCTCAACCCCCAACTTTCTTATTTATTAAGTAATCTCTATATGCCCAATGTGGGGCTCAAACTCATAACCCTGAGATCAAGAGTTACATGTTTTACTAACTGAGCCAGCCAGGTTCCCCAACAGGTATTTTCTTTCAGCACTTTTTTCTTTCTGCACTTTAAAGATGTTGCTACTACCTTTGGGCCTGCAGGTTTTTTTGCTTATTTGTTTGTTTTTGTTTTAAAGATTGGCTGACTTATTTTTTGAGCAAGAGAGTGAGATAGAGCATGAGCAGGATGGGCAGAGGGAAGGACATAGAATCTGAAGCAGATTCTTTGCTGAGTGTGGAGCAGGGCTTGATCCCACCACGCAGGGCTTGATCCCACCACCCTGACATCATGACCTGTACTGGAACCAAGAGTCAGATGCTCAACTGACTGTGCCACCCAGGCATCCCTGGGTTTGCAGTTTTTGAAAGATGCCCATTGTCACTCTTATTTTTGTTCCTCTTTCCATAATATTTTTTTTTTGCTGGTTCCCCTAAAAGTTTGCTCCTTATGTTTGGTTTCCAGCAATTTGTTTTCTTTGTATTCATCTGCTTTTGCTTTCTGAACTTCTTGGATCTGTGCTTTTCATCTTTTGTTCATTGTGTAAGGTAGAGCCTCTGATCCATGTGCTCTCTTTCTCCTGGTGCACCAAGAACAACTATGGTAGCCCGTGGGCTACGGTACCACAGCTCTCAGATGTGCTTCTCTCTGTTTCTCAATTTGAATTATTTCTATCGATTTACTCTCAAATTTACGGATGTATTCATCTGCAAGTCTGGTCTGTTGATAAGCATGAAACAATTATTCATTATACTTTTATTTTTTATCGTTTTCATTTAACTCTTTCTAGTTTCCATATCTCTGTTAAAGAATCTTTTCTGGAGCCCGACAAGCTTATGAGAAAAGTTGTGGACATTCAGGGTCCCACAGGTTTCAAAAGCTACCTACAGTAAGGCTCCCTGGTTGACAATCCTATCTATAAACATGAAGATTCTAATCAGTTGCTTAATGAAGCATTTAAAGCCTTATTCTTAAATATGAACAGAAACTTAAATATGAACAGTGATCATCAACTATTTGATAAACCTCTTTTATACAAATGACAAATATCACAACAAATGAAGGAAAAGGAACTAGAAGGAAACAAAGTCAATGCAAGGAGCAGAAGACAAAATCATGAAGTATCCTCAAAAATAAGATACTGAGGGGTACCTGGGTGGCTCAGAGGGTTAAGCCTCTGCCTTCGGCTCAGGTCATGATCTCAGGGTCCTGGGATCGAACCCTGCATCGGGCTCTCTGCTCAGCATGGAGCCTGTTTCCCAGGCCCCCCTCTGCCTGCCTCTCTGCCTACCTGCGATCTTTCTCTCTGTGTCAAATAAATTAAAAAAAAAAAAAAAAATACTTGGGGCGCTTGAGTGGCTCAGTGGGTTAAGCCTCTGCCTTTGGCTCAGGTCATGGTCTCAGGGTCATGGGATCGAGCTCCGCATCCAGTTCTCTGCTCGGCAGGGAGCCTGCTTCCCCTCTCTCTCTCTGCCTGCCTCTCTGCCTACTTGTAATCTCTGTCAAATAAATAAATAAAATCTTAAAAAAAAAATACTGATATGTGAAATAAGACCAGGATGGTGGGGCAGTAGGGAATAATATTGAGAGAATAAGAGAGAACTCTCAGAATTAACCTTTTTTTTTTAACAAAAATCCAAAAAATTGGAAGGTAGAGAATATCTCCCAGAAGGTAAAACAAAATATTAAGAGACAGAAGAACAAGTAAGAAAAATAAGAGTATTAGATAATTAATCAAACTTCTTTCTAACAGGAGATCCCAAAAGAGAGAACAGAAGGGAGGAAATTATTAAATTGTTAGCTGTAATACAAATTTCCCCCAACAAAAGAACAGGTTAAAAAAATCCACACAAAATATCCAGCATAGCAAATGAAACAAAACAAAACAAAACAACCATACCAAGACATAGCACTGTGAGTTTTACTACCTATGAATAAAAATTAAGACTGTAAAAGCTTTTGGAAAAACAAAAACAAAAACACAAACAAACCAAAACACTAATCACCATTATGGATTGGGACTCTCAGTCACAACACTCAAAGAACAGAGAAGGAAAAAACCTTATAAATTTGGAAAGAAAATGGTCTCCAACCTGGAATTATAAAATCCAGCCAACATATAAAATTTGAGGCAAAATAAACATTTTCAGAGGTGCAACAACTCAAAAATCTGCCCACATGTACCCTTTCCAAAAAGCTACTAAAGAACATGTTCCATAAAAACAAGGCCGTTAAGAAACTGAAGCCACAGGCTCCAGCAACAGGTTTTCTGGGGGCAGGGGTTTGTCATAGGACAAAGGGCAATTGGGGGATCCCGGAGTGAGGCAGAGAAGCTCCTAAGTAGTAACTGTGTGGCAATACCCACTGACAGCCACCAGTCTAGGTGGGAGCCAGAGATCTGGGAGCTCTGGGAAGAACATCACCAAGAAAAAAAAAGGATCTGATGTTCTGGCCAGTGGACAGGTGTCATGCAGCTTTGGTGATAGGTTTAGTAGTAACTTAATAATAGGTATACAAAAACTAAACAAGTGAAAAAACAGGGCGATTATGAAGTAGAGGGCAAGTAAAATTATATAAGAAAGGACAGCTTATTATACTGCTTTGCTATGAGCAATATATACATGGCTGTAATACTGCATATTAACTAGAAATTGTGACATTTATGTATCTGGGGGCAGAGAAATAGGGCTAAATCTTTATCATAACTGAAAATGAACGATAAGGTAAAAAACTGAAAACTTAATAAAAGGATGTTGTTTAGAAATATGGATGCGGGGTGCCTGGGTGGCTCAGTGAGTTAACCCTCTGCCTTTGGCTCAGGTCATGATCTCAGGGTCCTGGGATGGAGCCACGCATCAGGCTCTCTGCTCAGTGGGGAGCCCACTTCCCCCTCTCTCTCTGCCTGCCTCTCTGCCTACTTGTGATCTCTCTCTGTGTCAAATAAATAAATAAAATCTTAAAAAAAAAAAAAAAAAAAAGAAATACTGACGCAAATGCCCAAATAAAATGCTAGAAGATGTGAAAGTTGTTGCCTCTGGAAGAGAGCGACAGTCTTTGTAGATATGGGTAGGGCTGCTGTTTTTTTTGTTTGTTTGTTTTTTGTTTCTTAATTTATTTATTTGACAGAGAGAGAGATCACAAGTAGGCAGAGCAACAGGCAGAGAGAGGGGGAAAGCAGGTGCCCCTACTGTTTTTCTTTGTAAGCCTTGCGGTATTGCTTTTGAACTATGTAGTTATGCTACTACTTATTAAAAATGAGCTTAAAGGGACGCCTGGGTGGCTCAGTGGATTAAGCCGCTGCCTTCGGCTCAGGTCATGATCTCAGTGTCCTGGGATCGAGCCCCGCATCGGGCCCTCTGCTCAGCAAGGAGCCTGCTTCTCCCTCTGTCTCTGCCTGCCTCTCTGCCTACTTGTGATCTCTCTCTGTGTCAAATAAAATAAGTAAAATCTTAAAAAAAAAAAAAAGAGCTTAAAAAATATATATATATAGACCCAGCAAAAGACCATAGCGACTGCTCAATAAAGTTACTGAGCTCCGGTGGCATGGGTTTCAGGCCAGGTCCACCTCTGCTCCCCAGAGCAATTCTGGAGGATGATGGGCTTCTCTAGGGGCCTGGTATGAGCCACTGCACTGGCCACTTTGAAAGAGCTCTTGAAGATCTTCTCTACACCCAAGTCCAAGCTGTCATCCCTGCAGCTTACTATTTTCACCTGTTTCCTTGTCTTTCCCAGTGGACTAAGAGCCTCCCTGGAAGCCGTATGTTGCATTTTTCATCTTTGTTCCTTCCCCTGCCATTCTTTTTTTTTTTAAAGATTTTATTTATTTATTTGTCAGAGAGAGAGGGAGAGAGAGCGAGTACAGGCGGACAGAATGGCAGGCAGAGGCAGAGGGAGAAGCAGGCTCCCTGCCGAGCAAGGAGCCCGATGCGGGACTCGATCCCAGGATGCTGGGATCATGACCTGAGCCGAAGGCAGCTGCTTAACCAACTGAGCCACCCAGGCGTCCCGTCCCCTGCCATTCTTTAGTGGCTAGCCCACGGCCTAGAAGCTGGCAGGTGCTCAGTGCTCAGCAATTCTCTCACATGTTAAGTATAGGCAGAGGCAGTTTATGGTCTAAAAAAATCCCTTGTGATGGTAAAAGCGTTGTGGAAAGGGTGGGGTGGCTGGGTGAGCCTTGGCAAGAAGGTGACGAGGTCTGGCCTGGTGGCCTCCTCTGACCAGCTGTGCAACTCCTGAACCAGCCCCGTGTAGCATTCTGTCTCACCTGTTGTGGTTTGGGAACCTGGAGCCACAAGACTGCATCAAATGATTCTGTCCTTCCGTACAGCTGGCCCAATGCACAGTCCTTGCCATCATGGCCAACCCATGTGGTGGGTGGACTACTCCGTTAAACCTTTTCCCACCAGTAACCCCAGGTACTTCTAGAGTGCTGCCACGTGCTAAGTGTGCCACCAAGTGCCTACGTGCACTGATCCATTTAACTCTCGTAGGAGTCCCATGATTTTCAAGTTGGTCCTCCTATCCCTGTCATGTTACAAATCAAAGAACTGAGGTTTGCAGAACCTCTTAACCATATTCTGGAATCCCCAACAGCTGACTTTTGTTTCCAGTGGTGTCAGCACAGAGACCTTTGAGGAGAAAAATGAAGACTGAGAGAAAAAGTATCTCACCCAGTGTTATGTGGAAGAGCCTGGACTAAAACGCTGTGTCTTGACTTCCTGCCTTAGCTTACCACTGCACGCTGAGTCCCTGCTTTAGCCAGCCTATCTGGGAATGACTAGGCAGCAAACGACTCCACAAGGAATGACCTCCTTCTTCTCTGCCCACCCCACCAGTCAAAAAGTTGACAGGGTAAGAAAGAGGCCCTCCTACCTTTCCAGCACCACTCTCTCCGCTGACAATGATAGATTGGTTGACTGGCTCAATCAGGCTCTTGACGTTCCTGTAGGTCTGTTCACCCACAGTGAAGATGTGGGGCTTCAGTTTCTAAAACATCAAGGGGTGAGAGGCCACATAAGGGAACGCCTGTCTCCAAGGAGTGGTTGATCAATGACGGCTGAGAGGGGAGGCTGCCAACAGCAGCGCCAGGTTTCCTCTAGAAAAATCCCTTGGATATAACAGTGTTAGACCCAACTGTGGGACCCCTATGATGGCTGTATCCACTCACCTTCTCTTAGTATGAAAGCAGTGCTGGCCTTTACCAGTTTATAACCTTAACACTTTGTCCTCCCATTTTATCTTACCTTATGTCTTATTCTTATTCTGCTGCTTATTATTTTGTGTTACTGTACTCTGCAGCATGCAAAGAACTTTCCTATAAGTTACTGCCTAAAAAATCTATCCATTAGTTGGATAGCTAATCCTATTTTATGGACGAGAAATCTGAGGTTTGGAGGTGTTAAATAACCTTCCCAAGCCACTCAGCAAGTAATTGTAACCATGTGACTTGAATTTCAAGGCCACTATTCTTCTTTCCATTTACAAATACTAATTATCCTCAATGTGCTAGGCATTAAACTGGGCACTGGGGAAACAGGAAACTATGACATGGCTTTTGCTTTTGAAGAGGCTCTCAGTGAGATATGGGCTCTCAGGGAAGACTCAGACACTTAACCATGCATGAGCTTCTGGGGGGCCAGGCCATCTGCACAATGCCTAGCCAGCCCGGCATGGCCCACCCAGCAATCATCATCTATCCACAGATTCCTGGAGAGAAGGCACTGCTGTGGATAATGACAGAGCCTTCCCTCTCTGCACCTGCCTCTGCCCCAGCCTCCTCTTCCCTGGACTGTTAAAAGCCTCCAACTGTTCTCCCTATATCTTTTTTTTTTTTTTTTTTGAAGAATTTATTTATTTGTTTGACAGACAGAGATCACAAGTAGGCAGAGAGGCAGGCAGAGAGAGAGGAAGCAGGCTCTCCAATGAGCAGAGAGCCCGATGTGGGGCTCGATCCCAGGACCCTGGGATCATGACCTGAGCCGAAGGCAGAGGCTTTAACCCACTGAGCCACCCAGGCATCCCTGTTCTCCCTATATCTTGTTTGACCTTTCTGAACTTGACTCCCCCAGCTTCCAGAGTAATTATCCCCATGGCAGGCTCCAGTCAGTCCCTCCACTCCTGGGGGAGCAGCACCATGGATATATTCCACCTGCTGTGCTGCTTCAGACCCTTCGCCAGCAGCCCTGGATTGTCTCATCTTCCCATCTCATCTGCTGTCTCTCTCCTTGACAGTAACCTTCCTGCCAGCAAGTTTGCTCTTCCCTCTCTCTGAGGACATCATGCACTTAAACACCAGCTAGTTTATTTGCTGCCTGCTCCAACTCCAACCCCACCAGAATTTATTCCTCTCATTCCTCTTGGAGGAGAGGAACAAGTGCTGAATTTTCTAGGGCCTTCCTTATTTATTCTCCCCCCTCAAAAAGGTTCATTAAATACACAAATATACCTTCATAAATCCGTCCCTATTAATAACGTCACAAACAAGAAAAAAAAATCCATTATTCTATCTTTTTATTTTAGGTTCCAAACTCAGTTAAACAAATATTTATTTATATCTCATTTTGCACCTGTCCTGTATCCAGAATTCTTCAATCCCTTGGTGGGCAGGGCTGTGGCACCAGCAAACTCTGAATGACCGCATGGCTGGTGAATAGATGGATGATGATGGGGAAGCTGCAAGGAGGCCTAGGGGATATGGCGGAGCCCTGAGGCCCAGGATGTGGCTGAGTCTTACCTGGGGCTGCGGAGCAGCATGGTACTCTCTCATCAGTGCTGGTGAGTAGAGCTGAGGGACGGGCTTGAAAGGGTTCAGAGCGACCAGGGTGCAGCCAGCATTGGTGTAGAATGTGTCTGCTGCGTACCGAGCCTGCAAACACCTCAAGACTGAGGCAGAGGCACTTTTAGCAAAGTCTGGCTCAAATATAGACACAACTGCCCACACAAACACTGGCCTAACAGTGCTACTAGCAATTAGCCAAGTGCCTTTAGATCCCAGCAGCTCCCTGATGAATAGGTACAAGATCTAATTAAGATGAGCCCCAAATCTGGAGCAAAGTCTGCCCTGGGGAGTCTGTGTGCAGCTGCCAGGCAGAGGTCTGGAGCAGCCTATCTAGCTCGAGGTCCTGCCTGCCTTGGTTTGACCAGGGAAAGCTGTGCGGACTACCCACATCATCTCCACGCTCTTGGAGACGGCACCTTTTTTAAGATTTTATTTTTAAGTAATTTCTACACCCAACACGAGGCTCAAACACACAGGCCCAAGATCAAGAGTGGCACGCTCCACCAACTGAGCCAGGCAAGCACCAAGGGCTGTTTTGGAGAAGGCATTGTTGAGGAGAGGGAGGCCCATACCTGTCTCCAGTGTCACAGGATTCACCTTGGTGAGGTCATCTAGCTGGTGCAGCGGGGCTTCCCCGCTCAGGAACTCCTGCAGGTCTTCTCTGAGTGACTCCCCACCTTGGGCACCAGAGCCTGAACTGTGACCATTAACCTGAGAAGCCATGAGAAGAGGGCCATGAAAGCTGGGACTGAGACCAGCTGGCAGTAATACAGGGGTGAGGGCCTGAAGAAAGAGAACAGGCTTCTACTAACATAATCTGGTTAGATTCTGCCACATATGTTCAGTATGTTCAGTTCTGCCACATACTAAGACTGTGAGCCTGGTTAAGTTACTTAACTTCTCTGAGCCACAGCTTCTTTATTTGTAAATAAAGGAAAATAAAACCAGTTTGCAGAGCTACTGGACAGAAAAATAAAGAGACACCCAAAGCACTTAGTGCCTGGCACACAGTGTGTACTCAGTAAATGAAAAAATGCTATCCCCTCTCCTTTGAATGAGTGCCAGCTTCCAGGCTGGCCAGCCACCAGTCTTACTGGGCCTGGTAGGGGTGAGGACCAAGGTAGGGGACTGCTGTAGGGGATCACAAACCATCCCTCCCCCAGGAAAAAAACCATGGTTTGGGCGTTTTTTGAAAGAGAACATTTAGCATGTGATAAAAAACCAGCTGTGACGTAGCCCCATGCCTTCATCACCTGGCTCTCTGGGCTTAAATTTAGCCTGGCTATTTAGTTAACTTCCTCTGCCCTGGTCCACTTGACAGGGAGCCTGACTTGGAAATTGGATGAGGTTAAGAATAGGCACCAAGGGGAAAAGGCTGTTTCTCTTTCGCCTGTACGATCCTTGATGCCAACACTTTCCACGTGTTTCTTCTTTCCATATTTCTCATTTTTCCTCTTATCTCTCTGGAGACTGCAGTGAACATGGGATGGGGAATAGAAGACAGTAGTACCTGGCTGAAATCTGCTTTTGGAGAAGGGAGTCCATAATACGACTGTGTAGGTTTCAATGAGATTAGTGAACCCGAAAAGTTCAAAGTTCCCAAGGTGGTAAGTGTTATTTGAGAGGCCCAGCAACAAGTTTCTTTCCAAAGATGTTGCCTGTTCTCTGAATGTAGGCCTACCATAATTCACAAGGTAGGCTCTTGGCCTCTAGGATAAATGCTGAGGTCAGACCATGGCTGGAACCATGAAAATCACTCTACTCTGGGGATGGAGGGGGGGAAATCACAAGCCAAGCCATATTTTAAGATCAGCTCTGATCCAACTAGTTAGGCAGCTGAGTATAATAGTCAAAAGCCTAGACCTTAAAGCTAGATTTTCTGGATTTGAATTCTGATTTTACCACTTACTAGTTGCATCATGTTATGTAAATTACTTAAAACTCTCTATGCTTCAGTTTTTCTCATCTATAAAATGGGAATGCTGATAGCACCTACGTCAGACCCTAATAAGCACATCAAGGATTTAGAGAAGGTACCTGGTATATGCACCCAAAGTTAGCTATTATTATTCTTTTAAAAACAGCTCTTCTTTAATTAGGCAATGATATATCAAGGCCTGAAAAGCACATACCTCTTTAGCCCGGAATTCTTTTAGAAAATGATGCTATGTAAAGGCCATAGGAATATTCAGTATATATTGAGCTATCTATAATGGTAAAAAAATTGAAAACAGCCCACATGTCCTAATGGTGGACAATTTATAGTATATCCTTATAAAGGAATAAAGCAGGTTACAAAAAAGTATGATAGCTTCAAACATTTAAAAAATATATACTTAGGGGAAAAAAGGATATTTTCTAAAATGTTATCTCTGGGTAGTATACTTACAGGTAATTTTAATGTTCTTGTTGCTTATATTTTCCACATTGCTTATGGTGAATGTGACCTTGAAAAAGTCACATAACCTCTCTGACCTGTATCTCCAAAATGGGGATATAGTAGCTCTGTACATGTAACACTGTAACCTACCTGAGGACTAAACAAAATTATTCACATAAAATGCTTAGACTAGTACCTACTACTTAGGTGGGGCTCAACACAGAGCAGCTGCCAGTATGGTTATGATGAACATTACTGCTTTTTTAATAAGAAAAAAAAAAAAAAGTTAAACACAAAAAAAGCCCAGAGCAGACAATTGTCCTGCCAGCTTCTCCCCAGTCTCAAGTTCATTTCATAAGACAAAAGTCTGGAAGATGATCAAGCAGTAGTGTCTACCAGGGCTCCCTTGAGGCTGGATGGCTTTCCACCTGGTTATCCTAGTAAGTCTCAGGCACTTACCTGCCTAGGACTCCACCAGACTGTGAGCTCCTGGAGAGCAGGTATCACCTTAAACATCTGCCTCAGCCCAGTGCCTGGCCACATTTTGTAAATAAAAATGCAGCAAATATCTATCTACTGGCATTCTCTTTGGAGTGAGAGCTGCATGAGAAGGATGATACGGATAGGAGATGGGTGATTTGGACTCCTGAAGGCCTGGGGCCAGAGTAGAATTTTTAGAGAGGCAGAGGCCTGGCGTAAGGGCCACAATAGCAACCTCTCACCATGCACTTTATGATCCATTCATCAGACTCCTATATTTCCATGCAGGTATCTTCACCCACATTTTGCACTGACACCTCTGCTTGGACTGCTTACTTCCCTTCTCCACCTAGCTAATTCCTACATATTCTTTAAGGTTCAGCTTCAAAGAATACCTCCTCTTGGAAGCCTCAGACCTTCACTGTACCTCAACAGTTCAGGCTGGCAGGGACATCTCTCAGGACTCCTTCCCTGGTTCAGGTTTGTGAAGTCACCAAAGTACTCCAAGGAGTCCCCTCCCCATCCCATCTTACCGTCCCATCTTACTCATCTCAGAAAAAAAGGGCTAAAGACCACAGTAAGAGAGATTCAAATCAGGTATCAAGAAAAGCCTCTCAATGACAGGTGAAAGGCACTGGAGTGACTGGGTGAAGAGTGAGAAGAAGAATGACCTTTAAGGGATCTTTCCCTTCCTTTCAGGTCAGGGTAAGTAGAAACGTCATCCAGCCACCTAACTGACAGGTGGGAAGTGCCTTAGATGCTTCAGGGCCTAGGTTACCTAAGGGTGACATTTTACCTGCTGGAGCATCCTGCCTCAGTGTGGTCAGCCAGGGTTCTGGGTCACAGGCACGAGGAGTGCTATCCACCTGGTCATGGAGGCACAAGTTGGAACATAGGTCCAGCAAAAGGCTCAGTTCTGGAGGAATCTGAGATGAGTCACCTCAGAGCCTATGACATGAGAGAGAAGACAAGGGCCAAACACAAGTGAGGGTTTCTTCAGGGTGACTCACTCATGCTCCTCCCACCAAGCAAGGGGAATCAAAACAAGAATCAAGGCGAGCCTGGGCAGAGAGGGAAAGTCTGTCCTATCCCTTGACAATTAGGGAACAGGGGAAACTTTTATGAGAGCCTCCAGGGGCTCCCCAGGCTCTTCAGGGCCAGTTTTACTAGAGAGGTTTGGGGTGGGGCTGCATATGTTCTGAATCAATGCTGTGGAGGATGGAGACACTGGGAGACAGAGAAGTCTCATGCCCTACCCTCTCCAGTAAACAGAAAGATCCTATTTTTGTATAGCGAGTAATTGATAGACCAGGGAGGCTGAAGTTAATTCTTGATGCTCTAGGAAAGCAGCCCATTCACAGGAAAGCCACTGATCACCTTCCTGGACCACCTTCATCCTTCATCTTGAAAATGGAGATAGTAAAATCTACCTCACAAGGAGTAGTTGTGAAGGTCAATGATGTCATGGAGTATAAATCTGAATATTCAGTCAGAGGGGAAATATCGTTATTACTAGTAAGGACTACAGAGGATGGATAATCCATCTGGGGACACTAGTCAGGTAGAACAGTCCAGTGTCAACTTTAAAAATGCAAAGATTTCAGAGGAGGAAAATCTGAGAAGGGGGTATTGTGAGGCTATACCAAGGCCAATCTCTGAAAATCTGTTAAGAGACCCTAAGACTTAGAATTTCCCAGGCATTACACCTCCCTGGCAAGGAAGGATGAGGATGAGGGGTGTCTGTAATGGACTGACACTAGCAGAGACTTCTTTGAGGCTCTGAATATATCTAGCATGTGAAAGACTTCAGGGATAGGGACTTCATACAAGCTGGAAAAAGGACAGAGAAGAGCATCAGGAATGTGTTGGGCATATTCACCTTGGACATTGACCATATGGGGACATGACCACATAAGGGACAGCCATGGAGAGGGCAACCCGAGAGTCAAGGAGAACAAAGCTCCCTCAACTTGAAGCTCATTTTAAAAGAGAGGATTAGGGGGAGCATAATAGGTAGTGGAGTTAGAAATCAGAGCCCGCAACTCCTCCAAGACAGATCACAAGAGCTCTCTAAGCCTTATTCCGTTTACTTGTTTGCAAAAAGGAATACTAATACCTACACCTCAGAATACTGAGGTAAGGATCAATTGGGCTAGTACCTCAGAGAACGCTTTGCAGATGTTGGTTATGATGATGCAGCCTCCGTACCCAGCCAGAGTCAAGTCAGATTAGAGCGGTTTTCTCCAGTTCTCCCAGCTTCGCGGTTACCAGCCAAGAATTTCTGGAAAGGGTGTGACCACTGTGGACAGAAAGGAGACGGTAACATGCAGATGAAACTCCGAGTCAGGGCAAGAGGCAACCTGATCACTAGCTCCTCCTCCCCAGCTAGTTCGTCCCCGGCTTGGAGGACAGTGGGAGGGCAAGCGAGAAGAGCTGGGTAAGGGTCCCGGGAACCCAGCTGGACCCGCCCCCGGGTTCCCAGCGGGAACCAGGACTCCCTCTTTGGACGAGGTGCCCGCCGGGACTAGGGCTGGGATGCCGCTCCGGAAGCACCTGGTACGGGGAGAGTGTGTCCTTCCCAGGAAGGTGGATGTGACCCCAGCCAAGGGCGCGGCTGCCCTGACGCTTATCCGGGCCAGCAGCCCCTTCCCCGGTCCCAAGGAGTGAGACAATAAGGGCAGGAGACGGGACTCAGCCTCCCAGCTGAAACCTTTTCCCGACCCCGGATCGCCGCCTGCCACCAAGGTGGAGAGGTGGAATGGGGACCCTGAAAGGTTCTCTTTCTAGGCAAGGGCCAAGAGCTGAAATACGAGACAGTCAAAAAGGAAAATGAGAAAGGGTAGGCAAAGGCGCTTTGGAAAAAGGAGAGGAAAATGCCCCCCGTTCCTCAGCGCTCCGGGGGCAAACCGGCCTCCTCGCCCTTTCGGGCTCGCGAAGCGCTTCGAACCTGGGCTGGGGGTGACACTCACCAGTCCCACGGCCCGAGCCGCCGAGTGCGCGGCCCTCGCCAGGCGCGACTGGAAAAGCAGGCTGGGAGAGACGGCGGGAAGAGCCCGGGGAGGGGAGGGAAGAGGAGAGGGCGGGAGCGAGCCGGGGAGGAGAGGAAGCCGGGACAGCCAGAGCGCACCGGCCGGCCGCCGCTCGGGCCCAGTGGCCTGGAGCCAGCCGGCTCCTCCCCCGGGGCGGGGCGCGCACTGGGCTCCGGGCGCACGTGGCCCTCTCTGGATGCCGGGGTCGGAACTAGGGGCTCAGCTGGGGCAAAGTATTTCGAGAACCTGGGGTAAGATGGGGTTGAGACGCTGGTCTCCCGTATTCCCGTGGGAGAGGCGCGGGAGGCAGGGCCTCCAGGGTCTCACAGGGCCTGGGATCCTTCGGTAGAGGACGCCGTGGTGGAACACTGAGCCGGGCCCCCTGACCCCACCACTCTGAGAGAATCGTCGTGAGGTTCGAGGGGCGGCGGTGGAGCGCGTGACACGCCTGCTTCGGGCTCCTCTGACCTGGGCGCGGCAAGCCCACCACAGGCAAGAATTGGCGCGCGGAGCTTAAGCGTTTGGGAAACGAGCTCGGGTCCTGGCAGGGGCGCGCGCGTGCGCGGAATCCGCCGGCCCGGAAGCGCAGGCTGCCCTACGTCGGCCGGAAGCGCGGCTCGGGAGGCGGAAGCGGGTTGCTCTTGCATGGCTCTGCGGCTGCGGTGGGAGTCGAGCAACCCGGGCCAAGTAGACCGCCGGCCGCCAGGGCGCCGGAACATCGAAGGCACGTGAGGTGTAAGGGACGGCGCGGCCGTGGCGCGTGTCCGTCAGGACAAAGACTCCTTTATTTCTAAAAGCCAGACGATTCTGATCGGTTTGTTATCCTGTGAAATTATTGCTGGCTCAGACAGGCCGTCAGGCACGCATGCATCCATTTGTTCTACATGGTTCTGGTTTAGTCAACAAACGTGTTCTTTCTGTGTGCCCCTTTAAAGACTTTGAAATATGAGAGAGGTGTTTTACATCTCTTTGAAACCACGAATACTAGCGTGTGCTCTACATCCAGGCCTTTCCTGGACGTTCGCCCCTTCCCGAGGATTAGCATCCACTTTACCCATCTCCACCCTAACCTGAAAGCATGACTGTGAATGAGGTAGGGAGCAGCCCGGGGCTCAGGATGTAACTGGAGGACTAGTATTTTGTACTGGAGGCAATGGGTTCAGAGAGGCTGTACACACAAACCAAGGTCTCCAACTCCAGCGTGTACTTAAGTAACTTCTTTCTCCCTGTCCTCTTCTGATTTGACTTGAAGTCATTAGTTTTGTTTGCATTACAAAATTTTAATAGCATATTATATGTTTGTAATAAAAATTCATTTCTCTGATTCCATTTTCAGGATTTATATCCCAAAGTAACTTTCTTTGAGAGTCTGCCTTATATAGAGGATAGCTACAGCTCATTAACCAGTAATTTCATACTATTGGTATGACATTCCTACCCTTTTTAAAAGATTTTATTTATTTTGAAGATTTTATTTATTTGACAGAGATCACAAGTAGGCAGAGAGGCAGGCAGAGAAGAGGAAGCAGGCTCCCCGCTGAGCAGAGAGCTTGATGACAAGGACCCTGGGATCATGACCTGAGCCAAAGGCAGAGAGGCTTTAACCCACTGAGCCACCCATGTGCCCCAAGATTTTATTTATTTACCTGAGAGAGAGTGAGATAGAGAGCACAGAGGGAGAAGCAGACTCCCTGCTGAGCAGAGAGCCCCAGGCAGAGCTGGATCCCAGGACCTTGGGATCCTGACCTGAGCCCAAGGCAGACGCTTAACCAACTAAGCTACCCAGGGGCCCCTCCTTTTTTTTTTTTTTTTTTCTTTTTTTTAAAGATGTATTTATTTACTTGAGAGAGTGAGAGCACTGGTTGGAGAGGGAGAGAGAATTTCAGACTCTGGGTTGAGCACAGAGCCAGTGGTGGGGCTCAATCTCAGCAGGACATGAATTGAAACCAAGAGTCGGATGCGTAACCGAATGTGCCACTGAGGTGCCCTGACATTCTTATCCTGAGGTGTTAGGCTTCTTCCCACAATCCTTGGAAGAGGAATCACAAATTCTAGTTCCTGCCCTGATTTGAAATCATTAGGCCTAAAGTTCTGCTGTGAAATCTAGGAATAAAAGCAAAATCAGGCCCCTGGGTGGGGCAGGCATTTTAAGGACCAGACTCTTGGTTTCATCCCAGGTCATGATATCAAGATCTTGAAGTCGAGCCTCCTGTCCGGACTCTGAGCTTAGTGAGGAGTGTGCTTAAGTTTCTCTCTCCCTCTGCTCCTACCTGCACACACGTACGTGCTAATAAATCTTTATAAAGAGTAAAATCAAGTCCTGTACATATATATGCCTATTCCAGAAGAACTTTTCCAATGCATCCCTTTGCTCATATTTTCACAGGAAGAAGAAAAAATGTCTCAAAAGCAGATGAAGGAAGCTTTTGTCAGTAACCACAATGGAACCAGTGTGCTTGAAGTCACCCAGGGCCTATGCTTACCTGCATTCTGTATCCTGTGCAGAGGGCTTCTGATCATTCTCTCACAGCACTTGTGCTCTTCACATACCTGGAGAACTAGATTCTTCACTGACTTTGTTTTCCTAATAGTTCCCCTGGTGGCCACTTTGACCATTTTGTCTTCATTTGTCCTCCTTGAGCACTTTGCTGTAATTATCCTTGGGACAGGGCTATTCTATCAAATATACTGCAGGAGAACTTGCTTTGCCAGAATGCCTGTCCAGAAAATACTTGAAAAATTCTTGAAAATTGGTCTAGAATCAGAATACGTTCCAGCCATCTCTTGTTTCCGTGTAATTAACAGTGCATTTACTGCTATTGCCATTTTGGCTGTGGACTTCCCACTTTTTCCCAGAAGATTTGCCAAAACTGAGCTCTATGGGACAGGAGCAATGGATTTTGGAGTAGGAGGTTTTATTTTTGGGACTGCAATGGTTTGTCCAGAGGTTAGGAGAAAATATACTGACGGGTCCAGATTTTATTATCTTACAAAGTCATTGTACTCTGTTTGGCCACTAGTCTTCCTAGGAGTAGGACGATTAGTCATTATAAAATCCATAGGCTATCAAGAACATTTAACTGAGTATGGAGTTCACTGGAACTTTTTTTTTACCTTAATAGTTGTGAAACTGTTAACATCACTGCTTTTAAGTATTTTTCCTCTAAATAAATCCTGGATTATGGCCATTAGCATTATTGTGTTATACCAGCTAGCCCTTGACTTTACCCCACTGAAAAGGTTAATTTTGTATGGCACTGATGGCAGTGGCACAAGGACTGGTTTATTAAATGCCAACCGAGAAGGAATAATCTCTACTTTGGGATATGTGGCAATTCATATGGCTGGTGTGCAAACAGGGTCATATATGCTTAAAAAAAGATCACATGTCAAAGACTGGGTAAAAGGAACATACCACATTCTGCTGACAGCTATTAGCCTCTTCATATCTCTTTACATAGTTCAGGTAAATGTAGAAGTAGTATCTCGGAGAATGGCCAATTTGGCCTTTTGTATTTGGATAATTGCTTCTAGCCTGATACTTCTTAGTAGTTTATTACTGTGTGATATAATTTTGAGTTTTGCCAAATTTCTAATTAAAGGGGCTATAGTACCATGTTCTTGGAAACCAATCCAGTTATCTGCCACAAATAAAAAGCATTCAGAATCTCTAGTCTCTGAAGCTGAAAGAAAGGAACCCAGTCTTTGTTTAATCACAGCTATGAACAGAAACCAGTTAATTTTTTTCTTGCTGTCAAATATAACTACTGGTTTGATCAACCTGTTAGTAGATACATTACACAGCAGTACCTTGTGGGCCTTAATTGTGCTCAATCTCTATATGTTTACCAACTGTTTAATTATATATGTGTTACACTTGCAAGATAAGACTATAAAATTTTGGTGACCAATGTGGGTACAAAGTACCTGTGTTACAAAAATATTACTTTAATGAGGGAGAATATTAAATGTGAAGAAAATGGGCTTTTGGCAACCCAGTGTTAAACATATTATAGCATTGAGTTTCAATCCTCCATAATAGTAGTGATGCTTACTGTTATAGTGTATCTTAACACCATGTAATTTTAAAGAAACTGTAGTCGTGACACTGAAAGATTAGAGGGTGGTGGGGAGGAGGAGATTCACTCTCCATTTTATATCACAAACCATTCTGTATTTTTTTATTGTATGACTTCTATAATAAAATTTAAACATCTCAGTGTGATCACGGAATTGTCAACTTCTTAATTTTTTTTTTTAAGATTTTATTTATTAGAGCACAAGCAGGAGGAAGAGCAAGCAGAAGGAGAGGGAGAAGCAGGCCTCCTGCTGAGCAGGAAGCCTGAGGCAGGGCTTGATCCCAAACCCTGGGATAATGACCCAAACCAAAGGCGGACACTCAACCAACTGAGCCACCCAGACACCCCTGTCAACACTTATTTACTGCTCAATTTTAACCTTTTAAAATAGCCTTTTAACCTTTAAAATAGCCCAAGTATAAAAAAGCAAGTATATATGTTGATATATCATCAAATACCTATTATAAAGTCAGAAAACAAATGCTCCAAAGAATGGACTGAATTGTACGATGTAGTTTACATGCCTAGTAATTATAAGACAATAGTTTTACTTTGAGACTAATATTTAGCCAACTCTGCTACGAATAACCAGGTTTCCCGATACCCTGGAGCTTGTAATCCAGTGGGGAAACAGACACCGAACAACCATTATAAACTGTGTTAAGTCATTAAGTACAAGTTATCCAGAGTGTCAAACCAAGAGTTGATCTAGTAGAGTCAAAGTTTCCCCCTCAGATGATGATGATGATGATTTTTTTCTTTTAAGGTAGGCTCCACACCCAGCACAGGTCGGCGGGAGGGAGGCGCAACATGGGGCTCAAACTCAGACTTTCAGATCAAGACCTGAGCAGAGATCAAGAGTCTGAGTCTCAACCCAGATACACACACCCATGGATGGTTTTTGTTTTTGTTTTTTAGCTAGAGCTGATGGATAGGATAAGGAGTTAAAATGTGGTAAGAGAAGGGGTAAACAGCATTCTAGCATTCAGCAAAGGTCCTGAGTTGAGAGGGAAAATTGCACTTCTTGGAACTCAAGGCTGGAGCTCAGAAAAAGGTAGAGAGGGTGGGTAATAAGCTAGAGGGCAGGCAGGGACCATATCAGACATACCTCATTTAATCTATCATGTTAAAGGGAAAAAGAACCTGTGAAAAAGTCAAGTACTAGGCTGCTTTTTTTTTTTTTTTAAAGATTTTTATTTATCTATTTGATAGAGATCACAAGTAGGCAGAGAGGCAGGGGGAAGCAGGCTCCCCGCTGAGCAGAGAGCCCGACGTGGGGCTCGATCCTAGGACCCTGAGATCATGACCTGAGCCGAAGGCAGAGGTCTAAACCACTGAGCCACCCAGGCGCCTTAATATAATGATGGCTATACTAACATTTAATATCCTACTGGGAATTTGAGTCATTTAAAAATTCTAAGCAGAACTTTGAACCAGCTGTTCAAAACTAAGATTTAAAAACCACAAAATCCTTAGTTTCCAATTATAATGTTCCCTGTATATTGTTTAAAGTGGGCAAAAAAGAGGGGTGCCTGGGTAGCTAAGTTGGTTAAGGGTCCTACTCTTGATTTCGGCTCAGATCTCGGTATCAGGGTTGTGAGTTTGGGCTGGCATTGGGCTCCATGCTGGGCACAGTGCCTACTTAAAAAATAAAAAATAAACTTAAAAAGTGGGCAAAAAACCCCTAAAATCTGCCTTTCTGTTGTGTTCTATTTTCAAGAAAAAAATCTGATCTTTGCAGAAATAGTGAAGGGTCAGAATGCTCAAGTTAATTTTATACTTGGTAAGGAACCTGGATTATTTGTATAGTGTAGGTAGCGCTTCCTCTTACATTACGTTTTGCATTTGTGGTTTTAATCAGTTGCCTCTAAATTAGTTAAGCATTTGTTTTATTCCCAAAATTGTTAAGTAGTCATGTTATTACACTAATTAGCTTACTTCAATTTGTTACATTGATGATGGCTAATTTAGTATTTATGTGGCATTTTTGCCAACTATAATCAATGATATTTGGAGTCAATCTATTATTGAAAGGAATTTTCTCTCTAAAGAAATCAGTATGTTGAGCAGTTATACAGCTATTAAAACAAAAATCAGATTCTATTTTCAATTAAAAAGATTTTTGAAATTTAACCAGTAAGATTATAGCCTATCAATTAAGCATGACTAGGAAAGGTGATTGGTTCTCTTGCTATGTCAGAGTGATTAATACCCGACGACCTATCTGTTTAAAGCATTCAAAGGAGGGCTGAGGAGACTAAACATACTGTTCTCTCATTTAAAAAAAGTAATTTAAATTATTTGATGACTGGATGAATATGTTGTCTAACTGGCCTGCTGCTTTTCGGTAACTGCTCCTTCATCTTTTCTAGATCTTAAATCTCTCTCAACAAGTTTATGTCTCACAATTACGGATACTGAATCATAAAGGAACAAAGTGTACTCTCTGTTTTTTCTACCTCCAGTTATGAAAGTCATATAAGAGAAAGCTAAGGAAAAAGCATTCATAAAAACAGAAGAATTAGTTTAAAAATTCTGACTTGGTTCTAGTTTATAGAAAAGATCATTTGACATAGATTACTGAGCTCCAATGTACCAGGTATAGGTGCTAGGGAAACAACAGAAAATAAGACAAAGTCCCTGCCTTCAAGGGGCTTATTTACATTTTAACTTGAAGACATTATTTTCCCTTAAAAGAATTTTTTTTCCCTTTGAAAAAAAATTTTTTAAAGATTTTATTTATTTATTTGACAAAGAGAAAGAACAGCAGGGAGAGGGAGAAGCAGACTCCCCACTGAGCAGGAAGTCTGATAGGGGACTCGATCCCAGGAACCTGAGACCACGACCCAAGCTGAAGGCAGACACCCAACTGACTGAGCCACCCAGGTGCTCCCTTTGAAAAATTTTAAGTGGGGAAAGTATTTGCAGACACAACAAAACTTCCCACTGTCAGCTCATGGGAAAGAAATCCAAATTCACAGATTCTGAGATTTGGACAACCAGGGTAATTTAAATAACATTCTGCTATTGATTTTACTACCACACAAAACAAGATGGTTATCATAGTGAAAACAACAAAAGGTATTCTAATTGGCTAATTTCTTTTTCAATGATCAATTTTTTAAAACAAATTTTAAGCCATCTCCACACCCAAAGTGGGGCTCGGATTCACAATCCTGAGATCAAGAGTCACATGCTTCATGACTGAGTCAGCCAGGTACCCCTCAACTATCAGTTTTTTTTTTTTTTAAAGATTTTATTTATTTATTTGACAGAGAGAGATCACAAGTAGGCAGAGAGGCAGGCAGAGAGAGAGAGAGGAGGAAGCAGGCTCCCTGCTGAGCAGAGAGCCCGATGCAGGACTCGATCCCAGAACCCTGAGATCATGACCTGAGCCAAAGGCAGCGGTCTAACCCACTGAGCCACCCAGGCGCCCCAACTATCAGTTTTTGAGGACAGATAAGGGAAGGGGATAAAGAAGGAAGAATATAACTTGGTCTATGACTTTATCCTACTCATGACCTCCAGGAAGTGACTTATTCCCATGACTTTAACTTTACAAAAACTGGAGCTATCTACCAATATGTATCAATAGCTTGTGTTTAGAAGAGGACATTTTATTTTAATTGAGCATTGTCCAATATGATGTATAAATTATATAAAATCATATTTTGCTCCCTAGGAGTCTGTGTATAATCTATGAATACAGAAAGTAAGGCATAAATCGGTACTCATTTCTTTTAAACGTAGGTTGCTTGGAAAATAGTCCTATCTCTTTTATGCTTGAGTCTTGTGGCTGGCTCTCGCACACTGGGAATCTAATAAGAAAAAGAAAGGTATTTTGTTGACAATTTATTCTCTCTCCATCACTCTAGGTGCTACTAGGTACCAGCAAAATATCCTTTGCTGTTGATTGTGTTCTCCTGGCCTTTCAAATCCTTCAACATTGCCTCTCACAATGGCTGTATCAAAATTTAAAAACAGGCAACAGCTGGCTTTTTTATGTAGTAATAACTTATTTTGTCGATTAAGAGTTAAGCTCTCTAAAGGCAGATGCTTAGTCATGAAATAATTCCTGCAGCAGTCTTGGTTTTAGCAGAAGCTAGACCAATAGTGAAGATGAGTACCTGCTCGAAAACTAAGAAAATAAGATAGTTAAAACCTCTAAAAATTGTTTCTCAGTGAAATAATTTTCTAAGCATTTCTCCTCAATATTTATCATATTTAGAGCACCCAGGCTATCACCTTACCTCCTTAGGAACTTATGTAGCAAATTAGCCACCTTTATAACCTTACAGTGAGTATTCACTAAGTATCTATGTGTTGTCCAAAGACACGAAGCAGCATGCTCAGTGGATTTAAAAGACAAATCCAGGGGTGCCTGGTAGGCTCAGTTGGTAGAGCATACAACTCTTCATCCCAGATTTGTGAGTTTGAACCCCATGTGGGGTGCAGAGATTACTTAATAAAAGACAAATCCAAATCAGGGAAAGTAACCTCAGATGGAAAGAGACAGCTGTGGTACCATTATGTTTTTTTATCTGGGTTTTCATACCTTTTCTAACTTAAGATTCAAATCCCCCAGGGAGAAAACTCTGTTCTTTGCTAGTACCCAGTGCATACTCAATAACCAAAGTTATTTAAATTAGCACCTATATATTGAGCTTGTCATTTTCAATGTCCTTTACTAACCACAACCCAAAAGAAGTTTAAAAGATATAAAGTAGGTACATTAGTATTTTTAAAAGGCCCTTTAGGTCTTAAAAGCCACAGGACTCTTTTTTTCTTAGAGGAGTATTTTTACATAAAACACAAGATTCTCTCAAAAGCCCAAAGTTTGGTTATGCAGTCTCACCTGTCAGATGCGGCATGCTCGTCCTACATTCCTTTTGGAACCAAGCTAACGATCCCGTGTTCTGCTCTCCAAACATGGCCAAAAGACACAAATAGTAAGTACTTGCGGGATAATCACACCTTTGGGACTTAACAATGGCTCTTGCAGTTTATTATGTCACCTAACCTAACAGTGACAACACAATGTCAGAAGGCAACATGGCTAAAGATGCACTGTGGGGTTTTGTGTTGTTGCGAGTCTAAGATTTCAGGTGATGACGAAAACCCTTTTTACAGATCAGTATCACCGCTCTAGCCTATTCTACCAGGAAATACAGATCTGTCATCAGGATTAGTTAGTTGTAAAGCAGGAAATGGATCTATCCCTAAAATCATCAAGCCTTTCATAGGCAAAGTACTTCCCAACGACTGTTTTGGCTTTACAACAGGCCTCCCAAAGCCGTCAAGGTAGGAAAGGAGTACGCGGTGGCACGCAGAGTGCGGATGAACGGCCTCTACAGCGGCTCTGCTGCTCAGGAGAGGGTCAGAGACAAGGGCCTCTGGCCCGTCCCAGTACTTTGCCCAGGGAAATCCGTGTCCCGAGTCCCTAAGTTAATATTAAATCGGCCCAAGAAGTTTCTCTGGGCAGTGCGTGGACCAGCCTCTCCTCACACAGTCTTCCATCCGCCTCTAGTGTAGCAACTACAACGCAAAAGCATCCGCACTCCGGTAGTTTCCCTCGGCGGGACCTTGACGCAATCGCAGGCAAGGGAGCAGTGATGCGGCGGGCTCCGGGTGAATCAGGGTGTTCAGGAAAAGCGGCGTCAAGTACGTGGAAACCGAGCCTGGAGTTTCTCGCTCATCCGCCAGACGCTCGTCTCCCCTTCCCTCACTCCCGCTTTCCGCTCCCACTGACCTGGAAAGCGCCTCAGCTCCTCCCCACTTACCGAAGTCCTCCCAGGGCCTCGACCCTCGGGTGGGCCCGGAGTCTGCTCGGCTCCGCACCCTTTCCGCCCTCAAGAGAGCGGTTCCCAGGCCCGCGCGGCAGAGGGACAGAGGTTCGGGCCTATTCACTCCTCCTGGCAGCCCTATTTCGGATTTATTTGGGTAGCTAGACTCAGAGGAGGGGGTCGACCACGCGTTCGAGATACCCAAGGGAACACCCCCACCCCTCCAGCAGGGTTTCGAAAGAGGCGACCCGGGAGCGGCTGTCTACAGTCTCGCGAGAGGAGGCGGGGCCCCGCCCGGAGTTCTCGGCCCCTCCCTGCCCCACCCTCCCCACGTCCCCCGCCCTCCCTCCCCCACTCCCCGTGGCGCGAGCGGCTGACTGAACCTGGAGAGGAAACGGCATTCGGAGCCGCGCTCCCGCCCAGGCCGGCCCTGACGCGGGCCTCGTCAGCCGGTAACGGGGAGCAGAGGTGGGGGTCAGGGAGGCGACCACGAAAACGGTGAAGGTCAGAACCGAGGAGCCTCCTCCGAGAAGGGTGAGTAAAGGGTCTGAGCCTCCCTCCACAGACTCCGCAGAGCTGAGGCGGGGTCGACCCCTCCCAGGGGCGGGGTTGCGCTGGGCAACTGCAGCCCTGGGGACTGACTGGGCGGGGCGCGCCAAGAAAGGGGAGTAAGGGGTCAGCTGGGGGTTGAGGGCTCCCCGGCGGCGGGAAACAGGAGGTGGGCTGTGGAGCTGAGGCCGTGGGTCGGGTCCTGGAGCTGGGACTCCGGTGACGGGCTGGGGAAGCCCCGGGGCCAGCGGGTCCCTTCCGCCTCTCCTTTGGACCCTGACTGGAGGCCGGCGGGGGTGGGGGCTGGGGAGGGCGAGCGGCGCGAGGGGGCGGGTCCCGGCGTTGCTCGGCGCTGATTGGCTGAGCGCGTGTGGAATCGGGTGATGGGAAACGCAGCCCGGCTCTCCCGTGCCCTCCTGCTCCTCTCCCTCCCCCCTGTGGCGAAAGTGCTGCGCGGCGGCGGGTGCTTACGCTCGCGGGGTTTGGCTGTTGCAGGCAGGAGCTGGGAGGAGGCGGCAGCGGCAGCGGCAGGAGCAGCAGCGGCGGCGGCGGCGGCAGCTGGGAGGAGGTGGTGACGGTGGCAACGGCAGCGTCGGGGACGATGGCGCGACTGGTGGCAGTGTGCAGGGACGGGGAGGAGGAGTTCCCCTTCGAGAGGAGGCAGATTCCCCTCTACATAGACGACACCCTCACGGTGAGCGGGCCGGGCCGGGCCGGGCTCGCCGCTCCCCTGGCAGCTGTTTCCCCTCCTCCCCCTCCCCCAGGCCGAGCGCTGCGCACTGGAGAAAGAGTGTGTTGCAACTCCTAGGCGAGGCCTTCTCTCCGGCAGGCCCCACAAACTCGCCTTTGCAGTGTGTCGCACGGTAACCTCTGCGGGCCCCTGGCCCAGCGCTTCGTAAGCATTTCGAGCCCCTCTCGCCAGATTTCCCTTCCTTTTTGAACCCTCTTCCTTTCCCCCGTGTCTCAATGAGGCGCTGCTTTTGCCAAAGCACGCGCCTCGGAGTGGGGTTGAAGGATCTTGGGCGTTTGGGGCCTATCCTTTACAGAATCCACCTACCCTCGGGGAAGCTTAATTATCTGGAAATGTCGCAGCTGCCACTGCTACCTGTGTATTTTTTCTCTCAATACTGTAGCTCACTACAGAAGCTTAATTACTTAGGGCGGAATGACATGCTCTCGCACAGTAAAGATTCCACTAAAATGATTTGGTTTCATTGTAAATAGTGTCATATTGCTTAGTACATTAAAACTCTCCGAAATGATTGTATTGGTAGGCCATGACTCTTCAAAATGGGTTTTCTTGGCAGTAGTTGTTTTTTAGTTTGCAGGTAACGTTTTCTTCTTTTTTTTAATAAAGCAAAATTATTGAATGAAGAGCATTATACAAAGCTGATTGCTCATCTCAAGTGTCAAAACCCACTTCTGGGTAGTTTTCTTTTTTAGAGTTGATGGTAGTACAGCATTACTGACCCTCTGCCCTGTGTTGCTGTACTATTTCCTTTGAAAGGAAATGGCAGAAATTTGAATTGAATCTGAACAGGAAATGAGTGCAGTTGCTTGCCACTATTTCTTAAGAAATGAAATGAACCTTTCTGAATATCTTGAAATTTGCATTTTGATGATGCTGAAGCTTTGGGTTATACGTTGCCTATTTTGATAGGTGTAACTCAGTCTCTTCATTTTATTACCTTTGCCTTTTTGCTTTTCAGAGGTAGTTCTGTTTTGTTCTTGAGTATTTTTTTGCAAATAGCTATTGAAGTTTTTTCAAATTTTATATAAAATGCAAGTCATTGTAGAGCTGCCACTCTATGCCTTTCTGATTGCCAGTCTCAATTAAGACTTGATTGAGCTGCAGTACTTTTAAAAGGATTAGAAGAGCCATTTGGTGACTTAATTTGTTAGAACTTTTTATGTGAAAGCATCTTTTTTTTCATGGAAAGAAAGTGCATTTTTTTTTCCCCATGGTAAAAATGATTTGGCCTGACATAAAGGTAAATAGAATTTGTGTTGATGCATTAGAAAGTGCTTGTATGCCTTGGTTGTGATTTGCGTATTTTTTACATTAAAAGTATAATGGAGTTGTATTTTAAGTTAAAAAGAAAAACTAGCACTTTGATCAAATTAAATGATGCATTTCTCCATTTGAAAACTAATATGAGTTCATTTGTTACTTTCTTCTCTTCCTCTTACACACTTTTCTAGAGCACATAATTTGGTATCAACTTTGTTTGATTATTGTCCCAGAATGCCTTTGAAGTTTAAAAACCAGTGGGTTTAGACATAAGATTACTTTTGAGTGTATAATATCAAAGCATAGGGAACACCAAAATAAATTTGCATATTTATAGCATTTTAAGAGACACTTAGTGACACTTTCTGACACTTCCTTATGGTCACATAACCACCTTTCCTGTGAGTGCAGCATTGACACATCTGTCATATAGCACTTTAAAACAGTGGCTGTTTTTATACTCTGTTCTCTGTACAATGATACTGATTTCTAAAATTTTCCATGGAAAAAAGTGTAACCTTGCACTGTGATACATTATTGTACTTATTTCTCTTATTGGACTGAACTTGGTGGTTGAATATTCTTTTTATAGACTTGTGACCAAGGCCAATAAAATCTAGGGTCATTTAATTTAAATATCTCAAAATAGCATTTTATTTAGGAAAAGGTGCAGTTTTTCTTTAGAAGGGTTTTTATCACTAGGAATGAATGGGACTATTTATTGCTTTGTCTTGGAACTTGTGCATAGTCATGGAATGCTTAGTGAAATTTCTTGTCAAGAGTGTCTTATATTTAGGGAAACAACTTTCTTTCAGAACTTTTTATTAACTACTATTCAGAAGAATGCAGAGCAAACACCTGTTGGAGAAGAGGGAGGGAAGATACCTGTAGCAGAAGTTTATGCTCTGCACTGGTCCACTAATAGTTTGATGGCAGTGTATCCCTGAAGTTAACATTTGGTCTGGTCTTTGTTCTTAGGGTTAATAGGTAATGCGTTGAAAAAACGCGTGATTTTTATTTCATGTAGTCTTAAAATCTTGTTAGCGCCTTCTAGTTAAGTCTGGTTACAGCTTTCACAGTTCAGTTATAAATGTTGTATCGTTTTAGTAACAGAAAGTTGAACCCTCTAGCCTTAATTCTACTGGTGATTTTAGGTTGGATTTGTAAAATGAAATTGAGAAGCTTGTATGGGAGGAAGTAGTCTCCTCTTTTATGCGGTATGTTAAATCCACGTTTAAGATTCATTTGGTAACTAAGTGGGTTTGAATACTTGAGTACAGGTAATATAAGTGTATTTGAGAAAATCCCAAAAAGGAAGTTGGTGGAATATTTAGGAAAGTGGTACACTGTGTGGCCAAAATGCTTTCTGGTGTTACTGGAATTGTAAAATAGCAAATGGGCAGAATATGGATTTTATTTTAGAGATATTTTTGGAGAATTGCAATTTTTAAGTATTATTTTTTTTTAAATATTTTATTTATTTATTTGTTTGACAGAGATCACAAGGAGGCAGAGAGGCAGGCAGAGAGAGAGGAGGAAGCAGGCTCCCTGCTGGGCAGAGAGCCCCATGCGGGGCTCGATCCCAGGACCCTGGGATCATGACCTGAGCTGAAGGCAGAGGCTTTAACCCACTGAGCCACCCAGGCGCCCCTTTAAGTAGTATTTTTAAAAATTGAGTTAAAATGTATACCTTTTTTTTAAATAATCTGGAAAAATAATGATATAACAAAGAAAAAAATTATCCTTACTTCTACGTCCCAGCAAAACCTAAGGAGGTCGCAGCATTTGCTATAATTCTACTCATAGACACTTGGATGCAGAGTTGAGATGTATTGTCTACTGTAACAGTTTATATCTGGCTTTTTTTCACTAAATATAATACTGAGAACATTTGTTCTTGTCATTCTTAAGTAGCTTTATTGGCCATGTAATAATTTGTTGTGTGACATCCATAATTTAATCATTATTCCTTTGTGGATATAGGGGTGATTCTGCTTTTGACTATGAATAATATTACAAGAATATAAATAATGCATAAGTCTATGCATTAAAAATTTTCCTCAGGCTTTGTAAGTACAGTTACTGGATCAAAGGAGAAGAGCCTTTTGTAAAGTTCTTGATACATAGTGTCACATTGCTATAATATTGCTTAGAATCAGTTTACTCTCCTGATAATTCAAATGATCTAACTGGACCAGAGACTCTGATAATGGATTTTAATGGAGACATCAAAAGATAGTAAATGGTTGCATATTCACTTGGGGATTAGGTGTTTAGCATTTTTAAATTTAGTACTTAAGGTTTCCTTTTAACTCTTAAATATTTAATTGATTTCACCAAAGGTGATAGATGTTACAAATAGCTGTGAGGATAAAGTAAAAAAGTAAAGCTACAGTGACAATGACTTTTAATAAATATAAATTTAATATTGTTGGTTAGAGATTGGGAGAATGTGCTAAAAACAGATTATTTGTGGTCAGGAGAAACCAGGACAGATATTTAAGAGTGAAAGTGGGTAATGGATTCAATAAACTTTATAAAGCAGTAATTGCAGGACAATTACTGGTTCTATTTTTGGCCAGCTAGGGAAAGGCAACCTCATCATGAAGCAAAACACTAATGATTCCTCTGTGAAACCACACCTGAAATACTTTTCATGACGGTCTTCCTTTAGGTAACCTAGAATCTGAAGATTAAGTCAAGGAAGTGGTTTTAAAGAATGGGAAAAAATAGTGCTACTTTCCTCTTTGCCTTCCCTTTTTCCTTTTTTCTTATTGTTTTCTCTCAGTGTTAAAGAGCATATAGTGACTGTCCAGAAAACACCAAGGTAAAAAGCCATTGTCCGGGACCCTTGGGTGGCTCAGTTGGTTAAGCAGCTGCCTTCGGCTCGGTCATGATCCCAACGTCCTGGGATCGAGTCCCACATCGGGCTCCTTGCTCGTCAGGGAGCCTGCTTCTCCCTCTGCCTCTGCCTGCCATTCTGTCTGCCTGTGCTCGCTCTCTCTCTCTCTCTCTGATAAATAAATAAAATCTTTAAAAAAAAAAAAAAAAGCCATTGTCCTCAGTGTTTGAAAGGCAAGAACAGAATAATTTAGTGTGAATGCAGAGTTTGTAACCAGGGTGGTATAGAGTAAGTACAAGAGAAAATTTAGTATTATACAAGCCAGTGAAACCCAGGAAAGACACAGTAATAGACTTAATCTTGACATTTATCTCTGCTGGTTAGGGGAAAATCAAATGATCTGAAATGAGGATTTAAAAAATTTTTTAACCCTGTCCTTTGTGTTGTACCTTTTAGAAATGATTCCTAGGGCGCCTGGGTGGCTCAGTGGGTTAAAGCCTCTGCCTTCGGCTCAGGTCATGATCCCAGGGTCTTGGGATCTAGCCCGCATCGGGCTCTCTGCTCTGTAGGGAGTCTGCTTCCTCCTCTCTCTCTCTCTCTCTGTCTGCCTCTCTGCCTACTTGTGATCTCTGTCAAATAAAATAAATAAAATCTTAAAAAAAAAGAAATGATTCCTAAAGCAGGTATTATCCATTAAATTGTATTTTAAACATCAGCTGTTAGATCTCAAAATGTTAGATTTGTTCTTTGAGCTCTGCTTTAATTATTAAAACAATAAAACATATTTGATAAGAATAAAATTTCATTTATACAGAGTCAGAATTTAAGATTTTACCTATAAACCAGACTGGAGAGACCTTGATTTGGTTAAATAAGAAGCATTCTTTGAATGTTCCTTAAATTGGTAGCTTTGATCTTAAAGTAGTACAGGTAATTATCTTAATTTTTTTATGGTGGCAATTGATATGTAGTAAAATGGTGTATATTTGTATCAAACAAGTGAGAATGCAAATCAAGGTGTTAGTTGCTTGAGATTTGGACTGACCTGCAGTGTTGTCTTGAGTTATGTGGCTTTAAAAGTTTATCCTATACCTTTATTCTGACTCGACAGTTCAGTTTCTTTGTATTTTAAACCATGTAGTGCTGACAAGAAACATGGGTTAACTGTACAGTACTACTAACTACTTTTATGTTTTATATGTTTTCATGGACCAGGATTTCTAATAATGGGATTATTAAGTTTTTTAAAAATTTGAGTAGATTCTGTTAAATATTAAGTACAGTGGACAGTATGGATCATTAGATTTTTTTGCCTACTTCTGTCTTCCTCACTTGTTCATTTAGAAACACCTTGTTAAAGCAGACCAGTGACCAGTTTTGCTTAGTACTAGTGGTTAACATACGAAATTGCTTAGAACAACACCCAGTATATATGAAGTTACACTAAATGTCTCTATTATTACTACTGCCAGTCTTTGGAAATACTATTAAGACTGTAAGAGAGAGGACTAGAGAGAAGTCAGTAAACCTGAAAATTGGTAATTGATCCTTGAACCTATAAGATTTGGACATAATGGTCTATGTGTGCAGAAGAAGAAACTTCCAGAACAATAAAAGCTCTTGAGATGGAAGCATGTCTCTGAATTTGGTATAGTGAACATAGAATTGGAAGCAAGGAACACTAACTTCCCCTTGGTAATAAACAATATATGTGCATTGTAATAAATTTGGGAAAGGTAGGAACACATGAAGGAAAAAGTCTTACCTTTTCACTCTGTAGAGATAGGCCACATCTAACACATCATGTATTTTCTTTTTCTGTAAGAAAGTACCCACATAAAAACATTTGAATCATTTTGTAATGCAGCTTTTGGTTCTGTGAAATATAGTGGTGTCCTGAATTGTTGACTTCTTGGTATCCTTTTGTCTCTACTTCACATATCCTGTATTCCCCCCACATCAGATCAAGAGAAGATCTATCTGTTGTTTATACTTTATTGTTAGTCCTTCACGTATTGTTAGAACAAGCATGTTTTAGGGCTGTCATTTCTAATCTGGAAGAAAAAGAATGGCCACGTCTATTAAGAAAGCAGATTTTTGTGGTGCTGGTTGTTGAAGAAGGAATCTTTTTAAGATCATGTTCAACTGGTTGGGGCATTTTTAGTGTTTTGTTTTTGCCTCAAATATATCTCTTTATCATGACTTCACTCTTTGGGTATGTAGGAGTTTGTGGTCCTTGTCATCTGGAAATAGAAGTTGTCCTAGCACAGTATGTTTAATACCTTTAACAATGTTTTAGTTAAGATATAAATGTGTTACTTTATTTCATTGTTTTGAAAGGCATACTTTTTTTTTTAAATATATACATCACATCTTCTTTATTTTTTTAAATATATTTCATGTTTATTTGACAGAGAGAGATCACAAGTAGGCAGAGAGCAGGCAGAGAGAGAGGAGGAAGCAGGCTCCCTGCTGAGCAGAGAGCCCGATGCGGGACTCGATCCCAGGACCCTGAGATCATGACCTGAGCCGAAGGCAGAGACTTTAACCCACTGAGCCACCCAGGTGCCCCGAAAGGCATACTTTTTTTGCCTGTACATTTTACCATCTCTGAAACTGGGATGTTTCTTTTATATGGTGACGTCTAACAGTTACAAAGTCTTTTTCCTAGTGGTATGTGACTGTGGTACTTTTTAAAATGAGTGGTGTCACAGATCAGTGACATGTTCTAATTAATGATTCTCCATTATCTGATATGCAGAAATATCCTTAAGCTTTATATCCCTCCTCTGGTAGGGAATTTTGATAATTGAATAAATATCTCTGTATTCCTTTTGTTCCTGGTTAGAGCAGACATTTAGTATATGCCAGGTATTTTTTTGAGTTTTTCATATATGTTGTGTGATCTGTATGTGTATGGCCATTTGCATAATAATAAGAGGAATAACTCAAAGTATGTATATTTAGTGTAAAATATCCGGCTGTTTTACTTACTATTATTGGCCACTGCAACAAACACTTTTAAATGTAATTTAATCTTTACAGTCTACTTTGTGAGAGATATTAAACATTATTACTTAATGTCATTTTACAAATGAGGAAGCTGAAAATCAAACAGGTTAAGTAACTTGACCAGATTTATGACATACTTGTAAGTGGAGGAGCTGGGATTTGAACTCTTGTTTGTCTGACTTCAGTGTCCTTGCTTCTAATGATTATACCATTCCTGCCTTTAGAAACTTGTGGGTGGTGGTGGTGGTGGTGATTGTCTTAGCTTCTTTTGACGGGGGGCAGAACTGGGATGTACTAATCCTGCTTTAGGGATCTATTTTTGTCCTTAGAGTGTATAAAATAGTTTGTAGCACATGTTCAAAGAGGATATAGTAATTGATTTTCATTCTTTTGCATATTAAGATGGTGATGGAATTCCCTGACAATGTTTTAAATCTCGATGGGCATCAGAATAATGGTGCACAACTAAAGCAGTTTATTCAGGTAATATTTTTTCTAAAATTAATGTTTTAAATGGTGTGTGTGTGTGTGTGTGTGTTTTGAAGAGTCATTTCAAAATTTTAGCTTTAAATATTAATGTCATTTTATCTGGGGCTCTCTAGGTCTTAAGATTGCACTGAAATTGTTTTCTTTTAGTATTGCTACATATTTGTGTACTTGTTACTATATTTATGCACTTGTTATATGAAAGAAATTTGGTGGTGTTGTGTTGTACATGTCCCTTTGGCTTTACTTTCACCAAGCCATCTTTCCCTGTTTTTGAAAGACAGGGTATACAACTTTTCATTGAGAACTTGTTGGTTTTCTTCTGTAGTGGTTGTTTTGTTCAAGTTAAAAAAAAAAAAAAAAAAAAAAAAACTGGTACTGTGAACTTCATGATTTGTATTTAATTTTTAAACAGTATGATACCTTATAAAATCCTGTATATAATCAAGATAATGGAAGGTAAATTGTTGCTGTACTTCAAAATTCTGTTTCTACTTTTGGAGAAAACTTTGAATGAAAGATTAATGGTAAATATGAGGAAATTCTTTGGAGTATCTTATCCATCTTTTCTAGAAACACTATTTGTAGTATAACTGTAACTCCATCCAGATAGAAGTTATTTACTAGAGTTTTGCCCATTTCTCTACAGCTGAGGTTCTCAGTCATTTTTCTACCTTGTCATAACCAACAGATAATATTTATATGCACCACCCTGTTAGTTACTCACTGCAGGCTTCTACATAGGTTTGATAGGCCTTGTTCTCTCCCACTAATCTGTAACACACCTGTCCATACCTCCAGGTTGAGAATTGCTGCTTTGCATGAGCACCATCCTAACTTGATTCTAGTAGCTAAATATAGTGTTCTTATTAAAAATTGAGAGGAAGACATGGCAAAGCTGCATTCCATCTTTTTTCTTTGAAAAATTTTTTTGAAAATTGTATTTGTTTGCAAGAGGGAGCTGAGATAGTGACAGAGATAGCAGGAGAGAGCACAAGCAGGGAGGAAAGGGAGAAGCAAGCTCCCCGCTAAGCAGGGAGCCCTCTGTGGGACTCAATTCCAGGACCCTGTGATCATGACCTGAGCTGAAGGCAGTTGCTTAACCAACTGAGCCACCCAGGCGTTCTAAAAATTTTTTTATTTCAAGTGAGTGTACTAAGCTTAATAGTCTCTGAACAAACTGAATTTCCAGAGGCAGGGCTTCTTTTTGTATGCTGAGGCACGTAACTGCTTAGCCCTGACATCCTCCCAGCAGAGTTTTTTAGACCTTAGATGCTAGAACAGAGGGCTTTGTGGAGCAAACTCAGTACAGCGTGGGCAAGGCCGACTTGTTTTTCTGACTCAGTTTCAGATAGAGATGGCAAGCCCTGCCCATACTGTACTCACTATACAAGGACAGGAACCAGAGTAGTAATAAAGAGAAATTTTAGTCTTTTTTAAGGACTGTTCTTCATTTTTCTCTTCCTCTTTCTCAGCGACATAGCATGCTTAAGCAGCAAGATCTAAGTATTGCCATGGTGGTGACGTCCCGTGAAGTATTGAGTGCACTTTCTCAGCTTGTCCCATGTGTTGGTTGTCGTCGCAGTGTGGAGCGCCTCTTTTCCCAGCTTGTAGAGTCTGGAAATCCTGCACTTGAACCCCTGACAGTAGGGCCCAAGGGAGTCCTATCTGTAACTCGAAGCTGCATGACTGATGCAAAGAAGCTTTATACCTTATTTTATGTACATGGGTAAGTATAATCAATAGGGGTTAGATGACTTATTAAAATTTTTAAACTTTGCGACAGTGGTGGCTCTTTTACTAAATTTGGTAGGGGCAAAGCTTGAGTCCAAAATCATTAATTTTTTTAAAGATTTTATTTATTTATTTGAGAGAGAGAGAGATCACAGGTAGGCAGAGCAGCAGGCAGAGAGAGAGGTAGAAGCAGGCTCCCTGCTAAGCAGAGAGCCCAGTGAGGGGCTTGATCCCAGGACCTTGGGATCCTGACCCAAGCGAAGGCAGAGGCTTTAACCCACTGAGCTACCAAGGCGCCCCCAAAACCATTAATTTTATTGAATATCTTCTGTGTGCCAGTGACTATACATATTGTTCTCATATGGAGAGAGGCAGGCAGTAGGCAAATGTATGATTTGTCAGGTAAGTTATAAGAGAGATGAGAATGTTTGGGTGAATTAATATGGAGGATGATTGGGGAAGGCTTCTATGATAAAATGACACTGAGTGTAGACTTTAATGAAGTGAGTAAATAAACCATGTACATATCTGCAGGAAGGCACAGAAGGAGGAGCAAGTGTCAAGTTTCAAAGTTTGGAGTTTTCCTGACATGTTTGAAGAACAGTAAGGAAGCCATTATGGCTGGAGCCAGGTGATTGAAGGGAATAGTAATAAAAGGCCTACTTATGTAGTGCCATCCTGAGTTTTTGGTTATTGTTGGGGTTTTGTTTTGTTTTGTTTTGTTTTTTTACTCTGAATAAGATGGGAAGATTTAGGAATGTTTTGAGCAGAGGAGTGACATGGTCTGACTTGAAGTTTGGCTTACTTTGACCTCTGTGTTGAGAATAAGTGGAAGGATGGTGGAAGGGGAAGAAACAAAAGCTATTTAGTAATCCATGCGAGAGATGGTGACCAATGTGGTGGTCACAGAGGTAATAAGAAATGGTTGGATCCTGGGTATATTTTGAGGAATGAGCCAGTAGAATTTTTGGATAGATTGGCTATACAAGAGGACATCAAGGATGATTCTCAGTTTTGGGATCTAAAGAGCAGGACCATTGGTTTCCATTCACTGAGGTGGGTAAGAATGGGAGGAGCAATTTTGTAGAGCTCACTTTTGGACCTGTTAAGTTTGAGATACCAATTAGGCATCCAGGTGGAGTTCAGAGAGGTCTGCTGTGGAGATAAAAATTGATGTCATCAGCACATATGTAGTATTTGAACTATGTATAAACTACACACACACTCACACACATGTACATAATTTAAATCTGTGAGATGTGAGATGGTCACCAAAGTCTGAATATAAATAGGAAATGAGAAGGGGTCTGACAACAAAAGCCCTAGGCTTTTCTGTTTAGAGGTGGTGGTAGAGAGAATTTTTACTCTCCTGAGAAAAGGCTTAAGGGTTTTCGAATGGAAAACATAATGTGATTTTTGTTTTGAAATGATCACTTCAGCTGCTGAGTGAAGCCTAGAATGTAAAGGCAAAGGATGGGAAGCAAGGAGACCATTTGGGAGGTCAGCTATTGCACTTGACTAAGCTAGAGAGGCGAGTTGGAAATGTATGGTAATGGTGGAGGTGATAAATGATATATTTCTGGGTAATTCAAAAGTTAGAGTTGATAGTCTTTGCTGATTGGTTGGATGCAGGGTGGGCTATTAGCTGTAGGCATTACTTTATTTGCGTAAAATTTCTGTTGATGGTTCCTCATCAAGGATCGTGTTTATTTAGATATTGTTTGAACAGGGCAAGATCGCTGAGAGGTAGCAGTCGGTCATAAAATATTTGAGTGTCAAGTGCACTGCTAGATACAGCGCAGAAACAGGGATGAACAAGACGGATGCAGTTTGGGGGAATGAGTACATTGAATAGAACAGGTCTCTTTCAACATACTGACAGACTGGGAATGGACGGGAGAAGACAATTGTACGGATTCTTCTCGGTTAGAAATTGTTTAATGAGAAATTTTCAAGGTAAGTGATGTGTCTATAATACTTGAAATACACGTTTGCACTAAAAGGTAGTAAACAGAGATTTTGAAAATTCTGAAGAAAAATGAATATTAATCAAACTTTTAATGATTTATTTTTGATTAGGTCCAAACTTAATGACATGATAGATGCTATTCCAAAAAGTAAAAAGAACAAGAGATGTCAGTTGCACTCCTTAGATACGCACAAACCAAAACCTTTGGGGTAAGTAGAATTGACTGTCAAGATCCTTAGTAATTGTTAAGATTATAAATGTTGGTTGTATTTAGTGAAACAAACAAAAAAACCAGTTAGTTTTGCTTTATCAATTAGTTACACTGTAACATAGGTTAAAATAAATCTGTCTCCTAATTTTGTAAGGCCTTTTTGCATTGAGACTGTGTAGGGTCTCAGTATAGATTTGATTTTTATTTTGGAGTTTTTTTTTTTTTTTCTTAAATATGTTTCAAAGGAAGGAAGTTGAGATCTTTATGAAAATTTATTTAGCCAATACTGAGTTTTTCAAGGTAGTGACATAATTTTTTGATCTGTATAATAGTCATAATGTATAAATTATTGTTCTTGTCTTTCTTATCTCTAGGTCTCCCTAATTTATCAAGGATTTAAAAAAAAGTCTTGGATTAGTTGTAACAATGTGTATTTATGTAACTAATTTGCAGTTTTGTTCTGGTTATGTGGTACAATGTCCAAGGCTACTTTTGCCCTCATCTCCCAGCACATTGTTACATTTGCCCCCTACAAAATTGCTTTAGGTTGGGGGTGGTTAGGAAAAGGTATTGAATTTGAAGGGGGTGCTTCTAAGAAGTAACTTGTGTTTTGAGGAGAATGGGATGATATAAAACAATACTGGATTGCCTTTAAAAAATTAGTTTTTGAATATCTCATGAGTAGTGCTGATATCATTGTTGTATAGATCTTTTCCTTCCTGATAAAAGACCTGGATGACTAATTGGTGGTATGTTGATAATCTCTTAGTAAGTTTGTTTGTTTTCCTATACTCAGGAACAAAATCTTAAAACAATTTTATTATGAAAACTGCCTAACATATAGGAAAGACTATTCAGCAACCTTCCTTCCTACCAGATATCGTCACCCTGATTCAGTAGTGTTATTAAGATTTGTCACATTTGTTTTATTTATCCATCTTTTTCTTTGCTGAAGTACTTTATTTTTTTTTAATTACTATTATTATTTTTTTTGCTGAAGTATTTTAAAACAAGTCCCAGGCATCACACTTTTTTACTCCTGCATATTTCCACATCCATCTCTAAATACATGGACATTTTCTTTCATAATGACACTGCCATTATAACACTTAAAAGAGTTAACTATAATAATCTGATACCCAAATTAGATTTCCACATTTTTCTCTAAAAGTGCCTTTTTAAAAAATGGATTTGTTAGAATCAGGATCCAGACTAAACCACAAAGTATATGGTACCTAATGTGCGAGTACTCTGAACCTGCAGTAAAGCTCCATACAACTTAAAGTGGTTATCGAAAGAAAATTATTTTACACAACTGATTTACAAATATCTTTAGAGAATTCCTATCTTTCAAATGTAAAATTCAGTCTAATTTTCTCATTAAGACAGTAATGACCTGAATGACCTGCTGGCTAAAGCCACAAGAGTAGTAACCTACTACAAAAAGCCTGCCTTCTGATTTTCTTGTTATGAATTTTCTTCATTGTGGAACCAAAAGAGCAACAGATAACCTCAACATCTTACATAGCTGTTCATTGGTACCTTCCTTCAAAGAGCAGTTCTTCTACCTTTGCTCCAGGTTCCATTTCTCAAGTGACTGCTTTATCAATTACCCACTTGTGTTAAATTGCCATACAGCTCTGTTTTCCTATCTTTCAGTTTAAAAACAGAAACAAACCTCCACAGACTTCACATTCCCCTTCAGCAACAGCCCCACCGCATGGGAAGCCAAATGTTTTAGAAGGTTGTTTGCTGAATTATGAAATCAGTGAGTTGATCTTGAGCACTGTCTCCTAAGGGAGCTTCAGGTACTTCAGGTATTTCCACACACCATATGGATAGCAGGCCAGGGAGTACAGTGTGCTTAGCCGAGACTCCCCCCTCCTCCATTTTGGATGGCTACTGCCATTGTATGATACTGTGACTCTCCATTTTACACATTTCAACTGTTTATCCCCCCCCCCTTTTCTGTTTAGACACTCTCCAGGGAAGTGTTAACAGTTGATTAGGTTGAAACCTAATCAATGGCAACAATCCAGCTCAGCCTTCTTTTTGAAAGTACTCTTGTATCCATGCAAGTAAACCCAAGTTATTGGCTGCTTGGGAGTAAGTTTGAGATCCTGAAGAAAAGTCTAGGCTACAGTCGTAGGCCTGTAACCGAAGACTGAAGATTATCTTAGAGAATAGTATATAAAGTCTACCTAGAGAGAGAGTAGAGTAAGAGAGAAGAATGTTGAAGAATTCAACGTATTGGTAGAAAAGAATCTAGTAAAGAAATTTGAGAAAGAGTGGCCAGAGAGGTAGAAGGAAGCCGAGGGAAAAGAGTGTTAGCTGTGTTGAATGCTCCTGAATCATCAAGGACCCAGAAGTGTCCATTGGATATAGCAGCACTGTGGTAATTGGTGATCTTGATGACCAAATCTGTGGTTGAGTGGAAACAATCCAGAATAAGAATGGGTAGAAAAGTGATTGCAATCTAAGGTTATGGTGGATTAAGCTACGAGTGGAAAGTACAGGAGTGGAAAGACTTCTTTTTCAGAAATCTTGATCTTGAAAGGATGGAGTGATGGAAAGTCGAGAGAGGTTATAGATAAAGTCTTAATTTTAACTGTAGCATTTTTTAAGAAGTATTTCTTGGATTAATGCTCTTGTGTTCTGATGATATAATAATCATTCCCCACACTGATTTCATGAACCTTTTCCTGAATTATGAGAACTTGAGTTTGAGAGTTAATCAGTTTTAGGAAATTATGGATCGCTCACACATGATTAGAAAGAGAGGAAATAAGGGGATAGAGAGTTGAAGGATAGAACATGGAAGATAGCAGTTGTTGAGGTCTTTGTTTCAAATTAGGGTGCTGAACCTTGCTTGAGGTCTTGTTTCAGGGAATAGGGAGCTGAATTGTATGGATGAACTTAAATAGTGGGCAGGGAGTTGGAAAGTACCTATTCAGCATATAGAGAAGGTTAAGTAAAGATTCAGAGGGTTTTCCATCTCAAGCATCCAAGGTAACATTTCTGGGACTGTAGGCAGACCTGCAGAGGAACAGGCAGGAGTCAGTTGTTCAGAATCATGAAATATCAAGAAGACTGTCATTGAATGGAATATAGACCCACATTTCTTTTGGAATGTACATCTGCCAACAAAGCAAAATGCAGGACCAACGCCACACTGAAACCTGTGGGGGAGGGAGAGTCTGGGAAGTTTTAGTAAGTTTTTAAAAAATTATTTATATAGTACTTATTACTGATAAAGGCTGTGTAAAATGTAAAATGTTTCTCTTAGTGTGCTGTCTTTATTTTAGTAAATGTAAAATTTTATTGTAGTTAATATAAAAATGTATTTACCATAATTAGATTAATCTGATTTTTTTTTCCCTCAGCTAATTATAAATGTGAAGATAAAAAACATTGAGTTTTGTTGCCATGGATTAGATATAAAATCACATTAAGTAGAACAAAACTTACTAGAATTTTCAATTTGTGAAAGATTGACCAATTTTATAGATGAAAAAATATAATTTCTTTTAGCTTTGTTGACTTTAAAGCATTCCAAGTAGATTTGCTAATGCTTAGTATCTAATGAGTTGGTATCTTGATAAATGTAAATGTTGTTAAATTGTGTCAGATAAACTTAATAGTTGAGCAGAAATTTTTATATAAAAGTATGAGCATATGTTTAATATTTTAATATGGCTAAAATGAATATGTAATTATATACAAATTTGTAAACTTATTATACTAATATGTATTAAAGAGTTCATGATTTTAATTTAGACTATAGAAATTATTCCTTCAGATTATCTGAGTGTCACTAAGCTTTGTACTATACTGTACTACAGTGAAGGGAGCAGTAGCAGTGTCAGTTCAGAGAAGTTAAGTACAGATAAGAGAAGTAGTGAAGACCACAGGAAGGACAGCAAGTGTAGGATCATTTTCCATTATGGACCTTTCCAGGGAACAGCCAGGTAAAATCAAGCAATCCTTTACTCTGCCTTTTTTAATGTTTTAATGTTTATCTAGTCCTCCTTTCACTAATATGTGTTTCTTTCTGCAGAGGTTGTTGGATGGACGTATGGGAACTAATGTCCCAAGAATGCAGGGATGAAGTAGTTTTAATCGACTCTAGTTGTCTTTTAGAAACACTAGAAACTTACCTGCGAAAACACAGGTGAGTCTAAAGGTCATTGCAATATAGTTGGAAGGTGCTGTAAGTGCTCTCTCAGTTATCCAGATTGACCTCTTACCTCCTTCATATAATAGCACTCCAGTCTTGCCATTAATACCTGGTGCTAGGCAGAGCTTAATATTAGGATAAGCATTTCTTTATGGGATGACTCTCAGTGTTAGCCTTCTTGTGTTGAGCCAGAATCTCCTCTTTTTGTATTTTTTACCTGTTGGTTCCACGCCAGTGAAGTGTACTTAGTTGGGGAAAGTACTGAATCACTTTAGAAACTCTAGTATTCCTTGTTTTTATGATAGAAGCATTTCATGTTGTCATTTTCAAAATTAAAGTTTAAATTAGTGGTTTTCATTTAGTAATATTATTTTGAATGATTTCTTCTATAATCATTTGTCAAGACCTAAAAATAGAGTTGGAATTTGTGTGGTTCATGGACTGAAAAAGTAACTTCAGGTTTTTCTTTTTCTTTTATTTTTTTTTTTTAAGATTTTGTTTATTTATTTGACAGATTACATGTAGGCAGAGAGGCAGGCAGAGAGAGAGAGGAGGAAGCAGGCTCCCCGCTGAGCAGAGAGCCCGACATGGGGCTTGATCCCAGGACCCTGAGATCATGACCCGAGCCGAAGGCAGAGGCTTAACCCACTGAGCCACCCAGGCACCCCAGGTTTTTCTTTTTAGAATACCATTTTACAAAGGAATTTTCTCTTTTCTTTTCTTTCCTTCCTTCCTTCTACATTTTATTTCTTTGAGACAGAGAGTGCACAAGGAGGAGAGGGACAGCGGGAGAGGGAGAAGCAGGCTCTCTGCTGAGCAAGGAGCCCAATGTGGAGCTCCATCCCAGGACTCTGGGATATGACCCGAGCTGAAGGCAGATGCTTAAATGACTGAGCCACCCAGGTGTCCTACAAAGGAATTTTCTAAGTGTCATTAGCATTTGGAAATTTGTAGGGAGGGAGAGTGCAGTAGGAAAGGAAACTGGTAAGGGAGCTGTCTAGAGATGGTATTCTAGGAGGGAGCTGTACTCTTTTAATGTAAATTCGTCACATATTTGATGTGCGGTTTTGTGTTCTTTGACCTGGGACATAAATACATACTTACTTTAGGGATACTTCTAGAAAACATACGTGAATGATAAAAACTAGGGTGTATCAACATTCATGTTTATATGCCAATGAGCTAATGACTTAATCTGCATACTAAGTTTATTCAGTGTTTTTCTTTTTTCAGTTACAAACTTCCTTGTTTATTTGCCTTTTTGGTTGATTATACCCAAGAGAGTAGAGAATATGTCAAGTATTTGCAGTTTTGTCAGAGAGGGATTATACAGACAAAAAACATTTAAATATGTAGGTCCATTATAGATTGCTTCCTTTTTCAATATGAATTGATCCCTATATTCAACATTAATTGGTCCATCCAAAAGACAGTTTTTTGGGGTGATAAATGACTAGTTATAAGAGCTAATGTTTAGGAGTTTCCTGTAATGGTTGTAGATATTTCCTTTATTGGGGTGGCAATATTTTATGGCTCTGAGAAGGTGGAATCTACTTAATAACTATCTGAAGGGTGGGGAGAAGTATGATTAAGAAAGATTGCTTTGAATCTGGGTTCTACTAATTATAACTTTGTACAAGTTACTTAACATTTCTATGCCTTCTTTTCTTAAGACAAAAATAACGATAGTACGGATTAATTGTAGGATTAAATTTTTCATGGGGATAGACGATACACAGTCGGACTTACTTAGAACAGTATGTGGCTGGGAATGCAAGGTAGTGCAGCCACTCTGAAAAACGGTGTGTAAGTTCATCAAAAAGTTGAAAATAGAGCTACTGTATGACCCAACAATTGACTACTGGGTACTTACCCCAAAGATACAGATGTGTGATCTGAAGGGGTACCCTGCACCCCATGTTTATGGCAGGAGTTCCACAATAGCCAGATGTCCACATCTGGCTAGGTTCCACAATAGAACCTAGATGTCCATCAGCAGATGAATGGATGGAGAAGATGTGGAGGGGGGGGGGATGGGGCACACGTGGTGGAATATTATGCAGCCATCAAAAATGGAAATCTTGCCATTTGCAACAACATGGGTGGAACTAGAGGGCATTATTACGCTAAGCAGAGTAAGTCAGAGAAAGAAAAAGAATCTCTCTGATACATGGAATTTAGGAAACAAGTCAGAGGATCATAGGGGAAGAAAGGAAAAAAATGAAACAAGATGAAACCAGAGAGGGACACAAACCATAAGAGGCTCTTTTTTTTTCTCCTAAAGATTTTATTTATTTATTTGACAGAGAGAGACCAGGAGAGACAGAACACAAGCAGGGGCAGTGGGAGAGAGAGAAGCAGTATTCTTGCTGAATAGGGAGCCTGAAACAGGGCTTGATCCCAGGGCCCTGGGATCATGACCTGAGTTGAAGGCAGAGGGTTAACGATTAAGCCACCTAGGTGCCCCAAGAGACTCTTAATCTTAGGAAACAAACTGAGAGTTGCTGGAGGGGTGAGGGAATGGAGTGGCGGGGTGTTGGACACTAGAGAGGGTATATGTTGTGATGAGTGCTGGGTGTTGTATAAGACTGATGAATCACAGACCTGTACCCCTAAAACAAATAATACGTTGTATGTTAATTAAAAATAATAATTGTAAAAATATATAAATAAAATGTGAATGTATTATATATAATATTTTAAAAACCCAATATCTGGCACATAGTAAGCACATTAGTGAATGTTTGCATGCCAGATTTGCAAATGCTTGTTATTCCTATGTATCTAGTTCTTGTTTTAGGTCCAGTTTGAGTTTTTGAGGTATGTATAATCAGTTGAAAATGATTTCTGATGTCTTAATAATGGGGGTGCCTGGGTGGCTCAGTCAGTTAAGCATCTGCCTTTGGCTCAGATCATGGTCCCAGGGTCCTGGGATCAGCCCCCACATCGGGCTCCCTGCTCAATGGGGGGTCTGCTTTTTCCTCTCCCTGTGCCTGCTGCTCTCCCTACTTGTGCGCTTGCTCACTCTCTTTCTCTGTCCAAAAAAAAAAAAAAAATTAAAAAAAAAATCCTAAGAAGTATCTGAATAATGTACCTTTTTGACAGTTCTATTTTATTTAGTGGACTTTTTTGAGTACTTTATAATAAAAATTTGATGGGGAACTAAGGTGGCTCAGTCTGTTAAGTGTCTTGACTCTTGATCTCAGCTCAGGTCTTTATCTCAGGGGTGTGAATCCAGGCCTTATGCTGGGCTTGGTGCTGGGTGTGGAGCCTACTTACAATGAAGATTTTATAACACTGGCCAGTTAAGTATTATGGTAGTAAATTATTAGAAATAAAGTGTTAAACTATGAAACCTCTGCCTTAAAATTTTTTTTACTTTTATGTGCAAGTTTTCTTTTTGAAAACAGAAAAATCATTTTCATTCTTATAGCTTATATATAGTATTTTTAAGTTGCTGTTTACTTATGTTACTTATGATTATTACAAATATTAAAATTATGTACAAAGATTAAACTACTATGAGGATTTAAAGTTAGTAAAATAAGAGCAAAATATTTTCAAGTTTTATTATTGCTGCTCTATGAAATCTAACCATTTATTTACCTGAAATTGTAAACTTAATCTTTTATAACTCAAGAACACAGAAAAATTTGTTATTTCTGCATCCAAGTCTTTATTCTCCCCCCTCAAGGGGAAGACTTTTTTTATTGTAGTAAAAAAAAAAGTAAGTTTACTTCTTAAACAGTTTTTAAGTGAACATTACAGTGTTGCCAACTGTATACACGTTGTTGTACAGTAGATCTCAAGAATTTTTCATCTCGCATGATTGGAACTATACCCATTGAACAACAATTTCCCCATCAGCCCCTTCTCCCAAGCCCTGGCAACCAGGGTTCTGTTTTCTGTTTAATGAATTTGATTATTGTAGATACTCACATATGTGGAATCATTTGGTATTGGTCTTTCTGCGATTGGCTTATTTCACTTAGCATAATGTCCTTAAGAGTTCATCCATGCTGTAGCATATGATGCAGAATTTTCTTCTTAAAGCTGCATAATAGTCCATTTATGTATGTACTGCATTTGCCTATCAGTGGACATTTTGGTTGTTGCCCCCCTACATCTTAGCTATTTCTACAAATGCTGCAATGAACGTGAGTGTGCGGATATCTTTTTGAGATCCTGTTTTCAGTTCTTTAGGATATACTTGAAAATGGGATTGCTGGATCATACGATAGTTCTGTTTTTAAATTTTTTTAGGAAATGCCATACTCTTTGCCATTATTGGCAGCACTATTTTACAGTTTCAGCAACATCAGTATCAAGGGTTCCAGTCTCTCTACATCTTTGCCAGCACATGTTGTTTTCTATTTTTTTTTAATAGTGGCTATGCTAAATGTATATAAAATAGTATCCTATGGTTTTGATTTACATTTTCCTGAAGATTAGGAAATCATCACCTATTCAGTGCATGAAATTTTTTTTCCAGTGTTTTCTTCTGGGAGTTTTGTAGTTTCATGTTTTACTGTTTAGGTCTTTAGTCCATTTTGTATTAATTTTTGCATATTCTGTGTTTTTTGAAGCATTAGTGCATCAGTGATTTAACTTGTCAGCATTATTGCTTGTGTTTACTAATTGGGCTTAGGGACTCTATATTAACATGTATTCATTTCAAGAAACAAATGTGTGAATCAACTAATATGTGGCAGTATAAAGGTAAATAAAGTAAGAAGTGTAAATTGCAAATATAGGAAGATAGAGGAAGGCTGAATTCTAGTTATGGGAATTGCAGAAGGCATCTTTAAAGATGGACATGATTTAGGCAGATGGAAAAGGATGCGGAAAGGGGTGGGGAGGAAGCAGAAGAAACAAGACTTTGAAGTAGGGACATAATCTGTTCACGGTAGTCCATTGTCTGTATGGTATGTGTTCAGGAGCAGGGTAAATTGTCTAGGCAGTTTAAAACAGGGCAGGGGGAATTGGAAAGAAGACCTGTAAGAGATGTAAGAAAAATTGATACCAGTTGGCGCCACCCTAAAAGAGGACCTAAGAAGAAGTTGGAGGTTAACTGAGGTTTTCTTCCTGGGTGACTGTATGAATGGTGATGTTCTTAATAGTTTTGTAAGGGAACATTCATGTTGCCCTTGGTTTTGGAGAGGAAGTTAAAACATGTTGCCTATTATACATCTGTGATGTCTCCCATTTTACAGTATGGGTTTAGCCCTGAGGCAAGGGCAGAAGACTTGAACAAGAGCTGTAGGTAAGAGGTATACCTGTTGGCTGAAGCCATTGTAACAGAAGAGGTCAGCTAGGGAGATGAATGAATATAAAGAGATTAAAATTTTCTCATTCCGCCACGGCTGATCTTCTCAGAGATGCAGTTATTAATTTTATTATCTTTTTTTTTATCAGACCAAGTTCTTTCTTGTTTCAGGAAATCAAAGCTAAAGAAACAAGGTTCTGTTTTTCTTTCTGATTGAATAATATTTGGTTTCTAAAATAAAATGTCATCATCCTCTATGTTCACATTCTTTTTTTTCTCTTCTACACTTTTGTAACTGAAATTTAGACTACATTTCTATGTATATGTTATCAGGCGCCTGGGTGCTCAGTGGGTTAAGCCGCTGCCTTCGGCTCAGGTCATGATCTCAGGGTCCTGGGATCGAGTCCCGCATTGGGCTCTCTGCTCAGTGGGGAGCCTGCTTTCTCCTCTCTCTGTCTGCCTCTCTGCCTACTTGTGATCTCTCTCTGTCAAATAAATAAATAAAATCTTAAAAAAAAATTTAAATCTATGTATATGTTATCAATATTATGATTATGTATTGAGAAACATGCATTTTTTAAAAAGAAATTTGACTTTTGGGAATTACTAGTAAACTAAAACTACATGTGCCACTTTCTTGCCCCTACCCTCTTTCTTATGTTTAACTAGTAAGATATTAAAATGTCGTAGCAACATTTGGATTCAGGTTTACTGAATGAAGGTGGCACAACTGTTTTTAGAGGCTGAAAGGAGTGGGATTCTTGAGTCACTTGTTTGTGGCTTCTTGTTTTCATGTGTCTGTCTCATTTAAGAATCATTTATTTGCAAATGGAGATCTAGTTATACTGTAATCCCTAAATTTGTATTTCTCTTATATGTGTATATTTTAAATGTGTGTCTGGAGGATTTTTTTTTTTAATGCTCCACATGGTAGGGGAGTGTCATTGTCTAGTACACTGTTAATGAGTTTCATGAAATAATTATGCAGCTAGTTCTTAATTTTGAAGTTTTTCTTTTCAACAGGTTTTGCACTGATTGCAAAAATAAAGTCCTCCGAGCATACAACATCCTTATTGGTGAACTTGATTGCAGCAAAGAGAAGGGCTACTGTGCTGCACTTTATGAAGGCTTGCGGTGCTGTCCACATGAACGGCACATACACGTTTGCTGTGAAACAGACTTCATTGCACATCTCTTGGGTCGTGCTGAGCCAGAGTTCGCAGGAGGGTATGAGTATGTAATTTGCTAGAATGGGCTATCTAGCGCTTTGCTTCATTTTATTACTGAAAGTTTATTTCCATCACCTTTTGCCTCAGTACATATGATATATGTATAAATTAAAGTGTGCCTGTGAAGATTCTGCTTTCTTTAAAGTATGCATTTGACTGAGTAAAAATAGGGAGAAAGTGTTGTGTGGTGTTCATTTCAGTCCTCTGCTCCTTGTTGCTTGAAGTAGATAGGCATTTTTTTTTTTTTTTTGCTTTCATTATTATAGATTATCATTTTCATCAGAAAATGATTAGAAGGGATTTACCCCCTCCATCCATGCATTTCCATGTTTAAATTTTGTTCATAATGATGGTTTTTGCATGGGAAGAAAGGTCTTTGCGGCAAGGGGTTAAATACTTTATTGAGTGTAATTCATGAACTGTGTATATTATTACTGAATTGTATAAGAACCTAAAATTTTATCTCTGGCTTTGTCGTGAAAATAACATCAGAGAAAGTTGTTCTAGAATAAATTGAATCCATTTTCCTTTGTGTTTTGTGTATCAGCTCTCATTTGAGTGCCTACTTTTTGCTAGCCATTTAGAACATGAAGACTTACAACTGAAATTCCGTGAACACTTCTACTGAAGACTAGCCTGGAGGGCTTTTGTCCATGATTGAATCACGTTGGCATTTCTCCATTCCCCCTCAAAAAAAAAGAAACAAAGCAAGTAGGCATTTGTTAAAATTGGAAGGTGAAAGGAGCTGTCATGCCTACCTTTGAGCTGGACACATATATAACTTCTCTGTGCCACAAAATAATCTCTCTTCAGGGCCAGTTCCTGAATTATCTTATTTTTAGCAATATTAGGACTGATTCTGCTTGCATGTGTATTTCTTATTGGTTATATACATGTGTGCTTCTATGTTTATATGTATATTGAATTTGAATGTATAACTGGCTTGTTATTACATATGCAAATTGTGTTTTAAAACCTGAATTTGAAGTTGATCTGTCTCTTAGTGTTTCAGTAAAGGGTATTAGGAATTATTATGTATGATTTATTCTCCTTTACAGGCGAAGAGAAAGGCATGCTAAGACAATAGATATAGCTCAAGAGGAAGTTCTGACCTGCTTGGGAATTCATCTTTATGAAAGACTGCATCGAATCTGGCAAAAACTACGAGCAGAGGAGCAAACATGGCAGATGCTTTTCTATCTTGGTGTTGATGCTTTACGCAAGAGTTTTGAGGTAAAAACAGGGGGCTGCTTCAGTGTCTAAGATTGCTTAGTCACATTATTAGACTGAATGTTAATATTAAGCTGCCAGTCTGATTTTTACCTCAGAGGCCTGTGATCCAGTCATAGTGTCATGTATGTGAAGGCGTTCAGGGAGGGGAAATGGAATTTAGAAGAGGTTTGTGGATTTTTCTTTGTTTTTCAGTTTTCTTATTCTGCCAGCTTTGGTTTTTAGACTTCTCAGAGTAGAAAACTGAAGTTTATGATTATTTAGCAAGATGTTGCTATCAAATATATCTAATGGAAAGTTAAAAGCAACCCCAAAATAAGCAACAAAATTAGAAACTTTTAATGAGTCTCAGCTTGCCTGCCGATGTCCAGTAACTTCTTTATATTGCTGGTATTGGGTTTAGTGCTTATGATTTGGTAACGTTTTTGAGGGGGGAGTTCTACACTGTCAGCACATAAAATATTGGCTAGTGAACATTTTGTTACATTCTAGGGCATGTTCTTAACCCTAACTGGGTCACAGATCCCTTTTGAGAAGACTATGAAAGCTATAAACCAAAAAAAAAAAAAAAAAAAAAAAAAGAAAGCTATAAACCCTTTTTTCAGAAGCACATCCATGAGCTTTAAACATTGTTCTGGGGAGTCTGAGGAGATTTGTACTGGTTCTTGGTGAACACATTCCTGTTTCCTTTTCTTTCTGTGTGTTTGTGACTTCAGAAACTAGATCATCTAATCAGGTTAAATAGTCTTCTCATTGTGTGAAGAAATGAATATTTACTCTGCTGTGTTAAAAATTTTGGAATTTGAAACTAGAATATTGCCAGTTTGGAATAAGAGTGTGTATAAGTCTGCCTTTCCTGTAGGGATTCATGGTATATTCACTTGCTATGGATTTTAAGATGTCATCATTTAAAGTATTAAAATTGAAGATTCTTTGTGGGGATGCCCTGTAAAATTGCAACATGAATTACCTGTCTGTGTGTGGTATCATTTAAAATTAGCAAGTGAGGGGCATCTGGGTGGCTTGGTCAGTTGAAGGTCTGACTCGTGATTTCAGCTAAGGTCTTCTCACTCAGGGTCGTGAGTTAAAACCCTGAGTTCAAAAAATCGAATTAGTGGGACGTCTGGGTGGCTCAGTTGGTTAAGCAGCTGCCTTCGGCTCAGGTCATGATCCCAGCGTCCTGGGATAGAGTCCCATATCGGGCTCCTTGCTCCACAGGGAGCCTGCTTCTCCATCTGACTCTGCCTTCCACTCTGTCTGCCTGTGCTCGCTCTCGCTTGCTCTCTCTGACAAATAAATAAAATCTTTAAAAAAAAAAAAATCGAATTAGCAAATGAGAATTTCCATGGAAAATACAGGAAGTTCTGAACAATATTTATTCTCAATTTTGTTTTTTAATAGATGACTGTGGAAAAAGTACAGGGTATTAGCCGATTAGAACAACTTTGTGAAGAATTTTCAGAGGAGGAACGAGTAAGAGAACTCAAGCAAGAAAAGAAACGCCAAAAACGGAAGAATAGACGAAAAAATAAATGTGTATGTGATATTCCTACTCCCTTACAAGCAGCAGATGAAAAGGAAGTAAGCCAAGAGAAGGTAATATTCCATAATTTTGACTCATTATTATGTAGTATTGCTTTTTGCTAGATTTTGGCATTTTTACCATGCTTTTCCAGAATGTGACGAGCTGCAACTTGTATATTGGCTTTTTTCCTACTATAATTGGTAAAAGCCAAAATTTTTAATGTCATGTATTCTTTTTATAATATTCAGTAGTTATCTTTGTACCCGATCTTAGTGTGTTGTTAGATCAAATGGGGAAATTAACTCCATGCATGACCTAGAGCAGTTCTTTTTGGTCTCAGGACCCCTTTGAATTCTTAAAAATTACAGGGCCCAATGTGCTTTTTGTTTATATGGATTATACTTAACCAAAATTCACTGTATTAGAAATTAAAATGGAGAAATTTAAAATTATTTTTAAAAATAAGCCCTTCTATTATGTTAACATGAATAATTTTTTTTTAAATGTCCCACCCCCACTACCCCCAAAAAAAGAAGTGAGAAGAGTGGCATTATTTTATATTTTTGCAGATCTTTTTAATATTTGGTTTAAAAGGAATTAGATGGATTCTCAGATCTGCTTCTGCATTTAGTCTGTTTCCATATGTTGCTTGGTTGAAGCATATGAAGAAAGTCTGGTCTCAGAAAAGGGAGGAATATTTTAATAAAAACTTTTTCAGATAGTTGTGGCTGTTCTTCTTTGGCATTACAACTCAACAAGAGGTAGTGTCTTAAAGATTAGTTATGATACAGAACCTGGCACCTATCAGTGACCTTTTCATAACTTAGTTAAGTTAAAGTCCATTAGTCAGTCTTGCATTTTGAATAGATCTTTTACTCATTTGTCATTTGAACGATACGGATATACTGAGTTACGCAGATCTTGCCAGATACTGACATTTCTTTACATAATATCACATAATCATGTTAAAACCACTACTGATCTCATCAGAAAGATCTTTAAGTAGTGGGACACTTCAAGCTTATTGTGCTTATTTATATAAGTTTTCAAAATTCTGATCGTGATTTGAAAGTTTGAATTTTTAATCACTGACCACAAATACGGTCCATTGTTTTCCTTGAGGTGATGAGCTGACTTCGTTTTTTGAGAAAATGTCTTTTTAAGTGTCTAAGTCTGAATAACCACAGTTTGTCTCTCATTGTTTGAAGCAGAATTGATGTTCCAGGATAAAAAAAAAAACACCTGGTTTAGTTCATAACTTGAACAATTGCTCAACTGCTCTTCCTTGAGAAGACCATTGTACTTTGGTATGCAGCAAGAGTGCTTTAATTAAAGCATACTTCCTCTTTGTCACATAGACTATTAAAAAGGTATATACTCATGAATTGATACTTAATAAAAATATTTTTAATGTCGTCATCAAAGACATTATTGAGTATCCACTTATTGATTTCCTAAGCGTGCTTGTCAAGTAAGGAATATAGTAACCATTAGTACACTTTGATTGCTACTGCTTTGATTTGTGCTAAGTACTAGCAACTTTTCCCCACCATTGCTTTTGTGCCATCAGTGTGTCAATACAGTGGAAAATAGCAAGTCACATCTTATATCTGGATGAAAATAGTTTTGACCTAGGGAATCAGCAGACTGCACTTTGAGAACTACTTTCCTAGACTTTCCTGGTACCATTAACTCTTAACTTGCTTTTAGTTGTTTCATACTCTTGATCAGTGGTTTAGTGATTTTTTTCATGAGAATAATTTTTTCAATTGTTAACCTCCTAGCTCCTGTCTAATTGGTTGATGTTAAGGAAATTAAAATGTATCCATTATGAAGGTAAGATTTTTTACTATCTCTTAATATTGATCCTTAAAGGAAACAGACTTCATAGAAAACAGCTGCAAAGCCTGTGGCAGCACTGAAGATGGTAATGGTTGTGTAGAAGTCATTGTTACCAATGAAAATACATCCTGTACCTGTCCTAGCAGCGGCAATCTCTTGGGGTCCCCTAAAATAAAGAAAGGTAACCAGATACAGTTTTTTTTTTTCTTTTTAAGATTTTTATTTTTTTATTTTAGAGCACGAGTGGGTGGGGCAGAGGGAGGGGAGAGAGAATATCCAGCAGACTACGTGCGAGAGTGGAGCCTTATATGGGACTTGATCACACGACTCTGACTCTGAGATCATGTCGACTCTGAGATCATGTCGAGAGAGAAAACTAAGAGTCTGATGCTCAAGTGACTGTACAATGCCTCTTTTTTCTTTTTTATGTAGATTCCACGCCCAGCGTGGAGCTCCAACATGGGGCTTGAACTCAAGACCCTGAGATCCAGACCTAAGCTGAGATCAAGAGTCAGGCACTCAACCAACTGAGCCACCCAGGGGCCTCTACAGTTTTTTGTTTTTTAAGATTTTATTTGACAGAGAGGAGAAGCAGACTCCGTGCTGAGCAGAGATCGCAATGTGGGGTTCAATCCGAGGACCCCAGGATCATTACCTGAGCCAAAGGCAGATGCTTAACCAACTGAGCCACCCAGGTTTCCCCCTACCCCAGTATTCTTTCTTTCTTTTTTCTCTTTTTCAAATGTAAATGGGACACCTGGCTGGCTCAGTCGGTAAAACATACAACTCTTGGTCTTGGGCTCATGAGTTCAAGCCCTACGTTGGGGATAGCGATTACTTTAAAAAACAAACAAACAAACAAACAAAGTAAAACTTGAAAAATAAAATAGATATAAGAAGTTTTAGAGAAAAAAAAAGTTTTAGAGATCCTGTAACTTAGACACTTAATATTTCCTTTTTCTTGGAGTGCCTGGATGGCTCAGTCAGTTATTTTCTGATGAAAACAAAAAACTGTAAGCTCCTAATCATGTTTTTGTTACTTAATTCACTCTGTTTTCAGTAAGCTATCAATTTTGAAATTTTTCTGTAGTTTCCAGTTGGTTCACTCTTTGTGTAATGTGTTTATTGGTATCTTAATTGTAACTCTGAACTGATTGATTCACAGGCTTATCACCACACTGTAATGGTAGTGATTGTGGATATTCATCTAGCATGGAAGGGAGTGAAACAGGTTCTCGGGAGGGTTCGGATGTTGCCTGCACTGAAGGCATTTGTAATCATGATGAACACGGTAGGTTCAGATGAGCTTCCCAATTATTTCTACTACATGGCTGATTAAAGCACATGAATAAGAGATTATGGATTTCTGCAGGTGACGACTCTTGTGTTCATCACTGTGAAGACAAAGAGGATGATGGTGATAGTTGTGTTGAATGTTGGGCAAATTCTGAAGAGAACAACACCAAAGGAAAAAATAAAAAAAAGAAAAAGAAAAGCAAGATGTTGAAATGTGATGAACATGTAAGTGTTAAAATTCTTAAACCTTTGCTGTTGAGAGGAGAGCAACCGATTTTCCTTGGAGTGGCAAGTCTGAAGCTTAGTTGCTGGTATTTATTATTATTTGAGAATGAGTACCTTTAGAATGCAATTCCCAGGGTGCCTGGGTGGCTCAGTGAGTTAAGCCTTTGCCTCCGGCTCAGGTTATGATCTCAGGGTCCTGGCATTGAGCCCTACATCTGGCTCTCTGCTCAGCAGGGAGCCTGCTTCCCCCTCTCTCTGTCTGCTGTTCTGCCTACTTGTGATTTCTCTCTCTAATAAATAAATAAAATACTAAAAAAAAAAAAAAAAAGATTGCAGTTCCCATCAGTTGCTCATCTTGTGAGTTTTGTATTCCTGTGTGTCTGATGTGGTCATTTGACCAGCAATCCATTTGAGTCATAAATCCAGTTCATTCTTTTCATAATACTTGTATGTATGTATGAATGAGAGAGAGCAAGAGCACGAGTGAGGGGCAGAGGGAGAGGGAGAAGCAGGTTCCCCGCCAAGCAGGGAGCATTATGAGGTGCCTGATCGCAGATCTCCAGGACAAAGACCTGAGCTGAAGGCATACAATTAACCAAAAGAGCCAGCCAGACACCCCATTTTTTGTAATGCTTTTAAATGAGTTAGCTCTGTGATCTTGAGCAGTTTGCTGGATGTTAGTTGTCCCATCTGTAAGGAGAGACAGTCCCTATCAGATTAAGTTCGGAGAAGATGAAATGAGATAGATGGTATTAATGGGTTAGCATAGCATCTGGTATGTAGTAAGCGCCTACTGAATGCCACCTGCTGCTGTTACTCCCCATTCCTTCTAAAAAGTTAACACACTATTAATGCACCTTCCCCCTGCCTTACTCATTTATTTATTTATTTTTAAGATTTTATTTATTTGACATATCACAAGTACGCAGAAAGGCAGAGGAGTTGGGGAGCAGGCTCCCTGCTGAGCAGAGAGCCCAATGTGGGGCTTGATCCCAGGGCCCTGGGATCATGACCTGAGCTGAAGGCAGAGGCTTATCCCACTGAGCCACCCAGGCGCCCCTTTCCCCCTTTATTTAAAGAGTAATTGCTGTAATTTCCTCTCTTTTTACCTGAGACATCCTTTGCTGTGGTTCCAGATCCAAAAGCTTGGAAGCTGTATTACAGATCCAGGTAATCGAGAGACCTCAGGAAATACCGTGCACACAGTGTTTCACCGAGACAAGACCAAAGATGCACATCCTGAAAGCTGTTGCAGTTCTGAAAAGGGTGGGCAGCCACTGCCTTGGTTTGAGCATAGGAAAAACGTACCACAGTTTGCAGAATCCACAGAACCGTCATTTGGTCCTGATTCCGGAAAAGGTGCCAAGAGCTTAGTTGAACTCCTTGTAAGTAAGGATATCTTAACTGTGAATAACTGCTCATGGGGTACAGAAGAGGAGGGCGCAATATTTGAGAATTTGAAGTTGGGACTGGGTGGGGGAGCTTTTAAGAAATTAAGGGCAGTCTTTCGGGGGTTTTTTTTTGGTGTGTGTGACTTCATTTCTGCTCTTCCCCTCATGAGTTATGCAACTGCTCTAGAGCACATTTTCTTGTCCTCTTTTGTCTCTGAAGATAGGAGAGAATAGTTGAGAGAGGGGAATAGAGTTAGCATCATGTCCAGGAATCTGCCTCCTTGGAGAAGGTTATTTGTAAGCAAACTGCCTTTCTGAGTGTCAGTTTATTATGGCCTGCCTTCCAGACCAGGAAAATATGTAGAATCTGAACCTAGAGCCCACTCTTCTAGGTTACTTCCTTTCAGTTTATATAGGATAAAGGCATAACTGAACTTGGAAAATCTTTTATACAGACTCCACATCTTGATACTTCAGATGAATTATGCCTGATTATGAGCAACCCAGTACATAGTATGGAGCTTGGAGGAGGGGAAGAAAAGAGAAGGGTGTTATATCTTCTGTATAGTAGTTCGGCTCCTAATGGAACCAGATTCTATAGAACAGGGTTTTGTTTTTGTTTTTGTTTTTACATGGTGGTTAAATTTCGTAAGTTTTAAAAAGGTTATATTTTACTTAATTTGTAGAGATAAAAGTTTCAGCATAGGACCAGATGGTTAAAAACCAGATCAGTCTGGTTATTTAAAATTTAGTAACTAGTTGTAACCATCTCTAGTTAGTAATTTTTTTTTTTAAGGATTTTATTTATTTATTTATTTGACAGAGATCACAAGTAGACGGGGTGGGGGGAGCAGGCTCCCTGCTGAATGGAGAGCCCAATGCAGGGTTCAATCCCAGGACCCTGGGATAATGACCTGAGCCGAAGGCAGAGGCTTTAACCCACTGGGCCACCCAGGTGCCCCTAGTCAGTCATTTTTTAAGGCAAAGACATGTCGGTAGTCTGTCAGGCTCATAGGTCTTCCAGGGCAAATTATAGATCCAGAGTTTCAAACTGAGTTGAGTTGGATTTTATTCTTATTAGTACTTTCTAAGACAGAATGACATGATGCTTGTTCTGTAAACAGTCCAATCAGAGACTTTATGTGACTAAATTGAAATTAAAAGGCTAGACTTCCTTAATTTTTAGCTGTCCTCCATCAGCATAGTATTTGGCATTCCTAAAATAAGTCATGATCTTAACTACTGCTTTAATTTGCAGGATGAGTCTGAATGTACTTCAGATGAGGAAATCTTTATCTCACAAGATGAAATACAGTCATTTATGGCTAATAACCAGTCTTTCTACAGCAATAGAGAACAATACCGACAGCATCTGAAGGAGAAATTTAATAAATACTGCCGCTTAAATGATCACAAGAGGCCCATTTGTAGTGGCTGGTTGACAACGGCTGGAGCAAATTAAATAAATAAAATAGCTCTGTCTTTCAATGAAACACTCAAGATGACTACTGCGCCTTCTCTTTCAAAAAACTCTTAATTTAGTGACTTATGGCAAAATTTTATCTTAAATCAATGTGATTCTTTCTTGTTTTGGGAGACGGTGGAGGTAACCTCATTAGTTTGTTCTTTCTTCAGGCTTGTGTCTTTAGTTGCGTGGCTGCGCAGGCCTGCCATATGATTTAAGCCATCTCTCTTCATTAAATGTTTCTCTTCCTGTGAGACTTACTAAAGCAACTTAGTGGCAAAAAGTAATGTTGTACTTATACTTCTGTACAGAAATGACAATGAGCTGAATATATGGTTTTACAAAGTAGACATCCACTTGCGAAATGTTTGGATGTAATGTTAAAGCGCAATGTGCAAAATTTAAAATAAAGAATATTTATTAATACGCATAGTAAAAATTGGTGTACATGTTTCTACTTAATGTGTGGCAGTATTTTAATATTTGCCACTTTTGAACTCGGTACTTGGCCACTGTTTATATCAGATGAACTGCTAATGAGGATAGAGATACAGATTGTTGAGGACAAAATTCTTCCCTTGACCAGAGTTGACAGCCAAAAAAGCAGTTTTCAGTCTTGTGTTTTGAAAGAATAAATTTGCTGCGATAGCTTTAAATAAGCATCTTTCTCATGACATTAATTGCTATTATTAAAAATTCCCTGATACCTAACATAAAGCACCTTAAATTCAGAGATTCGTATTGAACTAGAAGAATGGAAACAGAACTTGCTAGAATTTCCACCAAGGGTTGCCTGAGAAGGAATTACTGTAGCGTGTAGACATGGGACTAGAAGGCTGCACCCAGAGCTAACCACATTGCAGTGTGTAAGTGCATGCTCCTTATCTGGTTTCCAACAATAAAGTCACTATGGCTTTACAGTTTACTGCTTCCGTAGCTGTCTGTGTGTAATGAAGGAGAGAAATTCCCCCAGGACTAGCATTTGGCTGCCATTTAAAAAAAATGGTTGAGTCCGTAGTTCAGTAAACACATGTGCTTAGAGCTTTATGTCTGCATGTTGATAATACTTGGTGGGTAGCAGGCAAAGAGTGGGACAGTACCTCTCTGTGCAGTGGGGTTGGAGTCAATTTTATGGGCTCTCTACCATTTAATCAGATTTCAGGTGGGCAACAGCAAAAACTTAGATTTAATTTTTATAGATGGTGGCATTTCTTTGATACACCCCCTTGGTTGCCATTTCAAATCTAAGTGTTGTGTAGGGGTGGGGCAGACGTAGTATGAGACTCTCTGACTTCTTCACTTTCATCCGGGAATCCAGAAAAAATCACTAAGGATCTCCCACAGCCCCAGGGTCCGAGCCCAAACCTCTCTTCACCATCTTTGCAGTTTAGTTTTCTCTTGAGATTCCTGAAAGCAAGGGCTGGTTTTATTTTATCTTAATCTTTATTCTTGGGCCAAGCACATGAGTACTTGGTGAATGAATAAACCAGCCACATTTACTGCTTATACTATTGCTTGCAGTGGCGGGATTCCTTAGGCAGAGGTGTTTTTTCTTTGGAAGGATGGCTATATTAAGAATGCAGAGGTAAGGAAGGCAGTTTCCAGAGCTTTGATGGAACATCCTCAATAGTTAGAGAGCAAAGTGAACACCCTCTGAGCACAACCAATAGCCCAAGAAGAGACAAAGGGGAGAATGAAGTGAAGGCAGATTAGGAGCGCATTCCCTGGCCTAGGACTGGACAGTTTAAAGTCCATGCTTCACCCTTTTCTGTCTCGTATAGTCATTTATAAAATAAAACCTAATTAGTATCTCATAGGGCTGCTGTGTATATTTGTTAATATATTTAAATTGTTTATAAATGCCCATTACACAGCGCTCAATAAATACTAGCTATTGCCTTAATCTCTGGTATACATAGTGATCATTTATTTCACTGGGAGTGGGAGCGCCTAGGACAGTTGGAGACAGTAGGCCAGTAAACGTGTACTTGGGAGTATTTCCACTATTAACTTTGCGTTCTCATTCTGGCAACGCCGAGGGATCAAGTAGGGTTGAGAGTCTCTGAACGTACCTGGGCTGTGATAGCGTAGACACTCCTTTTCTGGGCTGAACCCTTCCCATCAGCCACCGGGAGCGCTGGAGTCACCTTAAGTGTGCGGCCTGGGGCCTGGACCAAGCCCTGGCTAAAACCTCGGTTTTCCTACCCCTATGGGAAGCAAGACCTTAAGGTCCCGGGACCTTCCCGCGCCGCCGGGCGCCGCGGGAGGCGTGGCTTCCCACTTAACTCCAGGCTGGGGGCGGGGTTGGCCAGGTCGCCGACGTCACCGGCTGAATGTGGCGGGTCGCGGGAGAGCGGAGGGTGGAGCCCCAGCCCCGGGCCCAGCGGAATGGAGGCGGGTTCGGGCGCGGCTCGGAGCGAGGTAGATCGGCTGCTGTAGCTACCGCGGCGGTGATCGAAGAGCGGCCGAGCCCCTGCGACAGTAGGCCAGTAAACGTGTACTTGTCCGGCACGCGGAGCGAGGTGGGCGCACGGCTCGGGGCCACCGCCACGGCTGGCATGGAGCGGTGGCGGGACCGGCTGGCATTGGTGACGGGAGCTTCGGGGGGCATCGGTGCGGCTATGGCCCGGGCCCTGGTCCAGCAGGGACTGAAGGTAGTGGGCTGTGCCCGCACCGTGGGCAACATCGAGGTAAGTCCCCGCCCGGGAGAGGGTCGTTCTGGGAGGCGTCGTTTCCGTCGCGGTAGGGTCTGAGCGGGGGTCTTTCCTTGCCCACCACCCCAAGGCCATTTGCAACGGGATCAGAGTGGGAGGGAGGGATACCTAGTAGGACAGGCCTCTCCCTTCCCATTTATTTAGAAAGTCCCGTCTTTTAAGGAGCCCCTACCTACTCCTAACAGCCTCTACTCCCGTGTACCAAATCTCTGAATACCTGGCATCTTTCTCCCTATCTGCCTGCTCCGGTAGGCTGAGGAAAGGGGAAGCCAAGGAGAAGGAAAGGAAGCTCTCTGGTCGCAGGGGCTAAATTGGCTACTGGTTGTTTCCTCTAGTCCCCAGACCTGACCCACAAAGTAGAGCAAAGTGGCTCTTTGCTCTAGGGGGATGGGTGGGGATGAGGGTGGGGATGGGGTGGGGAATGGAGCTTCTCCGAAGAGACTTGCCCTCTCCTCACCCCCAAATTTGAGGGTTAACCCTTACTCAGGGGGATATTTACAGATAGACTTTTCTCCAATTTCACTGCCCTAGGTGGGACTGAGTAGGTGAAATAGGGCAAGGAATATGTGAGCCGTGAGGGGACAAAGTAGTGTGGAACTGGAACTCCCGGTTTTTCTCTTAACCTGGGGTTAGGAGCCCCAAGATGTGAGTGACAAGAGCTCAGAGAAAAATGAAATCAAGTTGGCCATGTTGTAACCGGAAGAAAGAAGATGAGAAATTTCCATCAGGGTCATCTTTAGATTTGTTCCTAGCAGGACTCACTCTCTGGGTTTGGGTCAGTGCTTAGCTGAAGGTGTGGGAGTGAGCACTACCTTCACCATTGCTCAGAGTCCCTGCGGAAGGAAGCCTTGGGTGGGGACAGAGGGAGAAGGTGTACTGGAAGGAGGACTGTCTCCTCCCCTGCTGCTGACCAAAGGTACACTTTATAGCTAGCTGCCTAGATAGTCCCAAGGTCACTCAGCCATACCACTGCCCTACTCTACCCCTCCCTTTCTCTTAATATGAGGATCTCAGGGCCCAGCCCCTGCCTTGGAGCCTAGATGAGCAGACCAGGACTTAGACTGCTGGATTCCTTAATTCTAAAGCCACTGCTGCCTTCTCTCCCTCCTCCCCCACTCCAAACTAGCCTGGAAGGGGGGTGGGGGGGCTAATCTCCAAGGGGATCCCAGGCTGCTCACCAGCCTCAGGATGACTCCTTTAATGAGGGGGACATGCCTGTGCTGTGAGGGGACAGACATGGTTTCGGGTCATTTCTGAGGATAAATGAGGGCAGGTGGGACAATGAGAAGGCAGTGACAGGGAGCACTATGTCCCCAGGCCCTCCAATTTGGCTTTCCTGTGAGGATTTGAGTCCGGAGACGGGAGGGAGAAGTTGTATGCCAGGGGAAGGGAGAATCCCAGGCTTCCTTAGTTTGCTTTTATTGATGGATACTGAAACAGAGTTTGAGTTCTGGCCTCCGACAGAGAGAAGCCCTGTCTCCTGAGGTGACTGTGAGTAGGTGAAAGGGGGTCAAGGGAGCCTTCTAGTCTCAGAGGACCATACCTTTTGAACTCTAGCAAAGTTAAAGCAGAAAAGAATCTCTAGGTCACCTGATCCAGCCCTTTATTCCCATCTCGATTTGGGGAGGAAGGGGTTCGAGGCCAGGGCAGTTGGCCCAGCTGGCCTTCCTCTACAGCACCTCCTACCCCCAACTCTCTTCTTCCCACACAGGTACAGTCACCTTCATGAGGCTCAGGCACCCAGCCACTGGCCTCCAAGGCCACATAGCTTGGTTTCTTCCTGCTTCTGAATGACCCTATCCCTCACAGCCACCTCCTAGTGGCTCTGCTTCCTCTGGTCTGTCTCTGGGCTCCTCAGTGTGCTGAGGTCCCTGTTGATACACTTGGGCTGCTCAAGGTCACCTGCCACCTGACTTGCCTCATTATATCCCCCCAAATTTTAGGGTAGAGGTTGGTACCATGTGGGACAGAGGAAAAGATCTGTCTCAACTTCCTCGCCTTTCCTAGAGGTAGGGCTAGGGGAGACTGGCAGTTGGGCCCAGCTTGAAAGCCAACAGGCTGCACTCTGGACGGAGGGGGACAGCTCAGACCTAGGCCTTCTGGGAGCAACTAGAGGAGGGAGTGGAGAGGAAAGAATCCCCAATAACTCGGTTTATCAGGATATTGCTCCATTGACGATCTCAACTCCCCTGAGTGCCCCTCACTCTGGGGGACTTTGACTAAAGAGGACAGTTAGTCCCAACATCTGTGTGCTGGAAGGTGGCTGCCAGAGGATCGAGTTGTCTGAGTGGTGACAGCAGAGGAAGAATGTCTTGGGCGGGAAGATGGAGTGAGCAGCTCACCGCAGTTAGCCCCCTGTTGGGTTTCATAGGAGCTGGCTGCTAAATGTAAGAGTGCAGGCTATCCTGGGACTTTGATCCCCCACAGATATGACCTATCCAGCGAGGAGGACATCCTCTCCATGTTCTCGGCCGTCCGCTCTCAGCACAGTGGTGTGGACATCTGCATCAACAATGCTGGCTTGGCCCGGCCTGACACCCTGCTCTCAGGCAGTACCAGTGGCTGGAAGGACATGTTCAATGTAAGAGCTGCAGGCCTGGAGAGAGGAGCTGGGGGTAGGACAGGAGCCGGGGCTCTGTGAACCAGAGGGCTACTGGGGCGGGGGGGGGGGGTATCTAGTGCGAGGGAGTTTCAGGTTCCTACCTGGCACCTTGACTCCCCTATCTTGCTTCTTTCCCTACCAAAGGCAGAGGGAGTGGAGGAGTAGCATATCTTTTCTGTTCTTTTTCCCTTTGAGCCCCTTAAAGGAGCAGTTTTTAAAGTCCAGGCTGATTTCCTCCTACTGGAAGAAAGGCTTAGGGAAGAGAAGTGTTTATTGGATGCCCCCGTGTGTCAGTACCATGCTGAGTGCTTGGGAACATGGTCTTCCAGGAAGCAAAGGAGCCAAAAGATAGGAGACGAGGTTCTTGCCCAGCCCTGCCAGTCACTGTATGGCTTCTGGCCTCTATGAGCTGCAGTCCTGTTGCGTTTAATTGGGGTGAACACACCTATACCATCAATATCTAGGGCCCCAAACTCCATTTATCCTGGGGCTGGGTAAATATGTAAATGAGTGAGGTGGGTCAGGTGGAGTCTGCAGTAAATGGGGGAGCACATGGCCAAGTACAAGGGTAGCTGCTGACGTCCAGCATCACCGCAGCAGTGCGGTGTGGGGCTAGTGGGACCAGATCCTAGGGTTTTTATAGGACGTCCTACCCCTCCCATTTTCCAAAACCTCAGCTTCCTAAAGGGGAGGATTTTTTCCTTAATAAAGATTTTTTATTTATTCATTTGAGAGAGACCGAGCGAGCAAGAGCATGAGCAGAGGGGGGAGGACAGGGGGAGAGGGAGAAGCCGGCTCCCCGCTGAGCAGAGAGCCCGATGTGGGGCTTGATCCCAGGATCCCGAGATCATAACCAAGCTGAAGGCAGACACCTAACCAACTGAGCCACCCAGGTGCCCTAGGGCAAGGATTTCTGTCTGGTTTATTCTCTGTTATGTAGCCTCAGCCCATAATAGATATTCAGTAGATACTCAGTAGATATTTTTTGAGTGAATGAAACCTTCCAGCACATGTTGGGAGTGAATTAAAAATTTATTTTAAATTTCGTATGGACCAAACATAGTTTTCAGGACATGGGTTTTTCAACCTGTAGACAATATTAAGGGGCAATATTAGGGTAAAAAAGTATTCTGAGAAGTTGATAGCAGTGTGTGCATGGGGACACATCTTTTCATGCAATTGATTTAGCACCTAAAAGGTGCATCGGCCTGGAAATGAACAATGAAAATTGGAACAATGAGGTGTGAAAATGAGGGGTGCCTGGGTGGCTCAGTGGGTTAAAGCCTCTGCCTTCCATTCAGGTCATGATGCCAGGGTCCTGGGATCAAGCCCCGCGTTGGGTTCTTTGCTCGGTGGGGAGCCTGTTTTCTCCTCTTTCTCTGCCTGTCTCTCTGCCTACTTGTAATCTCTGTCTGTCAAATAAATAAATAAAGTCTTAAAAAAAAAAATGACCTGTGAAAATGAGGCCTTCTAGGAGATCTGAGTTGTGGTCCTCACCCGCAGGAAGTAGGTCTCTAAACCTGGACCTTAACTTCCACATCTGTAAAATGAGAGACTTACATCAAAACCTTAAGACCCTTTCAGCTTCAACATTATATAAACCTGTTAGGATTGTCTTCCAAGACATCTCTACCCCCACCCCACCAGACTTCGGAGAATCACTACCCCTGGTCCAGGGAACATGTTTCTCCCACTCTGTGTGTCCTCATGGTTGAGTCCTCTGCAGAAACATACATTACTCAGAGGCCCAGAAACAGGGCTGAAAGCCTCTCGTGAAGCAGGTTCACGCTGGGAGTGATCTGTCCCAATGCCCGGCTCTGACACCTGATAAACAGAAACTTACCTGATGTCCTGGCTGGTCTTGTTCCTTCTCAGGAGGAGAGACATGAGGACCTGCTGAAAGCTTGTCCTCATGGGGGGAGAGGGGACACTTGGCAGGAGCTTCAGGCCTTTGTTTCATGAAGGGTAGGGATTTGGGGTCACTTCTGGCAGAAGCCATGGAAGACAGAAAGCCCCCATATGCTTGGGGGGGCCCCTTGCCGTCCTGTGACAAGGACCCCAACCCCTAAAAAACCTCTGTGCCGAGTCTGTTTTGAGATGGAACAGAGGGTAAAGGAAGGTGCAAAAGGAAGGAAGGTCAGGCCTTCTCTTGCTGGAGTCGCAGGGGAGGGAACAGGAAGGGAGCAGAGGGTCCTCAGTAGGGTGGGGAGAGGCTAGGGTCTGTGCCTAAGGACAGAGATTTTTATAGGATCTTAGGAAGGATTGTAGGCTTTTTAAAGAGAGCAGGGCCAGGGACATAGACCCAGAGAAGAGTAGGGCGTTTGGGGAGGAAAAGGAGCTGGTTCTCTAAGGCAGATATTCTACTGTTTGCAGAGGAGACAGCCAAGACAGGGAGGTTTCTGGGGTCGTGCATGGGTTTGGGGGTTTCCATTCCTGTTTACAGAAACTGGAGGGAGAGAGGGTCACCTTGGGAGAGGAGCTGCACTGCGGTCAGCTGGGGCTGGTGGCTTTAGGGGGAGAAAGGTACCCTGGAGCCATTGGTGGTCTCTGATAGGCCCTGGACACTGTTCTGGAATGCCACTCCCCTGGGCGGGAGGTGCTCTGCGGCTCTATTACCTGCTCAGATGGGCCCAATTGAGATGGAGGTGCTGGAGATGCCCCATTGCCCTCCCTGGCCTGCAGGTGAACGTGCTGGGCCTCAGCATCTGCGCCCGGGAGGCCTACCAGTCCATGAAGGAGCGCAAGGTGGATGACGGGCATATCATTAACATCAACAGGTGAGGCAGGTGGCCAAGGGCTAATGCTCAGATCACCACTCAGCCACTGAGCCAGCTGATCTGCTGCAGCTCATCTGACCTCTTTGGGTGTCAGTTTCATGGGTGGTACAGTAGGGACTGAATACCTGGTTAACAGCCAAATGGCACAGTTACGGGAAGGGACAGAATAGGGTATATCGAGTGCCGGCCCCTCGCTGGCCTTCCAGGGAGCACAGGGCTGGCAAGAGCGGCTGGCACCCCAGAAGCTACCATAGCGGGCCCCCAGGGTGGCCTCCAGCGGGAGTCCCGGGCAGGCTTCCGTGTGGCATCCCAGTGGCGGGGCTGCCTGACGCAGCAGCAGGGGCCTTGGTTGCCATCAGCGGCTTCACTCTCTTCTCTCCCCTTCCCTCCCTCCACCCAGCATGTATGGTCACCAAGTGTCACCCCACTCCGTGATCCATTTCTATAGTGCTACCAAGTATGCCGTCACGCGCTGACAGAGGGACTGAGGCAAGAGCTTCGGGAGGCCCAGACCCACATCCGAGCCACGGTGAGGGCACGGCCCAGCCCTGCTGGGGACAGGGTGGACGCAGGCCCTCCCCACCCCGCACACATGCTGTTGGGGTGCACTGCTTGGACTGTGAGGGGCACAGTGCTGTGCTGCTGCTTGCATGACCCTGCCCAGTCCTTGCCTATGAGCGCGGCGGGGGCTGACTGGAAGGGAACACAGTGGGGGAAACTGAGGGAGGAGAGTAAGGGGCATGGGAAAGCATGGCTGGCAACCCAGACTCTGAGCTCTTTCCTCGAAGGCCACAGGACCCTGGGCAGCTCACTCAGCCCCTCCAAGCCTCAGCCTTCTCACTCGTAAAATGGAGACAATGACCCCTACCTGGCTATGATGTTTTAAGGGATACTGTCGTAAAACCCTTAACCTGATATGGGGTCTGTGGGTGGCAGGTGTCACTGTGATCATCACAGCTTGGGGAGGACAAGGTGGCTGCTGGACATCGGGTAGCCATCTTGGGGAAGGAGGGGGCCCGGCTGTCTCCATCCTGCCCTCCCCAAGGCCTGGCTTCTGACTGGATGGAGGTGGGGCTCGGCTTGGCCTCTGAGCAGGTCCTCTCTGTTGGTGCAGTGCATCTCTCCAGAAGTGGTGGAGACACAGTTCGCCTTCAAACTCCACGACAAGGACCCTGAGAAGGCAGCTGCCACCTATGAACGCATAAAGGTGGGCCCTCTGTCTGGGACGGATGAGCCACTCACTCCCTCCATAAAGGCAGAGGGAGCCCTGGCCTTCAGAGCACACCCTTCTAGCCAGCCTGTCGTCCCTCCCAGAGGGCTGGGGTGGGGGTGAACATGCTGGAAAGGATGTCAGGCGTGGGAGGTCCCTTCTGCTTTCACATTACCCCTTTGCTCCGGTGCTTTCCAGTGTCTCAAGCCTGAAGATGTGGCCGAGGCTGCCCTCTACGTCCTTAGCACCCCTCCACACATCCAGGTGAGTCTGGTCTTGACTGCCCCCACCCTGGAAGAGCCCAGCCATCTCAGAGGAGGACAGCAGCGAGGCCTGAGGGGGTGGGGAGAATGTCCTGGCTGCCTTAAGCCTTGTGCCTTCCAACAGATTGGAGACATCCAGATGAGGCCCACGGAGCAGGTGATCTAGTTTCCTGTGGGGCGCTCTGCCTTCCCTCCCTGCCCCTTACAGCTTGGCTCCTGCCTCTGGATTTTAGATGTTGATTTCTGGACTCCTGGATTCCGTTTCCTCTCCCCACCCCACCAGGGCCAAGAAAACTCGAAGTTTTTATATCTTATCAAATTGTTCCCATCACAAATATGAACAGTGAGCTGGGTAGAGGAGGTGGTGTCCCTGATTATTTTACCTGTTAACTCATTCTCGGTCCCCTTCTTAGGCTCCGTGGCCTTTGTTTGCTCTCTTCTGTCTCTTCCTTTTGATCTGGGGAAGGGACTGTGGCCAAAAGTGGGGCTTCCCCCTGACCCTCAGCAGGAAGGTGGCAGAGAGAAGCCCTCACCTTCTATGGGAGTAGCTATCCAAAGCTCCAGCCTTCCTCCTCTCCTGGCCCTACTGCTCCCACCGCCCCCTTCACTTCCCCCATCCCAGTTCTCCAGCCCAGTCTTGGCTTCTTGGCTCCCACCGGGGTGATCACTCCACACTGTCTATGGCAGCTGAATACCCGGGCCTGCCTCCCAAGTGGATTTCACTGTGAGAATTAAAAAAGAAAAATTGCAACAACCTACCTTGGCTTCTGGAGTGTCTTTCAGTTCTTCCTCCTTGTCTGTGATTGGGGGCGGTTGTGCCTCAGAATTTCTTCCAGGTGAGTGGGAGGTTGGGTGGATTTGGGGCATCACTCCTGGAATGTGGATTATCTTAGGTAGCAGACGTGGGTTTGGGTTGGGTCTTGAAAATGGGTAGGAGTTGGCCAGCCAGGAAAGGGGACAACAGTGGAGACCAGGGTAGGAGTCTGACTGAGCAGGCAGTGTTGTGGGAACCACACGGAACAGACACACTGCGGGGGTGAGACGGGGCTGGAAAGGAAGCTCCTGCCGGGATCAGCCAAGTGCCGAGCAAGGAGACTACCCGTGACCCCTGGGCTTATCAGCTGGCGTGGGACAGGCACAGAGCTGTCACTTAGAGAATCGGCCGCCACGGGATAGGAAGCTACTGCTGGGATCCCGCTGATGGATGCTGAGGGTTTGACAGGGCAGTGGAGAGGCTGAGATGCAGAAGTTTCTAAGGAAAATCACCAACACCCGGGCGGTGGGCTGGATGTGGGGAGGGAGTCACTCCCAGTGATCTCATTGAACACCTGGCCTTTGCTGGTGCCCCGGTGAGTGTGGCGCTCCAGCTCCAGGGGCCTCTTAGGACCTGGAAGGGCGCGGAATGAAGTGGCCAGTAGGCGTGGCTCTGCCGGCTGCGGGTACAGGTGGGGCCGCTGCTCATCCAGCCCTGTGGGAGGCGCTGTGGTCACGGCCTGGCGGCCGGGCTTGCGCAGTACGTCTGCGGTCAGGGGGCGGGCCGCCTGAACCCGGAAGTGCGGTACCCACGTGGGAGGCAGGGAGGGGCCGCTGTGGTTCCGCTCCCTGGTTCTGGTTAGTCTTTTCGATTGAGTCCAGACTATTTGGTCCCCTTATCCGTATTGGGGAGCCGGGAGCGGGCACCGGCGGGAGTGAGCGCTCCTGATGACGCTGCAGGGGCAATTGCCATGGCACTGCTCTGGGCCGTCGGGGTCTCGAGTTGGGGTTGTTCGGGTCGCCACCTCGCGCGTCATTTCTCCCGAGCTGCGGGGCGTGAGGAGCGGCCAGGCGGGGAGGAGCTGAGACGCCTGCTGCTGGATGACCTGGCGCCGACCCCGCGCTCTGAGCGGGGACAGGAACTTCTGTTTGGCCTGTCCCCTTGTCTCCTGGCCCTGCGGGCCGCCCGTCGCCGCGTGGCCAGACTCCTGCTCCAGGCCGGCAGGTCCGGGTTGCAGGGAGAGCGGGCCGAGCTGCTCCGGGTGGCAGAGGCGCGGGACATCCCAGTTCTGCGGCTCAGACGGCAGAAGCTGGACGCACTGTGCCGCTTCCAGGTCCACCAGGGCGTTTGCATGGAGGTCAGTCCGCTGAAGCCTCGGCCTTGGACGGAGGTCGAGGAGGCGAGGCCAGGCGACGACCCCAGAAGCTGTGGCTTGTCCTCGAGAGGCTCCAGGATCCCGCAATCTTGGGTCCGTGCTGCGTTCTGCTCACTTCCTCGGAGTGGATAAAGTCATCACCACCGGGAGAAACAGGCACGGTCGTCCCTTAAGACCATGTGCCCCATTTGGGGGCGCAGCCGAGTTTCTAAGCTCCTTGATCCCTCAGCCAGGTCCCCATCGCCAGAATTCTCACCCATAACCCTTGGGGGGCCAGGGGAGGGCAGGGCACCGGGGTTGAGATTTCCCAGCTTAAAGTGGGTCGTGGGGAAATTTACAGCTGCCCGCTCACTCCGGTAGTCAGCAAAGCCAGCGCCGGGGCTATGGAGGTGATGGACGTGTTCTCCACCGATGACCTAGCCGGTTTTCTACAGGTAATGGCGGGGAGAGGGG